>NC_143222.1:3642906-3954986 GCF_030267445.1 Bombyx mandarina | reverse complement strand
AAAAGAATCATAGTTGAGTCAGTAAGACGTATTCTTTAGTTACTATCACGATGAAGAATGTAGTATTGTGCAATAAAAAACTTTGACATATTTGTACTTAAGATAAATTCCGTGATACAATGTTTTATTTTGGGTCAGGAGAAAACCGCCATACTTTCGCCATACGTTGTAGACTTCATGTCGAAGTTAAATTGACCAAAACCCGTGTCACCCAACAACTCGCTTCCGAGCCTTGGATGAGATAGAACCCATCCAGGGTACGTCAGGGCAAGGTGAAGAGTTTCGTGCGGAGTGCATGTCTCTCCGCGCTATAGATCCCCGGATACCGGGACCCTCAATTGGCTAGCTGGGGGTACCCAGTTGAGTGTGAACCAGCAGGGGTGGGAGTGCTATCATCCGTTATACGGTTGCTACTTCGCAACAAGACATGTGACCTTCTAGAGCTCACACATCGTCTTCCTGGGTGTCTCTCGCCGGTCCCAAATCCGGCATACAAGGGGATCCGAAAGAATTAGAAGGTCAGAATTCGGGCGAGAATTTTCTCCCTAGCAGATATAGAAGAACATCAGTCACGCCTTATCTGCTTCTGCAAGACGCTGTACTTGCAAAAGTCGAGCATGGCCCGCAATGTCTAAGTAATAGTATTATTTCATAATTAATGTCGTTTTTGATCATTTATTAGGTACCTATTAATTTCTTTTAGTATTTTTTAACCGACTTCACAAAAGGAGGAGGTTCTCAATTCGACTGTGTTTTTTTATGTTTGTTACCTCATAACTTTTGACTGGGTGAATCGATTTTGATGATTCTTTTTTTTATTAAAAAGCTGACGCATCCCGTGTGGTCCCATTTTAATTTAGTCCAGTTCTGATAATGCTATCTATGAGAAAACCATATAAGTCTTGAATTTGCATTAAGAACGTGTAGGACAAATAGATGAATATTAAATAACTCAATATCCCGCCAACCGATTTCGATGATTATTGTTTTTAGTGTATTATAATTTGTTTTGGAATATCTTTTTTCTTCTATTTGAAGTCGGTTTTTGTTAAAGAATGTCTATTTACAATTATTTAATTGTAATTATTTTAGTAATTTCTTCTTTTAGTAATAAACTTTCTTTTAGTATTATTTTTATATGTCTACATGACTTGATACGATAGTCACGAGAAAGAGCACTAACATGTTTTATCGAATACACAATTCGCCGATACCTACCTATTCAATTCGGATGACACACAATGCCAATCTCAGCACTGGACGATAACACAAACGTGTCACAAAATCATACCTTTTGTGTGTCACTTCGGCACGTGTCTGTTAGACGTATGCATGTGTAATTAGAAAATAGTGTTGAGGCTAGTCTAATTCTAATTTAGTCAATGATTAAGCTTAGACACATGGACACCCTCCAATCTCTACAGTCCCGCTTTTGCAGGTTAGCCGTCGGAGCTCCGTGGTTCGTGAGGAACTTTGACCTACACGACGACCTGGGCCTCGAATCAATCCGGAAATACATGAAGTCAGCGGCGGAACGTTACTTCGATAAGGCTATGGGTCATGATAATCGCCTTATCGTTGCCGCCGCTGACTAATCCCCGAATCCTGATCATGCAGGAGCCAGTCACCATCGACGCCCTAAACACGTCCTTACGGATCCATCAGATCCAATAACCTTTGCATTAGACGCCTTTAGCTCTAACACTAGGAGCAGGCTTAGGGACCCCGGTAACCGTACTCGTCGAACTTGACAAAGAGTTTGACGTGCAACTTAACCCATGAATCAGCTCGCTGAGCTTCTCGCCGGATCTTCTCAGCTGGTCGCGATTCCGATCCGGTAGTATATTCATTCGTGAAGCAGCTGCTCTTGAGTTGTTAGGTCTCCTTTGGAGGCGCTCGGGCAGCTGTTAGCAAATCCCACACTTCCTAGCTGAGCCTTTGCTCGCCCACCTGTCCTGGTGAAACTGGAAAGGTCTCCGGGCCAACAGTAATCTTTCAATCCTAAAAAAAACATGTTTCAATAAATGTAGACATAATTTCCTAAGTCTTAAGTTGAGCAACTACATATTTGTTTCTCATTAATTGTTTCGAAACGTCCTTCGGTAGTTTAAAGACACATAAAAGTGCGTCATAAAACTGGCAACAAGTAAGCTATTACTTCAAGCACCAATAAAACGTATACACGTTAAGTTCAATAAAATTGTCACTTGGTCATGAACCTTGGATCACGGAGCTACAGCTGAAGATTACAAGGTCGAGAACGACTTAAATTTTACTACATGGTTTTAATCTAGAACTTTTATTTTTTATCTTTACTAATATATAGATCTACAGTGGTTTTTACGGATGTTCCGTTATAACTACTGAACCGTGCATCCGATTGACTTGAAACTTGGTATCTATGTAGAAAATACATGTACTTAATGGATAGACTAATATTTATATGAGTGTTGGACTCCCTAATAATAATGACAATAAATAAAAATGTTAATTTTAAATACCCAGCGAAGCGGGCGAGTACGGCTAGTTTTTTTTATAATATTGCTTATATGGGAGCTCACGGCCCACCTTATGTTTAGTTGTTACCGGAGCTCATAGACATTTACAACGTAAATGCCGTCACCTACCTCGAGACATGAGTTGTAAGGTCTCACTTTTAACAGTACAACGGCTGCCCCGCCCTTCAAACCGAAACGCATTACTACTTCACGGCAGAAATAGGCAGGGTGGTAGTACCTATCCGTGCGGACTCACAAGACGTCTCCACTAGTAATTACGCAAATTATAATTTTTATTACACGATGTTATTCGTTATTCCTTCACGGTGGAAGTCAATCCTGAACATTTGTTAAGTAGGTATTTCATTGGAAAATTTGGTACCTGCCGGCGGAATTCGAACGCCGGTGCATCGCTCAACACGAACGTACTGGACGTCTTATCCTTTAAGCCACGACGACTTAATCAAATATTAAATGTTGGGTCGGCTAATTACGCCAACATAGAAATTTTGTGGTCTTGATTATACGATCTTTTCAACGTGGAAGTGTTTTGTGTACATTCCCTGAGTAAGTATTTCGTTAGTGAAACTGTTGCCTGCATAAGGGATTTGAACACCGGCATAGTCTTATCTTGTAGACCGCAACATTGCTAACTCCTCCCTTGATACTGATCACGCAGTAGTAGGCTGTAGAAGAAGCTACCTTTGAGCTCTTAAGCCTCATACGGAGGCGCTCGGGCAGCTGTCAGCAAACTCCACATTACCTGACTGCGCCCCTTCATGCCGATCCGTCTTGCTGAACTCCTTTTTTTTCCTACCTTTGCTGATAGTCTTGAGAGGCTATTTCTGCTTCTCCTTGATGTGTAGGTGAGCTCACTGGGCTCAAACCGGAGTGTTGCTACCACTGGCCCTAGCAAGAGCAGTGCTTCGCAGAATCTACCACCGGATCGGAAACGCGACACACTGAGAAGATCCGGCAAGAAACTCAGTGGGCTGTGTCTGTGGGTTAATTTACTGGTCGAGTCCTTCGTCGCAAGCGACGGGTTCGACGAGGACGGCGACCGGTGCTTGAGGTACCTAAAAGCACCGTTAATGGATCGGGAGGATCCGTAATGACGTGTTTAGGGCGACGTCGACTGTCTACCATTCGGTCCACCGGATCGGGTATGATGAACTCTGAAAGACCTCCGTGCGTAGAAGCAACTCCTTCATCCCAAAAATAAGGAATAACTTCAGGAAGTAACAGGCTAGTGATAAACTATTGTACAATTGTAAAAACAGATTATAAATAGTTCATAACACTCATCTCATCTTTATGTACAGACATTATCGAGTAGATGTATTAAAAAATAAGTATAAAATTAATGAAATAAACACACGATAAATAACACAATGCCCTACTTGCTCACTTGCGCCATGCATGCGTGATATCTGTCTGAACAAACCGAAGGTGATTGAAGATTATTTCTATACTAATATTACCTATATAAAGAGGAAAGATTTGTTTGTTTGTTTGTATTGAATAGCTCCGAAAATACTGAACCGATTTGAAAATTTCTTTCACTGTTTGGAAGCTACACTATTCCCGAGCGACATAGGCTATAATCTTTTTTGAAAAAAATTAGGGATTCGTACTAAAACTCCAATAATGTAACCCAAGGTGTAAAAATTTATTGTATCATCAATAGTTTTCGCAGGACGCGCGATCTGAAGAATATTTTAGGTAATCTTTTTACACCTAGAGTTTCATTATTGGAGTTTTAGTACGGAACCCTAAGTTTTTTGGAAATATAATACAGCCTATGTCTCCTGGGGATAGTGTAGCTGCCCAACAGTGAAATAATTTTTAAAATCGGTTTATTAGTTTCGGAGCCTATTCAATACAAACAAACAAATCAAATCAAATCAAATATTTCCTCTTTATAATATTAGTATATAGGCAAAGACGTTTTTTTTTTTTTTTATACCTTTTTTTTTATAGCTTAGATGGATGGACGAGCTCACAGCCCACCTGGTGTTAGGTGGTTACTGGAGCCCATAGACATCTACAACGTAAATGCGCCACCCACCTCGAGATATAAGTTCTAAGATCTCAGTATAGTTACAACGGCTACCCCACCCTTCGAACCGAAACGCATTACTGCTTCACGGCGGAATTAAGCGAGGTGGTGGTACCTACCCGTGCGGACTACCAAGAGGTCCTACCACCAGTAGAAAATTATAACCACGTTAAACAGAAAATTATATAAATAACATATAGCATAATTTAACACACGAGATTAGTCAAATTATAAAGTTACATGTGAAAGTCACGTTCCTACGACATTTATAATTGTGTTGATGGGCGTACGAAGTTCAAGGGTCGAACCTGACAACAAGCATAGCGTCTTAAAAGCGGAGGTCAAAGTTCACCGAACCAAAATGCCCACGATAAAGCTGTCCCGCCAAGCCCATCCAAGCTGTCAGGCCGAAATATATTTTAGTTCCCTAAATAACTAGATTACATAATTTAAGCAACCATAGTAACTTTAAAAAAACTTCAGAGGTGTCAAGGGACACCAGGATGGAACGAAGTTCCTTTCGATTAATTAATGAAGGAATTGTAATTTTTTTTTTAAGTTATAATAATAAATTACGGCATTATGAAGAAGAAAAAAACAATACTATGAACTAAATTACTATTGTTGAAATGCTATCTCGAGAAACTGTACTCATTACGCGGACCAATCGGATACGAGCAATGTCACGCGATAAGCGCCTACACGTTGATTGGTCAGAATGACTGATCTAAAAAGTGTCGTGACAACTTTTCGTAAGAATTTTTTCCGTCTAGCCCCCTTTCACAACGCGCGATAAGGAACTTCGTTCCAACTGGAACGGATTATTGCTTCACCACAGAAATAGGGAAAATGGTGTGGACTACAAATACATTAAGTCAATAACAATTACGCTTTTCATACTACGAACTACGTTGGTTTATGCTGGAACTTGCTTATCAGCACGGCTTAAGGGTACATGCATAAAAACTGGTACCCACTTAAAAATCTTCCATGAAAACAATGGGTGCGTAGCCTAATATCTATCGCGATGGCGAAATAATGTTCTGCTTTTCCTCACCTCTATTCCGTCACGACCTTAAGAACTTAAGCACGTAAGACCGGGACAGTCCCATCTCTTGATACGACTACCGTGGAACATTACCGTCTTAACCTACCTTCACCGACTACGCCTAATGAAACCGATTCTGAATCCATTTAATTCGATTGTCCTCTGATGGCATAGCGTTATGAAAGAAAAAAATTATCTTTGAATATTATTTTTTTTGCCTAGATGGGTGGACGAGCTCACAGCCCACCTAATGTTAAGTGGATACCGGAGCCCATAGACATTCATAACGTAAATGCCACCACCCACCCTGAGATATGAGTTCTAAGGTCAAAGTATAGTTAAAACGGCATTTTTTTTGTCGGGCAGGTGGCCGAGCCTCCTACGAGGTCCTCGCGCCTAGGGGGCGTGCGGAGTATGTGGGACTTGACGATCTGCAAGGTGTTGGGAGCAGACCGCGGGCCCAAGAAGTTTTAGGGCGCTACTGCACTAAATGACTCCCCTGCCTTCTTACACCCGACGTCCGATCTCCGTCCGGGGTCATAACCCGGTCAGAGTAGGGGGTTCCCGCGGTCAACACTACAATCAGACTGTCTGTCACTAGATCTGTCACAATTCTATCAATTCAAAATCGATGGTCTTGCGAACGATTCCGATGTTCATGCGAAAATAAGATTCATTAAAAATCGCTTACCTTCAAGGAACAAGCAAGGTCTCGAACGTTTGATCTCGAGTGTTGTGTAACGTGTCCATTATCGATATTATTTTTTTTGGATTTCCTGTATCGACAGATGTTGATGGACGGTACGCGGTTTAGATGTAAACACAAAGATGAAGATTGATGTTATACATTAATTATGAAAAAAAAACTAAAAAAAAACACGAAGGATTTTCTCGTTGAATTTAAAAAAAAAATTAACGTCGTGGTACCTCGGCTCTGAACCTTGGAAATTAATAATACGTTTTCTGTGTTATTGTCATCATGAAAAGCTATATCTTCATATAGTATCGATGGTCTTTCTCAATACATGTATTATGTTACTGGAGCCTGTATACAAATCCTCTCAGGTTGAGCCCCTGATTTCATTTACCCATCCATGCATAACTGGAATAACTTTTTACAACCAGATAGGGAAAAAAGATATACTGATTTTTTTCCTAAAACAATACTCAAAGTCAGCTCCAAATAGCGCATGGAAGATCTTTACGACATATGTAATTTATAAAGTAAGTTCTCTTTGCTTCTTACAGAGGTGGACACGACCCACCTGATTGTGAGTAGTTAGTATCGCTCATCTATTTATTAATACGTGAAGCAAAAACTTTGTACCCCTTTTTACGTAAATTGCGCGGACGCAGGAGTATGATATTTCCCACACTTATAGAGAATATATAGAAGGAGTGCTGAATGCTAATATTTTTTTTAAATTATGCATTAATCGTGGCAGTTGTTTCCAGGCGTAGTTTGGTAGAACATTGCTCCGATGGCGGGTTGTGCGATGGTTAAAAAAAGATGATGGAACATCAACCAACCATCTCAAACAATTTCTCAGAGCAGATATATTTTACGTTAAAATCTTTTTCATATTTTACATCTCATCTGCTACACACTATAGCTACATTTGACACTAAATATTTTACAATGAAACCGGTTCGACTTTGGAATGTAAATGGAATAAGTGAGTGTGTATATGTGTATGTAAATTATGCATACATTGTGTGTTGTATGTTAATTTTAATAGGTAATCAGTATTTACATTGTATCGCTTTCTTTGCTATTGTCTTTTCCATCACCGGTTGCCTAGTGGAGATACCTGTCTAACGGTAACAGACCGGCATATTGCTTATATATCTAATTTATTTGATCTAGTTTGTTTATTTATGTATTTATATGTAAGTACGTGCTTGTTGTCATTGTTTGTTGTAGTCCTAGGGTACCCCGCTGGTACATAGGGCCCTCACAAGTTGTCTCCACTTTACCCTGTCTTGCGCTTGCTCCTTGACATCCCTCCAGGTCACGTTGGCAGCTCTCCTCTCACTCTCTACGGTGCGTCGCCAACTGTGTACAGGGCGACCAGGTCTTCTCCTGCCAAGCGGTTGCCACTCAAACGCGATTGATGCTGCGTTGACTCCGCTGCGCCGTAGAGTGTGTCCTATCCAACGCCATTTCCGATGAGCAATGTCTTGCGCGATGGGATTTTGGTCACATTTAGTCCAATGGTCTTTATTAGAGACTAGCGACCCGCCCTCGCTTCGCTTCGGAAACATTAAAACACACTTGAAACCAAAAAAAATAATAAAAAAAAATAAAAAAAGTAGCCTATGTTCATCAGGGACAATGTCGGCTTCTAATGGAAAAATAATTTTTCAAATCGGTCTAGTAGTTTCGGAGCCTATTCGAAACAAACAAACAAACAAATCTTTCCTCTTTATAATATTAGTATAGATAGTGACTGGTCAGAATATGCGGAGTATCGACCTCAAGCACTTATTTACAAATACCTGCAGTCGGTTCGTGAGTGTCTTGGTCACTCTCCAGGTCTCACATCCGAACAGGAGAACACTCTTGACAATGGAGTCGAACAGGGTCATCTTGATCCGACTAGTCATTACACTTGACTCCCAGACTGGTTTCAACTGCGCGAAAGCACCCCTCGCTTTCCTAATTCGTATCTCTATATCTTCGTCCGAACCACCCTGATTTGATATGGAACTTCCCAGATATGTAAACTTCTGTGCTGACTTCAACACACAGTCTTGGAGCTTTAGGGGAGCAGTGTTTTTTGACATTACTCGTATGTCGACAGTTTTGTTGGTGTTGATACGCAAGCCTCTTTTCTCCGCAGACATACGGAGGTCTTCAAGTTTTGCTTGCATTTGATCCAAAGTCGGCGTCATCAACACTATGTCATCTGCATAGTCAAGGTCTTCCAAGACATTTTCGCTCCATTCAATGCCCCGAGGTGTCGTCACCACTTCTCGCATTATGTCATCCAGTAACATAATGAATAGTAACGGAGACAGGAGACAGCCCTGCTTAACACCCGCTGTGATCTCAATAGGGGCTCCCAGGACTTGGTCATGCACGACTCTACATGTACTACCTCTGTATAAGGCCTGGATTATACCAATGATTTTATTTGGTATACCTCTTTGTTTTAAGCAGGTCCACATTTTGCTCCACTGTACAGTGTCAAACGCTTTCTCAAAGTCTACAAACGTAAGAATCATTTCAGTCTGCCATTCGACACTTTGTTCTATGAGGATGCGAAGAGTGTTTGTATGGTCTGTGCATGATCGGCCCGGTAAGAAACCTGCTTGCTCCTCCCGAAGAGTTCCAGTGATCTTTTTGGACATCCGGCTTAGAAGTAATCTAGCCAAGACTTTTGCTGCGCAAGGAAGAAGTGTAATGCCTCTCCAGTTGTCACAAGAAGACAAATCGCCCTTCTTCGGAACTTTCACGAGTAGTCCCTGCTTCCATTGAGACGGTATTTGCTCAGTCTCCCAAATCCTTACGATGAGCGGATATAGCAAGCTTGCAGATCTCGGTGCGTCAGCCTTCAGCATTTCGGCATTGATATTGTCGATGCCGGGGGCCTTACCTGGTTTCAGCTGTTTAATTGCCTTTACTATTTCGTTAAAGGTGGGCGGTGCAATAGGTATATCCAAAGGCAAGTCGGGTACTGATATTCCGTCTGTGGGTTGGGACTGACATTTGGACAGCAACTTAGTAAAGTGGTCCGTCCAGCGCACGAGCTGCTCTTCCGTGGTACACAATAGCTGACCCGAGCAGTCTTTCAGTGGTTTTTTCCGTGGATGTTGTTTTTTGTTTATTATCCGCTTGGTGACATCGTAAAGCTCTTTCATATCTGATTCTTGCCTCTTGGCTGCCAATTTTGCTCGGTCTGCTAGCTCATCGATTGCATTTCGCTGATCTCTCCTAGCCAGCTTTCTAATTACTGATCGCATGGATGAGTATTCCTGACGCAACGTAGCATCTGAAGGGGAGCCTAAAATCTGAGTGTTCAAAAGTTGTCTCTTCTCGATGGCTGCCCAAAGCTCTGCTGACATCCAAGGTTCTTGCTTTGTATTGGTATACCCCAATACTTCCTTAGCAGCTTTATTATAAGCACCACGTATGCGGTCCCACGTCTCGTCCATCTGCTCATCCTCTATTTCCTTAAGCAGCTCGAAACTATTTTTAAGAGATAAGCTGAACTTCTCTCGGCAATTGCTATCTTCCAGTTTTCGGATATTAAATTTTCTAGCTGCTTTCTCTGGCTTTCTGTGGGGAACTGCTATTTTAAGACGAACTTCCGCTACCACCAGATGGTGATCACTGTCAATGTCTGCGCCACGCTTATTTCGCACATCAAGAAGAGAATAGCGCCATGTCTTACTGATAGCTACGTGATCGATTTGGTTCTTTGTCTTTCCGTCCGGTGATATCCAAGTAACTTTATGACATTCCTTATGCTTAAATAGGGTACCTCCAATAACTAGACCATGTGTGGAACATAGATCCCCGAAAAGTTCTCCGTTTTCGTTAATAGTTCCAGTTGCCCCATATTGTCCCATGTAATATTCGCGGTCTACATTGTCATTTCCCATCTTCGCATTTATGTCGCCCATGAGAATCACGATATCTTGTTTCTTGATGCCTTTGAGTGTATGCCCCAGCTGTTCGTAGAATTGTGACTTTACATCGGTCGAAGCAGAGTTAGTGGGAGCGTAGCATTGTATCACCGTCACCTTCCGTACTCGTGTCGAAAATCTGGCGCATATTATTCGTTCCGAGACTGGCTTCCAAGAGAGTAAGCTACTTTTAGCGCTGCGGCTTAGCAGCAAACCCACGCCATACTCTCGGGTCGCATTCTCTTCCTTACCACTGTACAATAACGAGTATCCAAAATCACATTGCGTTTCTCCAAAACCGTTCCATCTCGTCTCACTCAATCCAAGAATGTGAATGTTGTATTCTTGCATGACTTTAGCCACTTGGGGTAGCCGTTCAAGTCGAGTCATGGTCCTTGCATTCCAACACCCAATTCGTGTCCGTAATTTCGCGCCAAAAGTCGTTGTTAAAGGGTTCCGGTTATTACTTGCTTTGGGTTTCATAAACTATTTAAATTTAAGAACTTGCAAGTGTTTAGCCCACAGAGTCCCGATCACGGTGATGGGGCTGCCATCATTGTGTCCGTGCCCATAGAGCCAGACTTTCTGAACGAATGATTCACGGCTCCTGGTAGCCTTACTGTGCGTGTTAGCTCACATTGGTTTTACGGTCAATACTCTCTGGACTAACCCTCCTTTTTTTTTTTTTTTTATGATTGAAACTTTACTGGTGGCCCGAAGGCCTTTCCAGTTTCACCAGGACAGGTGGGCGAGCAAAGGCTCAGCCAAGAGGGGTGGGATTTGCTAACAACTGCCCGAGCGCCTCCGAAGGAGACCTAACAACTCAAGAGCAATTGTTTCGCGAATGAATCTACTACCGGATCGGAATCGCGACCCGCTGAGAAGATCCGGCGAGAAACTCAGCGGGCTGATGCATGGGTTAGGTTGCACGTCGACCTCTTTGTCGAGTTCGACGAGTACGGTTACCGGGGTCCCTAAGCCTGCCCCTAGTATTAGAGCTGAAGGCATCTAATGCAAAGGTTATTGGATCTGATGGATCCGTAAGGACGTGTCTAGGGCGTCGACGGTGACTGGCTCCTGCATGATCAGGATTCGGGGAGTAGTCAGCGGCGGCAACGATAAGGCGATTATCATGACGCATAGCCTTATCGAAGTATCGTTCCGACGCTGACTTCATGTATTTCCGAATTGATTCGAGGCCCAGGTCGTCGTGTAGGTCAACGTTCCTCACGAACCACGGAGCCCCGACAGCTAACCTGCAAAAGCGGGATTGTAGGGATTGGAGGGTGTCTACGTGTGTGCGGGCCGCGTGAGCGAACACCACACTCGCGTAAGTCATGACGGGCCTTATGCAAGTTTTGTAAAGTGTCACCTTGTTCCGAAGGGACATTTTACTCCGCTTACAGATCATGGGGTAGAGTCTACCGAGAATAAACGCGGCACGGTCACGGACTGATTTTATATGCGGGCGGAATGTCATCGATGCATCCAGGGTAACGCCCAGGTACCTGACCTTCCTGGCCCAGGGTATGGGTTGTCTAAAGAGAGTAATCGGGGGTGTGAGATTCCTCCTCCTAATCCGGGAGGAAATCCGTGTGGAGCTTCCCCTCTGAAATAGCACCGCAGTACTTTTCGCTGGGTTGATGTCTATGCGCCATTTTCGGAACCACTGTCCTAGGGCTAGGGCTGCGCTCTGAAGCTTCTTCGCGATTAGGGACTTATTTCTACTAGAATAGTAAACAGTCGTGTCGTCGGCGAATAAAGCTAAATGGGTCGGCGGCGACCGGGGGATATCGTTGACGAATAAACTAAATAGGAGGGGTGAGAGGACAGAGCCTTGCGGGACTCCAGCTGTGAGAGGTCGTGGGGAGGAGCGGGTTCCCTCGACTCGATATCGAAAAGAGCGGTTCGACAAGAAGTCCCGTATGATGAGCACGAGACTATCCGGCACGCCCATGTTAAATAGTTTGAAAATCAAACCATTGTGCCAGACTTTGTCGAACGCTTTTGCGACGTCGAAGAAGAGAGCTCCCGTGTATAACGGTTTTGGTCGATTAAGCCCCACAAGAATGTGCTCCGTGAGGCGGTGCACCTGTTGAACGTATGAGTGATTTGTACGGAATCCGAATTGTTCATCGATGAGAATGCCCTTGGATGAGACGAAGTCTCTGAGGCGTTTGTAGAGCAGACGCTCATACAGTTTGCCTAGAGACATGAGGAGGCTAATCGGGCGGTAGCTCGTCGGATGATTTTTTGGTTTACCGGGTTTATGTATGCCGATAACGTCCGCTTCTTTCCACACCGCGGGAAAGATACAGTTCGCCATAGCGGCATTGAAAATAGATGCCAACATCACGATGAGTTGGACGGGTAGAAGTTTAATAACGCGGTTAGATATACCGTCGGAACCGGGAGCCTTGCGAGGACGTAGGTCTTTGATCAAGTCTTTAACTTCTATCGGGGTGACGGGTGGTAACGCATCCGATGGTGGCAAGGAGGCTCTGCGTTCTACCTCACTGTCTACTAATTCTACATGAACAGGGTCCACGGATTGAGTGCTGGGCGTGCACTGGGTTTGCAATGTATCGGCCAGCAGCTCTGCTTTTTCGTCATCATCGAACGCCGCGAGTCGGCCTGGGGGGCCTACGAGGGGGGGCATAGTTACTACCGTATCCGATTTGAGAGTACGAGCTAAGCGGTAGTAAGACCTTTGGGAGGGCGCGAGTCCTTCTAAGAAATCAGACCATCTGGCATCTCGGACTTCGGCGATGCGAGACTTTACGTCGCGTTGTAGGGCACGCATTCGAATACGATTTTCCGCGGTAGGATACCTGTCGTAGGCGCGTATCGAGGCGTTCTTAGCTCTAAGGAGTTCCCTAATATCGTCGGACAATTTGAAGCGGTGAAGGAAGTCCTCCGCTACAACTTGTTTCGATGACCTATCTAATGTCGAGGTGATGTGTGACGTTAAGATGTCTATGGCTTCAGCGGTATCCTGAGGAGACGGGATAGAGTCCGGGTTAAACGGGAGCGATGGTGGATCAGATTCAGCCAGGCTGATGCCCAGCGTGTGCCAATCCACCACAGTCCTCGTGACGGGAACGGAATCGGGAGCGCGACCGAGCTTCATAACGACGGGACGGTGGTCTGAATCTAACTCTGAAACTACTTCGATCGAGTGTAAGCGCAGAGTAACGTTTTTTAATAACGCTATGTCGAGTATATCCGGGCGATGCGCGATGTTTAGCGGGTAGTGAGTCGGGGTTAGCGGAGCGACGATATCGAAGGCGAGATCATCGACTAACGCGTCAAGCCGCCTGCCATTCGGGGTTGTGGTGTGTGAGTTCCACCTGATGTGTTTACAATTTAGGTCGCCCGCCAGAATGACAGAGCTTCCCATACCGAGCAGCGCCTCGATATCACTGCTTAGAACGATCTTATCCGGCGGAAGATAAACGGACGCGATAACGATCGGCGCGTGTCCCGTCAGTGAGATTCGGCACACTGATGCTTCGATATTAGCGAGCGCGGGAGGATCGAGCGGGACGCAATGCAGGGCTCTTCTATAGTAAATGACGGTACCACCACCACGGGCAGAGAGCCTGTCGTTCCTGACCATGTTATAGTTCGCGATTTTAGGGTCACGGCGCGCGGGCTTAAGTAGGGTCTCCTGCACTAAAAAGATATCAATTTGATGGTCACGCAAAAAGTCAGAAACCTGATCACGTTGATTTGCGAGACCGTAAGCGTTAAAAAATCCTATCGTTACGGATAGGGGCTTTATTCTACTTATATACGCTATTGATTACCGGCGGAGTGAGGGGAGGACGTACGTATTTAATGACGCGTATACGTCGGCGTATTCTTGCACAACGGCGATAAAGTGTTGTGCTGTGGAGGCAGCGCGAATGGCGTCGCCCAAAGCGTTAACGCGCTCAAAGTTGATCGACTGAAAGAAGTCGATCGCTAAAGCGAGATTTTCAGACGCGGTCGGAGGGCAAGTCGCGGGAGAGGGACGAGTCGCGGGGGCGGGACGAATCGCGGAGGAGGGAGTTGTAGCCGTGTTCGTGTACGGCAGCGGTTTTGCCCAGGCCGAGACACTGGGCACCGCCGCCGGAACGAACGCTGGCTTAGCCTGCGACGCAGAGGGTGCCGAGGCTTTGATGTCTGGGCCGGAAGCTCGGAGGCGGTTTTGGCGGGCGACGCGGCGATTTATTTTAGGGGCTCGGGGGCAACCACGGTAATTCGCGGGGTGACCCTGTGTTCGACACACTAACCCTCCTCCTTTTGCATCCGGGCTTGGGACCGGCAATGGCGGAGTTAAGTACGTGCTTAGTTCATATTTAATGAAACACATACATAAATCCTATTCTGCTTTGTAAATATTTATTTTTGAATATTTTTTGTAAATCGTTTTAAATCTTTCTTATACCTTTAAACGAGCAATTCTTGTATATTAATATATATGTATATAATCTGAATCTCGGAAACGGCTCCAACGATTTTCATAAAATTTTGTATACAGGGGATTTCGGGGGCGATAAATCGATCTAGCTACGATTTATTTTCAGAAAATGTTGTTTTATTCGTGTTTTAAATAATCAACTCTTCCCGACATCTATTGGCGAATAATAATACTATTTTTCTTAATTGAGGGCAACTAACCGCTTTAAAGACACAACAAGATGGCGTTATAAAAAAAAAACCGACCAAACCTCGGTCATCATTTAGTAAATGCTTATGTTCGATCCGGTTAAATGTTTGCTATATTTTGTTGTTAATAATATAATTAAAATAATTAATATAATTTGGCGGTAGGCAGCGGCTTGGCTCTGCCCTTGGCATTGCTGAAGTCCGTGAGCGACGGTAACCACTCACCATCAGGTGGGCCGTATGCTCGTCTGGCTACAAAGGCAATAAAAAAAAAAAAAAACTACTTTATGTTATCACGGACGGTCTGCCGTCTGAAAATTGTAAATTATTCGAAACATTACAATTAATATTTTACAATAAGATTAAAAAACGCGACATTAAATCGTAAAAGTAGTTATGAATTTATGTACGAGTCGCGGAATCCCAAGAAAAGTCAACATATGTTGCTTTTAAAGGATAGAAGCAGTAGTACTGTTTGTTACACATGCTCATTTCAAGCATGAAAGCATGTTTCTATTGAGCAGTCGCTACTTAGTAGCATGTGTGTCGGAATGTTTTTTTTAAATTTTTTTATTGCTTAGATGGGTGGGCGAGCTCACAGCCCTCCTGGTGTTAAGTGGTTACTGGAACACATAGAAATCTACGACGTAAATGCGCCACCCACCTAGAGATATAAGTTCTAAGATCTCAAGTACAGTTACAACGGCTGCACCACCCTTCAAACCGAAACGCATTACTGCTTCACGGCAGAAATAGGCGCGCGGGTAGGGACCACCACCCGGTCCCTACCCGCGCGAACTCACAAGAGGTCCTACCACCAATAAATGTTGCTCAAAAGTAGCATGCTCATTTCGAGTTTGCTTAAAAATCAACAGGCATGCGATTTTTGAGCATGCTATCTGCGGCGCGGGTGGAAGGGGGCGTGCTTTAAGCATGTGTAAACAGTTTTGCTTATTGAGCATTGTATATCGATCAGTCGTTTGCAACAGGAATAATACAAATACATACATAAAATACATAAATAAATAGCATACTTAAAACTAGCATGCCTATAGCTAGCAAATGTAAGCATACTCAATAGCACGCTTTTTAGCATGATATTTTAGAGCATGTGTAGCAGTACCTTTTTCTGTTATTTTGTTGGCTGAGAAATAATTCGTGTCCGAGTTAAGCTCATCTTTGTACATTCCATTTAAATTCTGTCTTCTGAATATTTATGTGTGCCAAAATAAAGAATAAATTTAATTTAGTTTAAATAAATAAACAGAGCTACCATAGGTAAGTAAGGTTTAATTCACGAACCCGTTTTTTCTTACCTATGCTGATAGCCTTGAGAGGCTATATCAGCGTTACACTAGCGGGTAGGTGAGGTGAAGAGGTGTTGCTAACACTGGCCCCAGCAAGAGCAGTGCTTCGCAGAATCTACCGCCGATTCGGAACTGCGACCCACTTAGAAGATCCGGCGAGAACGGTGACCAGGGCTTGAGGTAACTAAAAGCACTGTTAGTGGATCAGGAGGATTCGAAATGAATAAGAACCCGTTACCGCAGAATTGTATTCATGATTTCACGCAGTCATGTTCATAGATCCAAGGCCATATTCTTATCTTCGAGACTATAATCTTAGGTAATCCACCTCAAATATAGAAAGCGTGTCAATTTGAGTCTGCATAGAAAATTAGTTATTCTGAAATAAGTCGTATCACATTTCACTAGTCATAATATTTTGTCGTACGGATTTTATTAGCTAATGAAGCTAATACATTTTTATTGTATGTATAATGGAGTTATGGTAGCGGTTTGGCTGTGGCCCTGACATTGCTAACGTCCATAAATGACCGTAACCACTCATCAGCTGGGCAGTATGCTCTTCTGCAATGGCAATATTGGGAAACACATGTAGGATTGGTAAGAACGGAACGTATGAAAAGAGTGTGGAACGGAGCGTTAAGATGTGAGTGAGAGAAAATGGTAAGAAAGGGAAAAGAGAATGATAGACAGAATGACAGAGAAAAGGAAGATGGCGATGACGGTTGAAAAATGCACAAGACGTTTGCAGTAGGCAGCGGCTTGGCTCTGCTCCTGGCATTGCTGAAGTCCATGGGCGACGGTAACCACTTACCATCAGGTGGGCCGTACGCT
Organism: Bombyx mandarina; assembly: GCF_030267445.1. Taxonomy (NCBI): domain Eukaryota; kingdom Metazoa; phylum Arthropoda; class Insecta; order Lepidoptera; family Bombycidae; genus Bombyx; species Bombyx mandarina. Next base: position 3,937,955 of record NC_143222.1, on the reverse strand, counting down.
CGTCTGCCTACAAAGGCAATAAAAAAAAAGTGTTAATAATTAATTATTATTAGAAGAGATTTTGGAACAGGGGAAGTTTTATTTTATGCGGTGCGATCCCTACTCTACATACATTATGACCGAATAAAATTTGTACTGAAGTTTCATACTTTGGCAACATTGACAACTGGAAAACCTTCGTCTCTTGGCTGTACCCTTGAATTCGTACACCCATCCAAAGCATCCAAAACTGGAATGGCCTTGACTATCCTATCAACCCAAAAATTGCCAATTTCGTATAAATACGAGTATATCAATCAATAGCTGATGGCATAGAGCATGACTTCAAAGTTATCGGTGTCAGGAACTGGAAGGAGAAAGAACAGAGCAGTCTGGAGAGACATACTGGACCAGGTTAAGACCCACCCTGGGCTGTAAGGCCTAAGATGATGATGAGATCAAAAACTACTAGGTGATCTATTTAGAAAGTGTCAATAATCATAAATAGCACATTAGATAATCGTATCATAATGAGTGAATCATCGCTATTAAACACGATAAGCGTATGTACGAGTATATTCTGCTTAAATTACCGCGCAGAAAACACGCCTTCTAGTTTGAGAGGTGAGATTTCGATCTTATAATATCACAGTGGGAGCCATAAGTGCTTGTGTCGATACAGAAAGAGTTTCTATTGTTTTATTTTATTGCTTAGACGGATGTGGACGTGGACGAACTCACGGCCCACCTGATGTTAAGTGATTACCAGAACCCATATACATCTTCAACGTAAATGCCACCACTCACCTTGAGACAGGAGTTGTAAGATCTCACTTTTAACAGTACAACGGCTGTCCCGCCCTTCAAGCCGAAAAGCATTACTGCTTCACGGCAGAAATAGGCAAGGTAGTGGTACCTACCCGTGCGGACTCACAAGACGTCCTACCACCAGTAAGATAAGATAAAGTAGTAAGTAATTAAGTAAGTAAGTAAGTGAAATTATTAGGAAGGCGAGTGTTTTCTTTTTAACAAGGGTTAAAGGGATAAAAGGGTTATCAGCTTCGTATGTGTTTACATATTTGTATGTTACGGAATCTGTGAACGTCATTTTTAGCGTTTTCTAGACGCCCGAACAATTCGAAATTCGATTGACGCATCAAGGACCGAGGACAGTGCATTATATTTTTTTATAGCAGCTTATTATATTAATAGAATATCTGAAACCGAATAAAAAATAACATTAAATGGATTGTTAGTTTATTTTAGTATTTGAGCGTATTTTTTTGTTTTCAAACTACACATACTATTTCATTATTATGCACCTTTTATACCTTTACGTAATCTGTACCAATTTCACCATTTTAAAAATCAAAATTATAATAATATTGGCAACATTATCTCGCGAAGCTAATGACGTTCTTTTGGAGAGAACTGTTATATTATCTTTTTTTTTTTTTTTATTTTTTTTTTTTTTTTTTTATTTAACATAACTCAACCCACTCAGTAGAACAGATCTTCCAACGCGCTTGAAGGAGGCACAGTCCCCAAGATACTGGCTACGTTGCCTCGTTGGACAGCCAGACTCACTCTCTGTGCAAAGTACCAGCCAGCCTTAGCATCATGTGTAACCTCCTTCAAGCGTTTGGAGATTTCTGTTAATTTATTTTGTTTTATTCTGTTTTATTATGTTAAACATAGTGATTGTTCGGATTCATTTTTTAGTCATTTTTTAGTAATTGAGAAAAACAAAACCATAGAAGTCATAATAAATTATCGCCATTTCACTAGTATCAGAACGATTTAACACTATAAACTTAGGCTCAAAGGTCGAGTCACTAATGGACTATAAAAAAATTGATAATGCAAATTGACGATGCAATTTTGGTAGCTTAATTTATTTATTTATTTCATTTAATTTAGATCTTGCATCCATATTACATTAATTAACAATTTCGAATAAAAATAAAAATAATAATAACAAAACAAAAAATAAAAATATTATGTCCAAAAAGGGTTTAAAATTTAAATTTAAAATCTCTGTATGGCTTACAAGAGAACGTTCCTAATACATTTTCCGCTTTTCATGACCATCACATAGTTAGTGGAACAAAGTGAGCAACGTGTTGTACACTGCGTCGTTGATTACATCTCACTTATTAGATAACTGATAATCAGTTTAATTCCTATTTATTTGTACGTGCTGTGCGCGGAAAATACCCTACTGTTAAGACGGAGGTTTTAGTTGTCTGGGATTCTTTCTAAGGCTTTATTATTGACAATAATTTTCCTTTTTTTTTGTTGAAGTTAATAACTTCTTAAATAAATAAATAAATAAGCCTTTATGGCTGTTAGAGTTTAACTTATTTAACTAAATATAAAATGTTAAAAATAGAGGTAAGAAAACTATAAATAAAATTAACTTATACTAAAACACATCTCGGCATTCGGCTTATCTCTCTTCTTAACAGCTTGTCTTTCGACAAAGGCCTCCTCTAAGGATTTCCATTTGCTTCTGTCCTTTGCTGTACGTAACCATTCTGGCCCAGTTACTTGCTTCAAGTCGTCTTCCCATCGCTTTGGCTGTCTTCCTCTAGTTCTTCTGTTTTCTCTAGGGTACCATTCCGTTATTATTCTGGTCCATTTCTCTTTCTTTTCTCTCATCATATGTCCCGTCCAGCGCCATTTTAATTTTCTGCATATTGATTAAATTTTTCCAAATTTAGTCTCTCCTTTGATCTTTTTTAATACTTAACTTCTTATGGGAGGTTAAACCGTTTCGTTACGTAACGCGTTACGTCACCAGTATATATCCCCTTCCCTTTCTCTCACGCATACTCCAGAGGTACTGAGAGCATAACTCCTAACTATTTACATATCTTTTTCAATTTATGTAAGAATTTTCTTTACATTATCATATGAATATACATAAAACTATAGTAATAATAACCAAAGCTTTTCTCAATTTAAGCAGTATCCATATCAATTAGTTCAACATAGATTACTTTAAGTTTTCACTTCTGTCTGGTGTCCCGAGACGCGTAATTTTATTTATTAATTATATTTTATAACGCACACATCACACATCCCTATTTACTCTACTAGTCGGTCTTGAAGGGGAATGCATGCGGGCGGAGCGGCAGAGACGTCGCCGGGCAACCACATAGTTTTTTCAGAAAGCTGTCAGTCGATATAGCACCAATGAAATATATTTTTACATCGTTATACTTAATTATAAAATACACCTTAAACTGGTATTATTTTAATAATTCGTTATAAGTGGCGTCCCAACTAGTGGCCGCGAACCCAGCTTAAACTGGATTTCGTACCGAAGTTATTAAAATCATAGTTCATTGTGTGTGCTAGAAAGAATGTTCTAGAAGATGCCGCCACGCAAAGTACGTGCAGGTGCTGTGAGTGATAATCAGTCCAGCTCGGAAGATGAAGCCGCAAGACCTTCGTCAGTACTTATGTCTGGGGACCAGTTGACCTCATTCCTTGCCGCCTTCGCGAAAACTCAGGCGGAAGTGAATCGGCAACTCGTCGAATCCCTCATGACATCGTACGCGAGAGGTAGCTCCGGTGCACCCCCTGAAGTTTCCGACGCTGCGATAGCATCCTCACCGACACCCACGTCCTTAACCAGTAAGTCCGGCAACATGGCTAAGTGTACGTCACGCTTCGATGGTCAGAGCCGTGATCCTGAAGTCATAGAAGCATTCATCGACTCAGTGGAGATTTTTAAAGAGTGTGCGTCGATCAGCGATGATCTTGCATTGCGAGGACTGCCTATGCTGCTGCACGGTGAGGCTGCAGTATGGTGGCGAGGGGTCCGGACCGAAGTGTCTTCGTGGCCCGAAGCCGTCAAGAGACTACGATGTATGTATGGTATTCCACGTCCAGCCTACAAGATTTTCCGTAACATATTCGCTGTCGAGCAAAACGAAGAGCTCGCGGATTCGTTTATTATTAAAATAAGGGCTATGATGTCGACATTACCATACGTATTACCCGAACAAGTGAAGTTGGACATGATATACGGCTTATTGGATAGGCGTATTCGAAAACGTTTGTCACGAGATGCGGTGTCCAGTATTGAATCCCTGATAGATAAAGCGCGAGCTATTGAAGAATCGCTCATGGAAAATGCTACTATGAGCATAAAGTCAACGTCGTCGTCGCGTGTGCAATCGACATGCTATCCGGCGGCCGGCTCGCGAAGTTCACGCGTCGTCACATCGGATGGTGCGACTTTAGCGGGAAGCATCGGGCCTGCGTCTCCGGCGCATCCTGGATTACTGCCACAGAGTACCGCGGTAGTTCAGCGGTCATGGGTGCAGTCTCCGCAGCGTTCATCGTCGTCTTCGACTCCAATCAGTGCCGATAAAAATAATTCCGAGGTTAAAGTGAAAAGTGAGATAAATGATAAAAAGTTATTTTGTGTTTATTGTAAGTGTCGTGGTCATACACGTGATCGTGTCCTAAGAACTCTAGAAAGTCAAATGATAGTAATAAGTCTAGCTTGTTTTGCTATGGTTGTGGTGAAAAGGGTTATATTCGAGCAAATTGTCCAAAATGTAAAGAAAGTGTTTCGACATGCGATGTTATTTATCCAAATACGTCACAATCACAACATAATGTATTCCAATCACTTGATACCATTTGTAATGTTCAATGTAATGATACTAATGTTATTGTTGCTCAGGGTAGACCTATTTTAAATATCGAGATTTGTGGGTATCCCGGTACAGCGCTTATTGATACTGCCGCTCGACGTAGTATCGCGGGTTCAACCTTGTACTCACTTTTGTTACGTTTAGGTATTAAATTTAATTCACAAGAAATGTCAGTGAAGCTTGCTGATGGTAGCATACGTACTGATATTGTTAAGTTAACGTGTGTAAATGTAAATTGTATGTCTAGGTGTATACCTGTAGAATTTGTTGTATTCCCTAACGCGTCAAATAACGAGACACTCTTAGGCATCGATTTTATTACAAAATTTGAGCTGGTCTTGAATTTTTCTACTATGACATGGTGGACAGCTGATCGACCTCGGGTCATTCACCCTCTGCTAACAGAAAGTACACGCGGGATGGTTCAGTGCGCCTCCGTCAACCTATTGAGGCAGGATGAGGGCACTTTGTTGACACAAGAGGAACGCTCCAGCTTAGAAAATCTTCTTGGTGAGTATTCTGATATTTTTGACAAAGTCGGAGAGCCAACGCCCTTTGCTGAACATCATATCGATACGGGTGACCACGCCCCTATTGCTGTACCACCCTACCGAGTCACGCCCGCGAAGAAGGAGATTATTCGCGCGGAACTCGATCAGATGTTAAAAGACGGAATCATCGAAGAGTGCGAGTCTGCCTGGTCTGCACCAACCGTTCTGGTACCAAAGGCTAATGGTGGGTATAGGTTTTGTATAGACTATCGTCGGCTTAATGCTGTCACAAAGGGTGATGCGTATCCTATGCCACGCATTGACGAGCTGCTGCAGTCAACTAAAAAAGGCTGCGTGATGAGTTCCTGTGACCTTCGAAGTGGTTACTGGCAGTGCAGTATCAAGGATCAGGATAAAACGGCCTTTGTCACACCGTTCGGTATGTATCGTTTCAAGCGTATGCCATTTGGACTAAAGAATGCGCCAGCTACGTTCCAGAGACTTATAGATAGATTTCGATCGGGATCCTCGCTTAAGGACGTTACCGTATTAGCCTATTTTGATGATATATTGGTAATCTCAGATTCATACCAATCTCACCTTTCAGATCTCCGTGCAGTATTCGACCGTCTCCGCTTGCTTAAGCTTCGAGCTAATCGAGACAAGTGCGTCTTTGCTAGAGAAAAGGTCAAGTATTTGGGTCACGTGATCTCTCAGGAGGGTATATCTCCGGATGAAGACAAGGTACGCGCGGTATTAGATATGAAGGAGCCTAAGTGTCTTCAGCACTTACGCACTTTTCTTCAAACGTGTTCCTGGTTTCGCAAATTTATACCGGACTTTGCAAAGGTAGCTGAACCACTCACACGCTTGACTAAGAAATCGTATGTTTGGGAATGGAGTTTGGAGCAAAGTAAGGCGTTTGAATCTCTTAAGAAGTTGTTGACCACGTCTCCTATTTTAGTACAAGCGGATTACACTAAGCCGTTTTTACTGAGGACAGACTCTAGTAACTATGCTTTGGGTGCTGCTCTACTGCAGGGGGAGTCGCCCCATGATGAACATCCAATAGAGTATGCTAGTCGTTTGCTTACCACAGCCGAACAAAATTATTCTACTACTGAGAGAGAGGCTCTCGCGGTAGTTTGGGCTGTCGAGCGATTCCGTGGTTACATTGATGGTCATCCAGTCCGTGTGATGACTGACCATCAACCTCTGAAGTGGCTGTTTTCCTTGAAGTCACCAAGCGGTAGGTTGGTTCGCTGGGCAATGAAGCTGCAGGCTTTTGATCTGCGTATCGAGTATACCCCAGGTAAGGCCGATACTCTTAGTCGACCCGCGACCAGTGATGGTGGAACACCGGCATGTGACATTTGCCCGGTTGTCGTAAACGTACCACACTGGGATGCGACTTCGACCCGGGAAGCTCAGTTGGCTGATCCAGAGATTGCCAAGATTATCCAGGACCTCGAAGGTAAGGATGAACTTGCTGTTAATCGCTGGACTGAGAGAGGTTATCTCTTGAATCAAGCGGTTTTGTATAGGTATGTGCCTGATACTGATTCCGAAGAGCCTCAACTCGTCATACCAGAAAGTCTGCGGAGTAAAGTCATGTTCGAGTGCCATGACTCGCCTACTGCCGCTCATAGTGGTATCGATAGAACATTGTACCGTATCGCGCAAAGGTTCTATTTCCCTGGTATGAGACGGTTTGTAACTCAATATCTTAAGACTTATGTTGAATGTCCTGAGCCGGTCGTACCTAAACGTGGTAGAGGTCGCCCGCGTAAAGTTATTGCTTAGGTGTCAGTCCGCGTTATTTGTGTTGTTTGACCAGGTGATAGGTCCTCACCTGATCAAAAGGGGGAGTGTATAACGCACACATCACACATCCCTATTTACTCTACTAGTCGGTCTTGAAGGGGAATGCATGCGGGCGGAGCGGCAGAGACGTCGCCGGGCAACCACATAGTTTTTTCAGAAAGCTGTCAGTCGATATAGCACCAATGAAATATATTTTTACATCGTTATACTTAATTATAAAATACACCTTAAACTGGTATTATTTTAATAATTCGTTATAATTTATGATATCTTCTTCGTCGTTATCCTTTAGGCAGAGTGGTCGTGACTGTGATGCTTTCAGTTAAGAGTTTTACAAACCGGCATCACTGGTCCCTTCAGGATGCGCATCTGGTGCTTGTTGGTAGTAAGAGGTGCTATGGTCCGGACGGGAAGAAGTAATGCGTTTCGGTTTGAATGACCGAGCAGTGGTTGTGCTATAAAAATTGAGACTTAGAACTGATGTCTCTAAGTGAGTGGCCGTATTTACGTTGTTGATGTCTATGTGCTCCAGTGATTACTTAACATTAGGTTAGCTGGGAGTACATCCAACCATTTAAGCAACAAAAATAATAATGAATTATTGGTTAAATATTTAATAAGGAGAATTCATAATTTAGGGATTATAGCTGGTTCTAATGTTGGGACTAATTTACCATAGACAAACTCTAGAGTTTGAAACTCTGATAGAGAAAAATAACGAACTACCCACAAATATGAACAAAAGCGATTTCGTTAATAAATCGGCTTGGATCTGCCGGACCTATTATTATCCTTCTGACCAAATCGAGCTATTTCACTTGATCTATATCGGTAACTTCACGATTTCATAACTCTATGTATGATTTCACCACCTACACGTACTTCCCCTTAATACCGATAGAATACACGCATTATTATAATGAACGGTTTTTGTAGGTAATTTGCTTTTTCCTAAGAATTTTCCATGTTGTTTGCTAGTTAACCTACTCACACACGCTCAAGATATAAATTGTATAGTGTGAATAATTTTCTATATATACTTAAAATACATTCACATGTCTCGACGATTAAGTAACATATATTTAATGACATAATATATTTGAAACTAAGATTGTGTGTGACCTGACATGGTTAATAAAATATACATATATATCGACGCTTGAAAGGCAAACGTGACTAAGCGACAATGCGTGAACTTTACAGTAGACTAATTTAAAGTTGAAATATCTGAAAACAAAATTTATTTTAACGAATCTAGCTGTAGTAGAATCTAGCTTGTAGCTGTAGGATTGAAATGATTTTAATAGACCTAGAAATATATATTTATGTTTTTTGCATTGAATATGGTTATTGCCTATCATTTATGTATAAAGCAGTTATTGTCGCTTAGTCACGTTTGCCTTTCAAGCGTCGATATATATATATATAAATATAAAGAGAAGTTCAAATATTTTTTATTGAGTCGAAAATTTTTCTAGTAACAATGTGGTTTTAAGTTCGATGATCCAAACATATATTAGTCTAGAAGAAGTTTAGTGTTAAAAATAACGAGAATACCTCTGAAGCCTTAATTTCTACTGTGTGTGAATTCCGCTTAGTGTTTATAGTTATTGGGCAGGTTCATCTGGTGTTAAGTGCACTTTGGAGCCAATCTACAGGCTTCTTTCGAACGTTGAAGGCTCCTTACATTGTCGTTGTGGCGCAGTTTGTTCCAATACCGATCCTGCGGACAGAATGGAAAGCAGTCGACGTCGCCCCAAACACGTCATTTCTTATCCACCCGATCCACTAACGGTGCCTTTAGGTACCTTAAGCACCGGTCATCGTTCTCGTCGAACCCGTCGCTTGCGACGAAGGGCTCGACGAGTAAATTAACCTACAGACGCAGCCCACTGAGTTTCTCGCCGGATCTTCTCAGTGGGTTGCGTTTCCGGTCCGGTGGTAGATTCTGCTTTGCACGGCTCTTGCTAGGGTTCGTGTTAGCGACGTCGTCAGGTTTGAGCCCCGTGAGCTCACCTACTAGTTAAGGTTACGCTGAAATAGCCTCTCAAGGGTCTCAGCTTAGATAGAAAAAAAAAAAAACAGTTTACGGAAATAGCTGCTGAGCCGGAAGTCGTGGATTCGATTACCGCGTCGGGCAAATGTTCGGTTTTTATTTTCTCTTTACAATTGAAACTGTATTTCCAGTCCGTGGTAAAGATTAGAAGTCGTCGTGGCCTAATGGATAAGACGTCTGGTGCATACGTGTAGAGGCGATGCACCGATGTTCGAATCTCAGGCGTGTACTAATTTTTCTAATGAAATACGTACTCAACAAATGTTCACGATTGACTTCCACGGTGAAGGAATAACATCGTGTAATAAAAATCAAACCCGCAAAATTATAATTTGCGTAATTACTGGTGGTAGGACCTCTTGTAAGTCCGCACGGCTAGGTACCACCACTCTGCTTATTTCTGCCGTGAAGCAGTAATGCGTTTCGGTTTGAAGGGTGGGGTAGCCGTAGTAACTATACTTGAGACCTTAGAACTTATATCTCAAGGTGAGTGGCGCATTTACGTTGTAGATGTCTATGGGCTCCAGTAACCACTTAACATCAGGTGGGCTGTGAGCTCGTCCACTCATCCAAGCAATAAAAAAAAAAAAAGATTCTTAAGACCTACCAGAATAAAAACTATTGTGAGCGGTACGCTGTTCTTCTGTTGGTTTACTGTTAGAAAATCCATTCAGGTTGAGCCCCTGGAGTTCATCTACCAGTCCACATGTAGTTGTGTGGCAACGGCTTGACTCTGCGCCTGGCATTGCTGAAGTCCATGGGCGCCAATCCTTGATAAGAGGCCGTTCAAACTTTTTTTTTGCACTAGACGAGCATACGGCCCCCCTGATGGTGAGTGGTTACTGGAGCCCATAGACATCCACAACGTAAATGCGCAACCCACCTTGAGATATAAGTTCTAAGGTCTCAAGTATAGTTACAACGGCTGCCCCACCCTTTAAACCGAAACGCATTACTGCGTCATGGCAGAAATAGGCAGGGTGGTGGTACCCACCCGCGCGGACTCACAAGAGGTCCTTCCACCAGTAAAAATGCATACATATACTAACTTTATATTATAATACAGTATACAAATATAACTTTTATTTAATAGGGTACGGATCTATTTCCTCGCGACCTTTATTCGTGTGCAAATTTATTTCGTATTCTATTGTATTTACACGTTCCACTTCTGTAGCGACACAGAACGATAAATCCATAATATGAATATTAGATTATTTTGAAGCTATATTTTGTCTGCGCCTTATGATCTGTCCATTTCAAAACGATGTTTTATTCAACAATTGTCGGATAAGTTCGGTTTTATCTAACTGACCTGAAATCATAGCGTCTGCTAGTATAAATAAATAAACATTGTACTTGTACGGAATAGATGTGCGCTCCGAATGGTTATTTTTTATGGCTCTTCTAGTGGTGGTAGGACTTGTTGTGCGTCCGAGCGGGTACGTACCACCGCCCTGCCTTTTCTGGCGTGAAGCAGTAGTGCGTTACGACTTGAAGGGTGGGGCAGCCGTTGTAACTATACTGAAACCTTAGAACTTATATTTCAAGGTGGGTGGCGCATTTACGATGTAGATGTCTATGGACTCCAGTAACCACTTAACACCAGGTGGGCTGTGAGCTCGTCCACCCATTAAAGCAATAAAATAAAAAAATAAAATAAATTACTTGCACGGCTGAATGAGCAGACGGCCCATCTGGTGTTAAGACATGTGATCTAAGTCTCGGTTTTATTGCAAAGCCGCTGATTGTTAGTTCATACTGGAATGCATTACCGCTTCGCGGCAGAAATAGGCGGAGCGCTATTGGGTGCTAACAAGAGGCCCACCACGAAGAATTACTGTTTGTACTCTGTTTGTACGTCATTTGGATAATTTTATACGTGATAAAAAGTTTTCTTCCCAGGAGGCAGTACAAAATGCTTTCACACAGTTTGTAGAATCTAGATCACCAGAGTTCTATAGCAAAGGCATAAATGACATTTCTATTAGATGGCAGCAATGTATAGATAATAATATAATGGTAGATATTTTGGTTAAATAAATATGTTTAATGAAGAAGAAAAAAACGAATTTCAATTTTTCAGTACAAATCGGCAATTTCATTCTTTAACCCCTAATATTTAGATGTATATTAGGTATAATACGAACAGATTTTTGATCAACGCTCAGTAATGCAGAATGATAAAAAATGAGAATGGAGACAAACGACAGGAGATGGAAGAACGAATACACTTAAGCCTACGGAGGGGAATCGTTCATCTCTTCCACCATCTATTTCTCAGCGCTACTCATCACCCCTGTCCAGGCAGGCAGTTCAAGTCCGGGCAGAGGTGATGCCCCAAGGCCCGATCTGTGCCCTGGGACACGAGGACCCCACGGATGCAGAATGGTGTTGTGGCGAGTAGCCATCATACAACGCAAGATAATTGACAGATGCCTGAATCTCGCTTACGACATTTTCAAGATAAGCTTGCATATACTATACAAGTTCCGAACAACAACTTCTCGACCGTCGGTCTACCGAGCAAACATCACCCGCTCGGTGAAAGATCTTCCCTTTGTCGTTTAAGCCTCCCTACATCTGTCTTATCTTATACCTTTAAACGAGCAATTCTTGTATATTAATATACATATAATCTGAACCTCGGAAACGGCTCCAACGATTTTCATAAAATTTAGTATACAGGGGATTTCGGGGGCGATAAATCGATCTAGCTAAGATTTATTTTCAGAAAATGTTGTTTTATTCGTGTTTTCAATAATCAACTCTTCCCGGCATCTATTGGTGAATAACAATACTATTTTTCTTAATTGAGGGCAACTAACCGCTTTAAAGACACAACAAGATGGCGTTATCAAAAAAAAAACCGAGCTAAGCCCGGTCATCATCTAGTAATTCTTATAACGCATAACATTGTGCAATGAACGTATTTGGGAATTAAAGCAAGCCCTTAGCTTTTTGTCTATTCTCAATGGTGGAGCTGAATTTCGAAACTGCGGTCAATTCATGATTCTTTGAAAGCTCCCATAAAATCCTATTTAAATTAATAAAAAAATTGTTATACTTTTAAATTATTACTTTTATTATTTAAAAGTAGCTATGCAAAAGCTTTTTGATAGTTATTGCAAAATCAAACAACTTATCGAACGCTTCGAAATCTGTCCGCGTTAACAGTTGACGTCGTAATATCGAAAAATAAAAGAAATCAATTCAAATCTAATTTATATCAGCTTGACCTGTATAAATTTATTTTAAATTTATAGAATTCGGTTTTCAAGTCCGGACATTGGAACGAAATCCAATATTAATACAATAGAATTAGTTAAGGAATGATGATTTAGGAGTGATGTCTATTTCACTTGAGTAAGCCTGACCGCGACTGGGCAACGCAAGCCGCTATCGCCCGAAGCATGTCATGTCGGATACCCCGGATCCACTGTCGGTGCCTTTAGGCCCCTCAAGCACTGGTCACCATTCTAACCCATAGATACAGGTCGGTGAGTTTCTTGCCGGATCTTCTCAACGGGTCGCGTTTCCGATCCGGTGGTAGACAGACAAAGCACTGCTCTTGCTAGGGCTAGTGTTATCAAATTCTCGCAGGTTGAGCCCGTGAGCTCACCTACCCCTCCGGGCGCAGCTGGAAAAGCTTCTAGACTACAAGCGAATAGGTAGGAAAAAAAGTAATCATATTACGTAAATATATTATGTTTTTTTTTATTGCTTAGATGGGTGGACGAGCTCACAGCCCACCTGGTGTTAAGTGCTTACTGGAGTCCATAGACATCCACAACGCAAATGCGCCACCCACCCTGAGATATAAGTTCCAAGGTCTCAAGTATAGTTATAACGGCTGCCTTGCCCACCCTTCAAACCGAAACGCATCACTGCTTCACGGCAGAAATAGGCAGGGCGGTGGTACCTACCCGCGCGGACTCACAAGAGGTCCTATCACCAGTAGAATTAATTATTTATGAAATATATAAATTAATTATTTATCAAATATAAAATGATTTCTTTATAATACTTTTTAAAGCTTTCTCGAGTAATGAGTTAACCTTGACTTTTGCGCCATTGTTCTGGGTGATGAAATTGCATTTCAATTTTTTTGCAATCGCATCAAGATGCAATTTTGTATTAAAATATAAAAGCCATGAGACCATCCAGAAAGCTAACATTACGTAAGATAACTTTACGTGGACATACATACAAACGTACATTATCTTTCATATACGTATAAAGTAATATATCAATGCGACTTATAACGTAACTTAATTCGTCGGAGTGGTCACTTCTCCCTTTATATGTGTGCAAAGTTTCCTATCAATTGGACCAACTCGAGTTTTAGGTGAACATACACACAAACATCTCTTTTATATGTATAGAAGACTAGAAACTTTGAACCAAAACAAGCAGTAAGCCGTATTTCAACAATAAAGAGTAGGACGCTGGAGAGATTCAGTTTTACTCGTAGAGGAGCTGTCTTATCTTTACTCTTGAGTTTAGGTGTAGGCGTTTAGTCAGAGGGGCACCGACTAGACGAAAACTTAAAAAAAATGTGATATAAAAATAATTATGGAATACGTATGAATCAATTTTACTGTAGGGGATTTTTTTTACTAACTTAACTATGATAATTTTTTTTATTGAAACACAATTTTGCACGTGAACAATAAATTCATGAATACCGTCAATTGGTCGGCAATTTAGCGTCACATCGGGAGACTGATATCGCCAGCTCAAACAATTAATAAGGGCTCAAAAGCTTAAAAAAGCTCTCAGCGATAAAACGGTCCGTAATTAATGGTTTTCATTTGCGTACGGTGGTTTATATTGGTGTACAAAAATAGCTTACTGTATTATGTAAATTTGATTATCAAGGTAAATGTAAAAACACTTTTTTCATAAATGCGTGATCTATTGTTTTTATCTGTACGCGTGTACGTGTTTTTATATAATTTCTTACATATTAACATTACATTACTTTGATTTAAAAATGCGGTTAAATATGTAAAAGTCGTCGTGGCCTAAAGGATAAGACGCCCGGTGCAATTGTTTCAAGCGATGCACCGGTGATCGAGTCCCGCAGGCAACTACCAATTTTTCTAATGAAATACGTACTTAACAATTGTTCACGATTGACTTCCACGGTGAAGGAATAACATCGTGTAACATTGTGTAATCAAACCAGTAGAATTATAATTTGCGGAATCACTGGTGGTAGGACATCTTGAGTCCGCACGGGTAAGTGCCACCAACCTGTCTATTTCTATCGTGGAGCAGTAATATGAAGTGTAGGGCAGCCGTGGTACTGTTAAAACTGAGACCTTAGAACTTATATCTCAGGGTGGGTGGGGAATTTACGTTGTAGATTTCTATGGGCTCCGGTAACCACTTAACGCCAGGTGGGCTGTGAGCTCGTCCTCCCATCTAAGCAATAAAAAAAATTATGTCTTATGTCTCGAGGTAGGCGGCTGTATTTATATCGTAGGTGTCTATGGGCTCCGGTAACCACTTAACACCAGTTGGGCCGTGAGCTCACCATGCTAATGACATATTTTGAAGGAGAAGGTCAGTCAGCTGGGAAGCATAGAGAAGACAAAGGAGTTAAGCTTCGTCGTATAAATCATTCGTGAGCACACCAGGTCATATAGTTTGTTAAGTTTTTGACTCTGAGAACTAAAGTCTTAACCTCAGGACAAATCATTTCCTAGTAGACTTGATGAAAAATCGACAATCCTGCCTCAAAGATGTTAATAGAAGGAAATCGAAACGAAAATCGAAGACCGCTTTCCTAAAACAAATTCGATATCAAATGTAGTGTGTAACATCTGTAATATGTTACAGAATATCCCACTAGAGTCGTAATATCATACAAATTTCGCCCCAGTTTCCTGAATTGTCTGTTCGGTAAGAAATAAACGATAATTCCTGTAGGAGCACGAGAATTTATTTGGTTGCCTTATTCATGTTTACTGTCGATTTTACTGTCGATTTGATGGTATACTGTAATCATAAACGGAATGTGCAATGGATGTTCTGAATCATAAATTCGAGTTAGTCATACGTTTCGGCTTGAAGTTAGCACATCCAAGTACCTATGTAGTTAGAAGGTAGTTACTATGAAAATCAGACTTTTGTAGCCTTCACTTATAATAATTTAGAATTAATTGGGAATACAGAAAAAAAAATACAAATAATATTAACTGTTGGAAAATTTAGTAAGAATTGTAAAGTTCATATCATCATATTCAGCCCTTTGTTACCCATGGTTGGGTATTGGCGACCCCTTTCTTATGCGATAGTTATTTTTATTACCGTTGTAGGTAGACGAGCATACGGTGAACCTGATGGTGAGTGGTTACCGTCGCCCATGGATGTCAGCAGTGCCAGAGACAGAGCCAAGCCGCTGCCTACTGTTAATGTTCGATTGGCTGCTACTCTTAACCCACGGATTTGCGGCCTGACTGTCATAGGCAGTGGCGGATTTGCAGTCTCGGCCGCCCTAGGCCCCAAGCCGTCAGCCGCCTCTTTCTCAGCATCCACCATATAGACTACATAATGAAATTACTTTATTGCCAACTTTTATGTAAATAGATTTAGATATTTAGGAAAAAAAAAAAATTATGCGGTATAGATTGCACCATGCAGTGCAGTCCGCCCGCCATACGTTATAATAAGTTTTTTGACACGATTGGGGCCGCCCCTCAAATCTGGCCACCCTAGGGTAAATCCGCCACTGGTCATCGGTCCGTTGTGCCTTAGCTCTCCTGGCACCTCATCAATCTAATCTCGGTCACTATTCTTTCACTGTCTTATTTCATCCGCTGTCATTTCGTCTTGCCAGTGTCCAAATTCCCATATTTACGAATACAAACAAAATTTTATATAAACACATAAAATCAATTAAAATTAGACGTAACTTAATATCGTATACGAGTGGATTGATTTATAATGAATTGTTAAATGAATTCATATGAAAATACTCCATTCTAGAACGCATTTATTTAAATAAAATGCCTACAATTTTATAATAAACGCTGTTGGGTAAATACTTCAGTGATTTAATAAAATTAAATTACGTGACAATTTTGTCTGGGGCCCGATCCAATGAATCGAAGTCGTCGTGGCCTAAAGGATAAGACGTCCGGTGCATTCGTATGTAGCTATGCACCGGTGTTCGAATCCCGCAGGTGGGTACCAATTTTTCTGATGAAATACGTACTTAACAAATGTTCACGGCTGACTTCCACGGTGAAGGAATAACATCGTGTAATAAAAATCAAGCCCGCAAAATTATAATTTGCGTAATCACTGGTGGTAGGACCTCTTGTGAGTCCGCACGGGTAGGTACCACCACGCCGCCTATTTCTGCCGTGAAGCAGTAATGCGTTTCGGTTTGAAGGGTGGGGCAGCCGTTGTAACTATACTGGACTTTAGAACTTATATCTCAAGGTGGGTGGTGCATTTACATTGTAGATGTCTGTGGGCTCCAGTAACCACTTAACACCAGGTGGGCTGCGAGCTCGTCCACGAGCCTCTGATATAATAGCTTCGCCAATGCACTGTACATAGTTTTTATTTATTTATTGTTTATTGCTTCGATGAATGGACGAGCTCACAGCCCACCGGAGCCCATAGACATCTACAACGTAAATCCCGCCACTCTCCTCGAGAGACGAGTTGTAAGATCTCAGTTTTAACAGTGCATATAGGGATGTACAAGTTCTTTGGAACAAAAATGCAATATATATAAACTTTATATTAAATCGTATGTTATATAACAAACGCTTTGTTCCAGATGCCCGTTGTTCTTGAGAATATTTTATTACATTTGAATACCATCTAAATACATGAATGAAGGTGTATTGTAATCAATTAGATTGTGATGTTTTTTTAAAATGGTCCTTGAATTTTCTTAACAATCGTTATGGAATATTAGATTTTGTTATTTCAGATTTGTTGCTAAGCGATGTTTCGAAGTTCAATTGTAATTCATACACCCGTTTTCAACAAAACTGTATTATATTATAATATCAATTGCTTTATTGGTTTGGCTCGAAGACAAATTCGTGTTTCGTTTCAATCTTTATCATTTTTAAGATATACAACGCCTTACTGGCATAGGTAGTATATTCCTAATCAATCTAACCATTTATAAACATGATTAATTAACCTTGGCATGTGCATTTGAAAAAATAATAGTTTGAGAAAACTAAAAAACACGCTTTATATAAAATTCAACTAAAACATAGAAAATAAATTTTAATAAGTAAATTTAAATGGAAAATAGCGTAAAAATATATATATTTTATTGTAAAAAAAGCGTGGGGTGCTTTTTAAGATATTATCGAAATAATAATTCTTCTACTCATATCTGTCATAAAAATATTTATAACTAATAACACCATGCACCCCACGCTTTGTTTTACAATAAAATAATTGTTTTTTTACACTATTTTCAATTTAAATTTATTAAAATTTATTTTCTATTTTTTAGTTGAATTTTATATAAAGCGTGTTTTTTAGTTTTTTTAAACTATTATAATTTATTCTTCATTTTTTAGTTGAATTTCAAGTTTTTTCAATTATTATTTTTAATATTGAATTGTCATCGGTCCTCTATAAATCTACAAAGTCTGAATGAAATCTGGCCGTTTAAAGTGGGTCAAAATCGCGTCTAAAGGAGTCAGTTACAAACATACAAACATACATACAAGTGAAGCTAATATAAACCATAGCAGCGTTCAAGAAATCTGTTAAAGAACACTATTTATCCTTACCATGTTAAATAAAAGTATACATATTTGTATAATGTATTATAATATAAAGTAAGTATATGTGTGTATATATATATATGTCGCATCCGGGTCAATAGTTCGGAATATCAACGATACACAAACGTCAAAGTGACAGAATGGCCGTGTCGTGGTTGACGACTTTTAGTAATATTAAGACGGTGGTTTTGATTATTATTGTAAATGATGAAATGTTGTTTTGATAAATATCACAAAATGAAGGGTAGACTCCGTAACGCCACAGTTATAAAATGGCGGTACGTGGACAGAGTCGTGGCATTCCGTGTCAGACAGTCATTCAGTCCGTATCAGACGGTCCGTCCGTCTCAGTCAGTCAGTCAGTCGGTCTGTCGGTATGTGCAACGAAACTGTCGGTTTATCCTGTCATTGTGAAAGTTGTGTGTGTTGAGTTTCAATAATTATTATTGAAAAGTTTTATTGACTAAACTGAGTTCAATCGAATACGAGTGATGACGAAACTACCGCTCAGCCATCCCTGGCGCCGCCGACGACATCAGAAGTGAGATCAGGACTCTACTCTCACTGGCGTGACGTGTTGAACATGTTCGAAGTACAGCAGAAAAACATGATGCAGATCAGAATACTAGTAGTGGTACGCCACAAGAGCGTGAATGCAGCATACGTAAGTCGTGTAACAACGTCTCTGTTACCTCGATGGAAGATCTGAGCCACGAAGAAATCGTCACATCTTACGTTCTGGCTCATGTTGCCCAGTTTGACTGTCGACTTTATCACATGGCATTTACTAGCGGAAATACAACACGTAACAAGCTATTGCAAGAAATTAAGGAAAGTGCAAATCTCAAGTGAAACTTCGATCGCAATAATAGATCTGTCATGACGAGTGGGTAGTTCCGACACGAATCGTTTTTAAGCCAATGACTACTACTAGAGTTACATGGCACTAGTGCAGTAAACCAGGACATGAGACTGTGAATTGTCGCTGAAACTTTAGAATCTACTAGATTCAATACCAATAACACTACACGTTCGATGACTTCGGGCTCCAGCAAGCGAGCAAACAAGAAAGCAAGCAAGTTTCCGTGGGGAAGAAAGATTGACACATCTGAAGTCGTCGTGACCTGTAAGATAAGACGTCCGGTGCGTTCGTGTCTGGCGACGCGGCGGTGTTCGGGTCCCGCTGGCGGATGCAAGTTTTTCTGGTGAAGTGCGTGCTTGTGCGTGCTTGACAAGTGTTTGCGGTTGGCTTCCGCAGTGTGGGAGTAACATCGTGTAGGAGAGGTGGAACCCGCAAAATTGTAGTTTGCGTGGTGGCTGGTAAGATTTGCTGTGGTAAAAAGTTTGCGTGGTGGTAAAATGTCTTGTGAGTCTGCACAGGTAGCCGGAGGTGAGTCTTCCGCGGTCGCGGCCTACCCAGTCTGCGAGAACCGGGCAGATCGCCTCAACGGTACGGAGGCCGGCCGACGGGTCCGCCAAACGACGAGACCACGCCTCTAGCACGGACTGCCGAGATTGGAGCCCCCGCGCTCCGGCTACACTTGCGCTAGGGCGCGCCGCCTCGTAGGAGACTGTGAGGTATCCTTGAATAACTCTGACTGCGATCGCGCGCTGCCGGCGTCGCAGCGCGGCGACGTTCTCGTGGGTAAGGACGTGGCACCAGACGGGTGCTCCGTATAGTGCCATCGACCGCACGGGTACCATCACCCTGCCTATTTCTGCCGTGAAGCAGTGGTGTATTTCGGTTTGAAGGGTGGGGCAGCGGTTGTAACTATACTGAGACCTTAGAACTTCTATCTCAAGGTATGTGGTGCGTTTACGTTGTGGATGTCTATGGGTTCCAGTAACCACTTAACACCAGGTGGGCTGTGAGCTCGTCCACACATTAAAACGAAGAGCGTAATCAAACGAAATTAGATCCGAAGTTTAAAGGGCCGTTTAAAGTAGTTGAAGTATTGGATGGTGACCGTTGCACATTGAAAGCTTTAAATTCAAATCGTACTTACAAATACCCACATGATAGGCTAAGAAAAATGCCAGCATGACACATACCAGTCGAGGTTGATGTAAATGATGATGATGAAGAGCAAGCTTAAATTGTGGTGAAAACTCGAGTAAGGATAGTCTATCGGTCGTATTGTGTTCGACCGTACCAGTAGCTATTACGTAGTCTTAGCCCGGTAGAAATCGGTTGTCTCTTGAGGCAACTTAAGTAGTCCGTGGGTGCGCGGTGCGCGTTTGGCTCTGGCGGAGGTCGGGGTCTGTAAAGACCATCGTGTGTAGTCAGCGGGTGATGCACACGGGCGATCCACGCTGTGGATGCGCATCATGAGGGCAATTGCGATTGCTGGTTGGCTGGAAAGCCGTGGCGTTAGATATTTTTACTCGGAAGTTTTCTTTGATCTGAGTTCCTGTAAGCTATGCCTGATTTGTACAGAGTAAATTTGAAGTTTGATGAACGACTGTGGTACGTACTCTGGCTGCTGAATAATGAACTTTGTATACCCTATTGTTTGATTTGGTTAAAATGGTATTAAAACAGTTTAAAGCTTTGATGACTTTAAATTTTCCGATAAGTCGTAAAGTGTAGTCAGGAGGGATCGAGCGGAACAAGTGTTCTCGTGGATGTTTTTGATTGTAGGTTAACCATCACACGAGGACGTGTACAGTCAGGAAGACCGTGTCGCAATCAACACGTGATTGCTGCAGCCAATACGAGATATGGGACGCAAGCGCCGTCTGTCGGCGCTCGATGGGTCAAGTATTCACCGGCCGAGCGGAGCGACATGCCGGTAGCTGTGTAATATCGAGTATTTTTGGTAAATGAGAGCAATCTGGTGAGTCGTATTATTTTTATTTGGATTTTGGTGCCGAATGTTCTCTTGTCGAGAAATCTATATGCGATGGTTCTCATAAAAGGACTGTTGATATGTGAGTCACAGGGATGACTGTTGATATGCGAGTCACAGGGATGACTGTTGATATGCGAGTCACAGGGATGACTGTTGATATGCGAGTCACAGGGATGACTGTTGATATGCGAGTCACAGGGATGACTGTTGATATGCGAGTCACAGGGATGACTGTTGATATGCGAGTCACAGGGATGACTGTTGATATGTGAGTCACAGGGATGACTGTTGATATGTGAGTCACAGGGATGACTATCATTGAACACTTGCAGTCACAGGGATGACTATCATTGAACACTTGCAGTCACAGGGATGACTATCATTGAGCACTTGTAGTCACAGGGATGACTATCATTGAGCACTTGTAGTCACAGGGATGACTATCATTGAACACTTGTAGTCACAGGGATGACTATCATTGAACACTTGTAGTCACAGGGATGACTATCATTGAACACTTGTAGTCACAGGGATGACTATCATTGAACACTTGTAGTCACAGGGATGACTATCATTGAACACTTGTAGTCACAGGGATGACTATCATTGAACACTCGTAGTCACAGGGATGACTATTATTGAACACTTGTAGTCACAGGGATGACTATCATTGAACACTTGCAGTCACAGGGATGACTATCATTGAACACTTGCAGTCACAGGGATGACTATCATTGAACACTTGTAGTCACAGGGATGACTATCATTGAACACTTGTAGTCACAGGGATGACTTAGTTACTGTGTACATGAATTGTACGGGGAGAACTTGCAAATGTCGTTATAGAATTTGTGATGACACAAGACTTTTATGTTAGTAGAGTGGTCAGATATGGCCGAGCGTGAATGATACTGTGCAGTATTGGCTTTTGTTTCAGATTAACACACGAGGACGTGTGTAACACAGGATGGCCGTGTCGCATCCGGGTCAATAGTTCGGAATATCAACGATACACAAACGTCAAAGTGACAGAATGGCCGTGTCGTGGTTGACGACTTTTAGTAATATTAAGACGGTGGTTTTGATTATTATTGTAAATGATGAAATGTTGTTTTGATAAATATCACAAAATGAAGGGTAGACTCCGTAACGCCACAGTTATAAAATGGCGGTACGTGGACAGAGTCGTGGCATTCCGTGTCAGACAGTCATTCAGTCCGTATCAGACGGTCCGTCCGTCTCAGTCAGTCAGTCAGTCGGTCTGTCGGTATGTGCAACGAAACTGTCGGTTTATCCTGTCATTGTGAAAGTTGTGTGTGTTGAGTTTCAATAATTATTATTAACAGCTGTGTACAAAATATATTAAATAAATAAATAAAAATAAAGCGTGTAAAAAGGTTACGTTTATAGGCTTTTTCATTAAACTAGTGTTCGTTAAATGAATTTCAACCGTAATCACTGACACATAAAGACTTCTTTTTCCTTACCTATTCATTGATAGCGTAAGAGGCTATTCCAGCTACGCCCGGACGGGTATATGAGCTCACGGATTCAAACTGAGAGAATTTGCTAACACTATCTCTAGCAAGAAAAGAGCTCCGCAGAATCTACCACCGGATCGGAACAGCGATCCACTGATAAGATCCGGCGAGAAACTCAGTGGGCTGTGTCTATAGGAAAAAAAAAAGACTCATATTCATTTTATGTATATACTTTCTATTTAGTGTATGTAAGTTTTTTTAACATTGTAATTCACACATACAGACATGGGCTTTAAAACATTACGTTTTATTTTTTGGGCACTCTAAGATTTTTTTGGGTGTTGTAAGCACATGCAAAGCTTTACATTTAATTCTTTCGGGTCGGGGGCCAAACCTACTATTATTTTTCCTGGTCAAGGTAGGCGGTTTTAGCCGGTGATTGGAATCTTCGCGCTCATATCAAGTTCGAAAATCGTGATTTGAGTGTATATTGTCATAGTGACTCATTGGGTTGCAATGGTCAATATCAAAAATCACAAAAAACAGACTAAAAAGAGGGTACCGATGGGTATCTACTCCTAGCATTCTATCACCGCTCTTCAGTCCAGGATCATGGGGCAACGGCGCCGAATTTCATGAAGTCGTGAAATTTTTAGTAAGTACCCACGTAAATCTATATATTAATAGGTGAAGCAAAAACTTTGTAGCCTTTTTACTAAAATTGCGCAGACGGAGGAGTATGAAATTTCCCACACTTATAGAGAATATAGAGAAGGAGTGCAGAATGCTAACTTTTTATTATTATTATGCATTAAATCAATTGAAAAACATTACACACTACAATGTATTAGACACACACATATATAATATATACTTTTTGTTTATTGTCAAACTTTTGTTGTTACTTAAAGTCTGTGCTCAAATTGAGAATAGATTAATATTGTTTGTCTTTAATATTATTTGTCTATAGTGTAGTCTTGGTGAAATCTTGGTGATTATAGAATTTAACAATAGAACCATAATAGCGTTTAAACTTATAATTTCACTTAATTAAAGTCGAATTTCGACTACTGCAAGACCACTAGTAGCCGTTAAAGCTTAAAGCAACAGCATCCAGGTCCGTTCCTGGGATGTTCATAAGTGTCGCTAGCCACGGTAAGTTCGATGAGAGATGGATCTAATTTTATACGCTCTCAGGTCTCGTGGTATTTTCCGTAAACGTTTTAAAAACTCTGTACTGTGCGTGTGTGTGTATGTGTGTGTGTGTGTGTGTGTGTATCGATGGAAGCCCCTCGGAAGGAATAACCAAATTTATTTAAATTCATGACGCAAATACTTTACTCGGCGCGGATGTGACACCATGCACGTACGTACACCGTGAAACAATAATGAAATATTTATATTAATTTAGATTTATTTTCAGTTTTATTCAGTTCAGGGTGTGAAAGTAGACTCTGCTGTGAGGAGGAGGCGTCCTAAAAAAAATTTGGATGGATCGTGTGAAACAGGACATGAGAGAGAACGGTGTGAGTGTAGAGATGACGTATGATAAGCCTGAATGGAAAAAGAGGATGAAGAAGAAGATATTGTTCAGGGTTCTGTTTTCAGTCGAGAAGCATTCGTTCTGCTCAGAAAGTGGGGATAAGCATCATATAATGCAATAAAGACTTCGAAGCCCCGTCTCAAAGAGCATGAGAAGAAATAAAACCAACAAAAAATATTCGCAGTGTTTTTTGACACATGTTTGACACACACTATTATTCCTCCGGTTACAAAGTCAAGGCAATTTCATGAAACATTAAACCGAGTTTATTAAAATGAGGCAACAAAAATGAATTCCTGTTCGTTAGTCTCGCTAAAACTCGAGAAAGGCTGGACCGATTGGTCTTCAATTATTTGTGGAAGTCCAGAGAAGGTTTAAAAGGTAGATATTTTTTTATTTTTTTTATTGCTTAGATGGGCGGACGAGCTCACAGCCCACCTGGTGTTAAGTGGTTACTGGAGCCCATAGACATCCACAACGTAAATGCGCCACCCACCTTGAGATATAAGTTCTAAGGTCTCAGTATAGTTACAACGGCTGCCCCACCCTTCAAACCGAAACGCATTACTGCTTCACGGCAGAAATAGCCAGGGCGGTGGTACCCACCCTCACGGACTCACAAGAGGTCCTACCACCAGTAATTACGCAAATTATAATTTTGCGGGTTTAATTTTTATTACACGATGTTATTCCTTCACCGTGGAAGTCAATCGTGAACATTTGTTAAGTACCTATTTCATTAGAAAAATTGGTACCCGCCTGCGGGATTCGAACATCGGTGCATCGCTCAACACGAATGCATCGAACGTCTTATCCGTTAGGTCACGACGACTTCGAAATAAATAAATATGTAAATTATTTATAAATAAATAAATTATATAAATAAATAAAATAAACATGAAAATGCTCAGAATGCAATAAAAATAACAATTTTTGTTTTTCCTTTGATGTGTCCCCCGTCCGACGGATTCCTTTTGTTTGTTTTAAGTTTATTTTATACAAAGGCTTACCTAGGTCTTTTATTTATCGATTGAGGCACTACGAAGTCTACCAGGTCAGCTAGTATATATAAAATTTTAAAGAAAAAGAAAATCGACTTCCATTAAATAAGATGAAGACAAGAATATTATCAATCTATAGTTAGAGGAAGTCAATAAAATATGTATTATTAAGAAATAGCTTAAAAACTACCACTGGTCAGATTTTCATAAAATTTAAAAGCTGCTAAAATCCTAAAAGCTTTCAAATTATATAAGAACTATCAAAATCGGTTTATCTATAAAAGAGTTCTGAGGTAACACATAAAAATGGGTAGAGTTGATAACCTCCTCCTTTGTTGAAGTCGGTTAACAAAAATCCTTACTTATACAACAGACATCCTTAGTTACGTCTTTCGATTTAATTTTTTTTTCACCAAAGACGGACATATACATTTTGGGACATTTCGTCTTTCGATTTACCTCTTTTTTGCCCCTTTTCATACGTTTTGTTGAATAATTATTATTTTTTTTTTTGTTCATTTGCCAAAGTTTGTATTTAATTTTAAACGTTTCGAAACCTGATAGTGACGTCTGCTTGCGTCACTCCGTAACAAGCGGGAAAACATTTTCAACTTTCGTACTTTAGAATTAAAGCTTATTTTACTGGGTACTAATGCCGATCTTAGGAAATCGAAAGCGTGATCTTAAATAGAATTATGAATGATTTAATTTCGTTCTAATTCTAAATTATATCATCTACTTTCATATTCCTTAAATATTTTTTTAGTTTAAAATTAACTGATAAGTTATTTTCCAGTTTTTTTTTTTAATATGCTTTTCCATCGATGTGTAATCTAGTTCACAACTCCACTAGTAATTTAAGCTACCTAATTTTTCTTCGCTTCTTCTGTAATTTCTATTCTTATAAGGTAGGTATGCTCAAAAATTTTGTGTTTTTGAGGCTCACTTGAGGCTTTTTTTTTATTGCTTAGGTGTGTGGACGAGCTCACAGCCCACCTGGTTGTGAGCAGCATGAGGTGGAAGCCTCAATTTTATTGTAATACGGATGTGCCGCCTTTCAAATCGGAAGGCGTGACCGTTTCGCTGCAGAAATAAGCGAAACTTACTTACCGGTGCGGACTTACGACACATCCTACCACAAGTCAAATGTGTAAAAACACATGTGTGCAATTCACACGTGGCAGAAGTGAAACCTTCAAAAATATTTGCTTCAAGATAATAAGACGAATGTCAAATTTCGGGAAGAGGATAGCTGTAGGTAATGATCATAGTGATACAAAGTTTGATAATTATTTTACATATTTTTATATATATTACATAGATTTATTCAGAATGTGTTAATAACGAATATTAGGTACGAAGGCAGAGCACAAAGAAGACCACGAACATAAGACACTGTATAATGGTTAAGTCTTATGAATTTATGTGTCTTTTTACTCTTTCATTTCATTGACTTTCAAATCACAACGATGCTAAAGAAGTTTTCACTTCAAAAATAAAAACAAATTGTTTAAAAGTGAAGAAGTGAATTAAATATTATTGTGGCTGTTGCATCGTTTTCTGCTGGATATTTTATACAATACAATATGTAATTCATAATTCAATTAAATTATTAGCGTTTCTATTTTATTTGTAAGCACACATGAACTTTTCGGATATCTGATGTGGTAAGAAGATCCAAATATCTACAATACCGATATCGCCTCGATAGCAATAATTCATATAACTTTTATTGTTTTTGTATAGATGCATAATATTTATTCGATAATTTGTAACTCGAATTTAATATAATATCTTCAGTGTGTTTCAAGTTGATTGTTTAATGCCACACTTCTTAATGGTTAGACAAGTTCACGGCTCTCCTGGTTTTAAGCGGTTTCCGGAATTTATAATAACCGAAATCTGAAATTTATTTCACACTAGCTGTCCCGGCAGACTTCGTAGTGCCTCAATCGATAAATAAAAGACCTAAACTTTTGTATAGAATAAACTTAAAACAAACAAAAGGACTAAGGAGGACTCTAACAAAAGGAGACTAACGAACAGCAATTCATTTTTATATATACCTATACATATAGATTAGTTTTTTTTATTTTTTTTATCCTACCTATGCTGATAGCCTTGAGAGGCTATTTCAACTTCACCCTAACGTGTGTAGGTGAGCTCATGGGGCTCAAACCGGAGAGTTGCTAACACTGACCCTAGCAAGAGCAGTGCTTCGCAGAATCTACCACCGGATCGGAAACGCGACCCACTGAGAAGATCCGGCGAGAAACTCAGTGGGCTGTGTCTAGGGGTTAATTCACTCGTCGAGCCCTTCGTCGCAAGCGACGGGTTCGACGAGGACGGTGACCGGTGCTTGTGGTGCCTAAAAGCACCGTTAATGGATCGGGAGGATCCGTAATGACGTGCTTTGGGCGACGTCGACTGTTTATCATTCGGTTTACAGGATCGGGTATGTAGTTTTCAGCGGGCACGACAAGAGGGTTCTCATGTCGTGCCGCCTTCTCGAAATGGCACAATGATGCTGACTGTAGATACTTACTGAATATAGATTAGATATCACACTCTTCCAACCACAACCCGTATCAAGGCAGATAATAACAAAAGTAATAGAGTCTCTTTTAAAATATTATGATGAAATTTTTAATAATATACCTCATATCTGTGTGTGTACTATTTATATATACTGTTTAATAAAATCTTTAGTATATATATTAGATAGGATATGATCTAACAGCCGCTTTGTGCTCAAAAAATTTCAGTAACTAAATCTTCCGAAGTAAGGTATATCTATTTTCCTAAATCAAATAATCTTAATATTTTATCTACACATTTAACTTTCGTTTTATTTTGGCATGGCTTTTGAGGAAAATTAATGTTTTATTATATATGAATGAGTACCTCAGAGGCGTCTAGCTTAGCTATGCCTCTGGCGCTGGTGATGTCCCTGAGCGATTGTGTCACTAACCATAAATTTAGTCACATATTCGCTTCATTTCCAAGACATTAAGATACCATTTTGCCTGCGTATTTTTCATAAAAATTGCGTAAATATTTTTCCTACATCTACGAGCTTCTGAATCATTAGCTAAGTCACTCTTAAGTGTTTTTTGCTTGGCTCCATTTAAAGCTTGACCTAGTTTTTAGTAGCTCGCGGCGATGGAGCTTAGCTTTATGAGTAGTACAATATACGCTAGAACGTAGATAGATACCTACGACGCTAAATTCACTGAAAGCTCCCATAGTAAGTTGTACGGAATGGGGAGGTTAAGGTAAAAAGAGATTTTCTTTGAAGTTTTTGGGTTTTTTTTGATTCTCAACGTCTATTGCGTTAAGCTGCAGTATTTTGAAATTCAGTAGTGAATAAGTGAATTTTATTAGTAGTAGGCAGAAAACTGGACGTATTTTTGTCACAAGAAACAAAAATTTGTCGTTTAATCCAAAAAGCCTTATGAAATATTATGTTAAAAAAAATTGTTTTCTAGAAAGCTTGGTCGAGCTATATAATCAGAAACATTCTCTGATACCTAAGTTATTTTGGAGACAATTTTTTTAGAGGTCTCCAAATTTATTCTTAGCACAAATTTAAATAGAATCTAATTTACTAAAACTCAGTCAAGAACAAA
The DNA here is from genome assembly GCF_030267445.1 of Bombyx mandarina. Classification (NCBI taxonomy): domain Eukaryota; kingdom Metazoa; phylum Arthropoda; class Insecta; order Lepidoptera; family Bombycidae; genus Bombyx; species Bombyx mandarina. The sequence goes on along the minus strand of NC_143222.1, from coordinate 3,909,649 downwards.
TCAAGTATTCCGTGACCTTTAAATGTCTTCTTAATTTTAATATTTACGTAAGATTTATTTTCAATTGTTCTGGACAGAATTTTTATAGTATACAATCAGTGGAGAGAAAAGAATGATTAGGTTAGATAAGGAGAAGAGATTAGATGGCAGGCCTCAGTGTTCTAAACAATAAGACGCTCGGAATAGTCAAACATCTCTTAATTGACGTAATCATTAGTGGCTCTGACTTTAGGCCTGCAAGGGTAGGTTATCTTTCAGATTTTTGCCACGAAACAATCATAGGTGGGGCAGCCTTTATGCAACTTATTTGAAACTTCAACTTAAATATGTTGTGATTTCTATGGGCTTCAATAGCGAAACGAAACTAGATGGGCCTTTTAGTACATTAAGTATGTGTAAAAGGATAATCGAAAAGTACTGCGCAAAAGGATTTTCGTTGTCGAATAGGACGTAAAGCTCGAGGATTTTAGCTTCAGTTGAAAATCAAGCTAAGTAATGATAAAAAAGCCACCTTTTCTATAACCGGATAGTTGCATGTAAGACCAATCGTTTTTGATACTTTTTTCTGGAAACAGGTATTACGAGAAATTTGACAGACATCAATTAATTTTGCCTAGTTTGAAGCAATGGTGATGACAGAAGCATGAACATCGATTGCGTCTTTGGTATTAGAGTTGTGTAGTACCTATTCGAAGGGACGTGAAGCAGTAATGCGTTTCAGTTTGAAGGGTGGGGCAGCCGTTCTAACTATACTTGAGACCTTCGAACTTACATCTCAAGGTGGGTGGCGCATTTACGCTGTAGATGTCTATGGGCTCCAGTAACCACTTAACACCAGGTGGGCTGTGAGGTCGTCCACCCAGTTGAATAATAATAATAAAAAAACGTAAAGTAAATTCAACAAAGACCCAAAAATGTAAATGTACCCAAGTATTTTTGAATGTCTGCCGCTCGAATTTCCCATGTCGAGGGGTGAAAAGCTAATTGATTTAAGTGACACTTGCAATTTTACATCAGAGCCATTTAAAAGTAAATCAATCAACACAAAAAACGTCTGTAGCTATTTGAATGGGTTAAACCTAATTGAAGTTCAATTAAATACATCGATATTTTTTTTATTGCTTAGATGAGTGGACGAGCTCACAGCCCACCTATTCGAATCTCAAGCGGGTACCAATTATGCTAATGAAATACGTACTTAGGAAATGTTTGCGATTGACTTCCACGGTCTTCACCGTTATCCTTCGAATAACATCGTGTAATAAAAATCAAACCCGCAAAATTATAATTTGCGTAATTACTGGTGATAGGACCTCTTGTGAGTCCGCACGGGTAGGTACCACCGCCCTGCCTATTTCTGCCGTGAAGCAGTGATGCCTTTCGGTTTGTAGGGCAGGGCAGCCGTTGTAACTACACTGAGACCTTAGAACTTATATCTCAATGGTGGGTGGCGCATTTACGTCATAGATGTCTCCAGTAACCACTCAACACCAGCTCGTCCACCTATCTAAGCAATAAAAAAAAAAAAAAACGATTAAATACATCGAATTGTTGATATTAGTATCAAATAAAAGGGACCTTATTTACAAAGATAAATGTTGCGTATTAAGTGAAATGCCGCTTAAATCAAATAGCCTTTGATATCGATATGAATATTTGGACCGCGGGTATGCAATGGAAATTTACATTTCTTTCATGACTCAAGGTAAAAACATTTTGTTTTCAACCTTTTATTTTCTGGAATATAAAGTAGCTTTCAAGCACACAGGCAAATGCTAATGTGCATTTAAATAATATTCTCTCGATTTAATCTAATAATAAATAAATAAACAGGAGACCGGCATGCACTACGTGTTAATGTAACTTTTTTTTTTTTATTGCTTAGATGCAAATGAACGCATACAATACAATAACGCATCTCAAGAGGTCGTTCTTGAAGCCTTGTACAATATTAAGGTTATGTTTATTTCTGTAATGAACTATCACTGTTTTAAATAGGTCACGTAATTTATTTATGAAATACGCGAATCGTAAGATTTTTTTTATTTTATTGCTTAGATAGTTGGACGAGCTCACAGCCCACCTGGTGTTAAGTGGTTACTGGAGCCCATAGACATCTACAACGTAAATGCGCCACCCACCTTGAGATATAAGTTCTAAGGTCTCAGTATAGTTACAACGGCTGCCCCACCCTTCAAACCGAAACGCATTACTGCTTCACGGTAGAAATAGGCAGATCCGCGTGGACTTACAAGAGGTCCTACCACCAGTAATTACGCAAATTATAATTTTGCGGGTTTGATTTCTATTACACGATGTTATTCCCTCATCGTGGAAGTCAATCGTGAACATTTGTTGAGTACGTATTTCATTAGAAAAATTGGTACCCGCCTGCGGAATTCGAACACCGGTACATCGCTCAACACGAATGCACCGGACGTCTTATCCTTTAGGCCACGACGACTTCAGAACTAACTACAGATCAAACTACAAAAATTAAATCAGCGTTCGACTGAATTATTTGTGCAATGGGCGGACAGCATGGACAGACTTGAGATTCCAACGCTTAAGCGAAATCCCGCCATCCGGGAGATAATGGATGTTAATTTTTATTGATTTTAATTTAGTGGATTATTATCGATATAAAATAAAAAAGATAATTGAGATCTTAGAAATAAGATTGTGTTTTTAGATGATTTTTACGAAATCACATCTGTGTTTATAGTAAACAAGCGGCCCGCTCCGGCTTCGTTCGGGTCTATAATAAAAATTTCAACGATATTTGACGTTGTTTTATTTTTTTAAATAAAAGAACATTGTGGCATAACTATAATGGTTAGACATATGCGGTCACGACATTTTTTGTAAATAATAATGTGTTCTACAAAATCGTAGTACATTATTTTATTCTATCATCAACAGCTTTCGCAAGGCACGCGATGTAAAGAATATTTTACGTAATATTTTTACACCTTGGGTTACACTATTGGAGTTTTAGTAAAGACCCCTAATTTTTTTTCAAAAAAGATTATAGGCTATGTCACTCGGGAATAGTGTAGCTTCCAAACAGTGAAAGAATTTTTGAAATCGGTTTAGTACTTTTGGAGCCTATTCAATACAAACAAACAAACAAATTTTTCCTCTTTATAATATTATATATTACTAGCGACCCGCCCTCTTTTCGCTTCGGAAACTGTAATTTATTATTGATTTCTCCACTATTTAATGTAAGTTATTATACATATAAACCTTCCTCTTCAATCACTCTATATATTAAAAAAAACCGCATCAAAATCCGTTGCGTAGTTTTAAAGATTTAAGCATACATAGGGACAGACAGATATAGGGACAGAGAAAGCGACTTTGTTTTATACTATGTAGTGAAGTATAGAAGTATAGATATAGATTAAATTTTTTTTTAAGTTCATACCAGCGCAGCGTAATTGCCTTAGTGGCAACGAACGATTAAAAATACTAATATTAAGGCAGTAAGTTCTCGATTATACTGTCTATCTTTAGTTTATTAAATGGCGTTAAACAACAGACGCGTTTTCGGTCTCAGTTATTTTCCGCCTGAATATGCAACCAATAAATTTGCCCGGTGCGGCGTCTGCAGTGAGTGAGGCAAATTGGAAGTTTCCGCGCGATCGTAACTAATATTAGTATTGATCCGTTTCATAGGGAAGGTCTGCTCCGGTGACGTTCCAGAATGTGATCTAGTTCATATTTTTAGTTTAATTACTGGTGGTAGGACCTCTTGTGAGTCCGCGCGGATAGGTACCACCGCCCTGCTTATTTCTGCCGTGAAGCAGTAATGCGTTTCGGTTTGAAGGGTGGGGCAGCCGTTGTAACTATACTTGAGACCTTAGAACTTGTATCTCAAAGTGGGTGGCGCATTTACGTTGCTGATGTCTATGGGCTCTAGTAACCACTTAACACCAGGTTGGCTGTGAGCTCGTCCACCTATCTAAGCAATAAAAATAAAAACAATCAAACGTATTTAATAGTTTAAGTAGTATTGTTTTATGGCACTACTAGCTTTTGCCCGCGACTTCGTCCGCGTGGAATAGTTACTTTGGCATAACGCTAAATTTTACCCGCCTCTTCATTTACGTATAAAGTGAAAATATTTTTGAATAATAGAATGTTAAGGAGCTTATTAAGGTACCAAAATCACGCTTTTTAACTGACTTCAAAAGAGGAAGTTATAAATTCGACCACAATTTTTGTATCTATGTATGTTCACCGATTTCTCGAGAATGCTTGAACCGATTCTGGTAATTCTTTTATTTTGTTCGAAAATCTTCCTCAATCAAATCAAATCAAATCAAAAAAATTTTATTCAACATAAATGAAAGTACATACTTGTTGAACGTCAAAAGAACTACCGCCAATTCACAAGAACTAGCCTCCGTCCTGAGAAGAATTGGCAAGAAACTCAGCGGGCAGGTTTTTTTTTTTTTTTTATAATAAATTATTATTTATTAATTTTTTAATATTACATTTTTTTTTAAATATGAATTTTTTACAATGATTATTATAACGTTTGTTACTACAATATTGAAATGCCCGGAGCGAGCAACTCATTCCCACTTTGTGCAATCTTCTAGATAATCATTGACTTTATAGTAAGCTTTATTGCACAGATGTTCTTTAACAGTTTTCTTAAACCTATGTATATGTAGGTTCTGAACATCTTGTGGGATTTTGTTGTACAGGCGCACAGACAAACACCCGAATGAATTTCGTATCTTATGTAACCTACTCATCGGCACAACAAGCTTGTGTTTGTTCCTAGTATTTCTATTATGTATGTCCGACTTTTTAGGAAACTCCTCAATATGTTTACGAACATACATCAAATTTTCAAAAATGTACTGGGATGGCATAGTGAGAACTTTAATTTCTTTAAATTTCTCCCTCAGGGATTCCCTTGAGTGCATGTTATAAATAAATATACTCTATATAATACTCTATAGCCTTCCCGCCCCCCCTTCCCCTGGGCGTAGTCCCATGCGCTGGTCCGATCAGATTAAGACGACTTTGGAATCCAGCATCAATGTCGCTATTCACTGCGCGGAGGGCAGGAGTGAATGGAGGAACATAGTCCTAACAAAAGTGCTCCGTAAAGGTCACGACCCTCAGCACTGAGGAATACGACGCACGGAGGAGGAGCCTTCCTTAATAAATGAGCTATCTGACACTGAAATCATTTTTCAAATCGGTCCAGTAGTTCCTGAGATTAGCGCGTTCAAACAAACAAACAAACAAACTCTTCAGCTTTACAATATTAGTATAGATTAATAGCTACATCACACCGCATTGTGCCTCTATTTCGTTAGCAGTCCGCTTCAAAAGTGTTCGAAAGTGTCAAAAAGCTACCAGCTTTATCATACTTTTCATCATTTTTCACCTATTTTCTAGTATGTTTTCTCCCTAATAATCCAACAACACTTAACTTCTTCACAAGATGACTTATGACATGTGATGTTACCAAATACATGGATACGTTACCAAATATTTTATATTACGTACATACACGTATCTTAAACACTCAACACTCGTTTATACTTAGTATTGGCCATAGCTCATCGATATGCGACGACCGTGTCCGACCTAGTTTCTCCTGATGTTTCCGTCTACATGACCTACATCGGCTATTTGGGCATCTAATATAATTGTCTCAATCGATTTTGGTTCATTCGCAAGATAATTGAGTATTTACTGGGCTGTTTTTAGGGCGGACCGTTACATAACACAATTGGCGGTAGGGCATCTTGTGAGCCCGCACGGGTAGGTACCTTGCCTATTTATGCTGTAAAGCATTCCGGTTTGGAGGGTGGGTCAACCTTCTATAGAACTCTAGACTAGGTTAAAGACTCAAGACTTTTATAGAACTTAGAAGCCATGTCTCAAGGTGGGTGATGGTATTTACGCTATTGATTTCTCAAGGCTACGTTAGGCACTTAACATCAAATGAGGCGTGTGCTTGTTCAATCGTCTAACCAATTAAAAAAAGCAATTGAAAAATCGATCCTATATCTCAGTGTGTGGTGGCATTCACAATTGTCAACGCGATGAGTTTCTCATCGGATTTTTCAGTGGGTCGTGATTCTGATTCTGTACCAGATTCTACGAAGCGCTGCTCTTCCTAGGGCTAGTGTTAGCAAATTCTCTCAAGTTGAGCCTGTGAGCTCATGTAACTGTCCGAGCATAGTTGGAATAGTCTCTTAGGCTACCAACGAATAAGTATGTAAAAAAAACAATTGTCATATCTATAGGCTCCGGTGGCCACTAATCAGGTAGGTCATGAGTTTCGTTAGCGTATTTAGTTACAATAATAAAAGTTATTTATATGAGTACAATAATTTATGATTTAATTTATTAGATTATTTAATAAAGTGTGTTAGTGATTCATAGGATAAACGCTCTGTATGACGGGAATCAACAACCACTACCTACGTCGCGTATTTCTCAAAAAGTCGGACTCCTGTATCGCAATAGAACTCGGCAAGGGCAGGGCTCCCTTGAGCGTAGGGTAGGCAGCGGCTTGGCTCTGCCCCTGGCATTGCTGAAGTCCATGGGCGACGGTAACCACTTACAATCAGATGGTCCGTATGCTCGTCTGCCTACAAGGGCAATAAAAAAAAGTTCTTATGTATTATGCTCTGCTATAGAGGTCATTACAACCGTAGGTTCCCTCATGTTCAATAGCATGTAATGTCCCCTAAGCTACCCTTAAATGTACGAAGCATTTCTTAGCACGTCGTGTACCTACCCATTTTTTATGTCTTACATTCACAACGCCTCTTCGTTATAATTTAATTTTAATTGATACGACGATCTATCAAGACAAACTTCAACTGAATTAAAAAAAAAAAACTTTTTAATTTGATAATGCATTTTCTCTTCACTCTTTGTGAAGAATCAAGGATGCCAAACATTAGTACAAGAATATACAAGAAAATACCTTCAATTATTTTATAAAAGTTACATACCTATATGAGCACAATTTAACAAATTTAACATAAATTTGTATAGTTTCGTATGATTAAGTGTTTCTATTCTATTTCAGAAATACTTTCATATAGGCAGTCTTACCTAAGTTACAAGTTTCAATCAAAATCGTAAAAGAAAATTGATGTAAACGAAGTTTTTGAGCATTCTTAACGCACAGTAAATAGCTAAAATAAACAAAAATAGATTTTTTTATTAATTCCTTCTTAAATTTTGACGCACAACTCCAATCAGCAAAAAAATAATGTACTAGATTAACAGTACGAGTGACAGCCCTGTAACTCTCAGAACATAATTTATCACAGACGATTTCGCCGGTATTAAGGGCCTTCGCTAGTCTTAGGTTAAGGGCCAATGCACGCTCGATATATGTACATACACACACATGTACACGCACGGTGCATAGTAGTATCAAGCTTCGACACATCACTGAATTTCACGGTCATAGAATAAAATTTTAGACTAAAAAATACAGATGAGTGATAATTTAATTTTTTATTTTTTCCTACCATTCCTTGAGAGGCTATTTCAGCTTCTTCTTGACGTGTAGGTGAGCTCACGGGACTCTAGCCGAGAGCGTTGCTAACACTGGCCCTAGCAAGAGCAGTGCTTCGCATAATTTACTACCGGATCGGAGACGCGACCCACTGAGAAGATCCGGCGAGAAACTCAGCGGGCTGTGTCTATGGGTTAATTTACTCGTCGAGCCCTTCGCCGCAAGCGATCGGTTCGGCGAGGACAGTGACCGGACTTTCTTGATGCAATGAAATGATTGCAAATTAATTGGACGAGGAGACCCGAAGACCAGGCTCGGAGGTGGAAATGGAGAGAGCTACACGACGGCTGTAGGCTGACAATGAGGACAAAGTAAAGGTGAATTGAATATTTAAAATTACTACAAAAAAGCGGCATAACTTTTATTTATCTGTGAGTTTTGCGTCAAGAGGCTTAGGTGATGCGACGGAAAGCTATTAAAAACCTGCTAACCCTTATTTTCACATATTTTGTTGCTAAATGATTCTTGAAAAAAAAGTACCTTATAAAAAACTTTAACTAAAAAATCATATATACAAAAATCAATGCTAAGATCACAGCAAAATAGTTTTTACTAGTTATTTATAAGCATTATTAACTTATTAAAAACGTTATACTTGCGCGCGCTTAGATATATCGGTACAGGTCGATAACTAATACCTATAATAAAACATCGCAAATAGTCGGTATTCCGATGCACCGCACTTTATACACGTTTATAGAGAATCGATTTATCGACGGTTCGTGTACAAAGGGTTAAGCGGATCTGATTTTGTCCAAAGTGAATACCAGGGTATCAGTTAAAAACGAATCTACTGTTTTAGCTATCTGAATATAAAATGGCAAAGACATTAAAATCGAAATAATATCTCATAAATGCATACCTTATATCGTAATGATTATTTTCTTTCATAGTATTTATGCTTTGCAATTCGAAAGACAGCGGTTATTTTAATTATGTTTCTGAATTCATGTCTGAAGATAAGCGATAGTGTATATATACATAGGTATGTAAGGGTTCCTTAATCACTCAGCACCAAGGTCTCCCAGACCCTCAATAAATACTGATTTTCAATAATTTAATTTACGACTACATCATTAACTCGTGGAAGTGAAGCGATTGCTCGCAGCTATTTCATTTTCATTCTATTTTTAACAGTAATTTTACTTTTGTGTTTTATTATTGTCATTTATAAGACAATAAATGATATAATTTTTTAATATAGTAATATAGTATATAGTATTTTTAATATAGTAGTTTTTTAATATAGTTTTTTATTAGAAGTCGTCGTGGCCTAAGCGATAAGACGTCCGGCGCATTCGTGTTGAGCGATGCACCGGTGTTCGAATCTCAGGCGGGTACGAATTTTTCTAATGAAATACGTCCTCAACAAATGTTCACGATTGGCTTCCACGGTGAAGGAATAACATCGTGTAATAAAAATTAATCCCGCAAAATTAAAATTTGCGTAATTACTGGTGGTAGGACCTCTTGTGAGTCCGCGCGGGTGGGAATGAGACCCTTAGAACTTATATCTCAAGATGGGTGGCGCATTTACGTTGTAGATGTCTATGGGCTCCAGTAACCACTTAACACCAGGTGGGCTGTGAGCTCGTCCACCCATTTAAGCAATAAAAAAAAAACTTCATTTATTTATTTATTACATACACTTCATGTAAAATCTATGTTAGCGGACTTAATGGCATTGCACCAGTCAACCAAAAGTAGTGCAGAGTAATTAGTGGTGGGTGCAATGAAATTTTAAGAAAGAAGAATTTAAAAAAAGTATTTGAAAAAAAAAATTAATAGTTTGTTTCGTCTAATGTTATTACGACCTTTGTTGTTTTTGGGAATAGGTGGTATTACTTTGTAGTGGTGTTGGTATTTTTTTTGGTTTTCGATAATTATGTTACCTACATGTCCAATTTGAAATTTTTTTAATTTTCCAATAAAATTTTTGCATATTCGATGCATCCAACACAACTTAATTTTTTTTTTTTATTGCTTAGATGTGTGGACGAGCTTACAGCCCACCTGGTGTTAAGTGGTTACTGGAGCCCATAGACATCTACAAAGTAAATGCGCCACCCACCTTGAGATATAAGTTCTAAAGTCTCAGTATAGTTACAACGGCTGCCCCACCCTTCAAACCGAAACGCATTACTGCTTCACGGCAGAAATAGGCAGGGCGGTGGTACCTACCCGCGTGGACTCACAAGAGGTCCTACCACCAGTAATTACGCAAATTATAATTTTGCGGGTTTCACTTTTATTACACGATGTTATTCCTTCACCGTGGAAGTCAATCGTGAACATTTGTTGAGTACGTATTTCATTAGAAAAATTGGTACCCGCCCGCGGGATTCGAACACCGGTGCATCGCTTCAACACGAATGCACTGGACGTCTTATCGTTTAAGCAACGACGACTTCAATGTGCCCTAATTCCAATTCCATTCTAACTATTTCCAAACTCCAAACGAGACATGTTCAGCGAATGGAAGAAAATATCACTGATTCAAATATTCACAGCGAACGCAATGGAAAAATTATATTTATATCTCCACATGCGAGTATTTATAATAGTAAATTTAAACACTCACGTGAATTATGAGCCAATAAATTAAATCAAAGAACTGTTTATTATATTGCTGAAATGTGTAATAAATCATGAGTATTTATTTTTTCTCTTGAAATAATTATAAATAAAACCAATTACCTTGTTACGAATCAAGGTAGTCCTTTTTTTTCTTGAAACCTTAATGTTTTGTTTAAAAGACATTTGGTGATATTCAAAGAGTCTTCAAAGACTCTTGGGCTTTCGTTACGAAATGTTATATTTTATTCAATTGTTTTTTTTTATGTTTGAGAGATTACTGGTGGCCCGGAGGCCTTTCCAGTTTTACCAGGGCAGGTGGGCGAGCAAGGGCTTAGCCAGGAGGAGTGAGGTTTGCTAACAGCTACCCGAGCGCCTCCAAAGGAGACCTAACAACTCAAGAGCAGCTGCTTCGCGAATTAATCTACTACCGGATCGGAATCGCGATCCGCTGAGAAGAACCGGCGAGAAACTCAACGGGCTGATGTTTAGGATAGGTTGCACGTCGATCTCTTTGCCGAGTTCGACGAGTACGGTTACCGGGGTCCCTACTCCTAGTGTTAGAGCTAAAGATTTCTATCTAATGCATGGGTTATTGAATGTGATGGATCCGTAAGGTCGTGTCTAGGGCTGTTCTTTTTCTGATATGATAAAAAAAAAGTTCTGTGTATAAAAAAAAGTCTGTGTATAAAAAAAAAGTTTCAATTACAGTTGTGTTCCTCATTGTTGAAGTTCGCGTCTACTGAATGAACGTAAACGCGTGAACATCGCGTCTACTGTTACTCGCGATACGGGCTGATCTCCCTATCTAAGTCAGTGCCTACATCCAAAATATTTAGTGTAATCTTGGGCGTTGTACGTATGGATTTTCAACGTGCACAATACAAAAGAACAAACATATTTTTATTGCCATAGGATTAAAGCTTTTATTAACTTTAAACTTCAAAGATTTCATCGCGTGATCAATTTAATATATCTTCAGTCTTGACACGGTCAATAAAACTGTGCATTTTTCGAAACGCGATAAGCAAATAGAGTTTAATGAACATTTTAGGAAGGGATGAGTTCTCGTGTTTATCGATGGAGCTTGCTGATAGAAATCGTGACCGAACTTAAGACATGCGGTAAGTATCTGAATTGCATTAGAATATTTGAATGCCTTAAATAAAATGAATCGGTAATTTGGGCAGGATCTAAGGAACTATCTCATTTCACGATCTAAAAGTTGTACCTGCATAATGGTGTGGGTTATAAGGACGTAGGGAAGATCTTCCACCGAGCAAGTGCAATTGCTTGGTAGACCGACGTTCCGAGTGTTGTTGTCACAGAACACTATTACTTCTAGCGAAGTTGTTGTTCAGAACTTGTATATTTGCAAGGTTACCTTCAAAATGTTGTAAGCTAGATTCAGGCATCTGTCAAACATCTTTTTTTTAAGGGATTTTATGACCTGGTAACTAAGACCTTTAAGTCATGTCTTATCTTAATTTATATTCATATTTATATGAAAAATGATATTATGGAGTGAAATGAAATGAAATGAAGATGATTAATTTGAGACATTAATCAACTAGGATGAAATTAAATGAAATGAGATGAGATGATATGAGATGAAATATAAACTCAGTAAAATGGTGGTCATTTACTGAGATTTTTTCAGTGGACTATTTGGAGGATCCCGAGAAGTTATGTCCAGCAGTTTTGTTTCAGTTTTCCGCATTTGTGCACTTTCACAGATCTTAAACAGTTAATAAACCACCATTATTACACATTTAAGCCTGAAAAAAACACTAAATAGACAAAATAAAACAAATCACACAACTTCACTGTTCGCGTTCCCGCCAAAAAGTCCGTCAAATATCTTGTGTTCTTTTGTGATGGCTACCCGCCACAAGCAAGTAAGTTTGACAAACGCTGCATTCCGCGTTCCCAAACTAAATCCCGCAGGCGAGTTTTTTTTTCCATCAACACTTTGAAAACATTTATGCAAACCGAAGCTCGAATTATTAACTAACCAACGCTCATCTTGATGTATGCGTAGTCCGATTTTGGAATTTCATAGCTACCACATCAAAAGATATGACCATCTGAAACGACCGGTCCACATGGTCATATAATACGCCCCGCCATTGTATTGTCGGAACATGTTTCCTCTGCCCACGTATGCAATAAAAAAAACTAACCATAATAAATTTTCTTCTGAGAATATGAACTAAAATAGGCATCTAAGTAGAACATGTCACCTGTCTTTTAGTTAATGAAAACGTTTCGGACAAGATACCACGCCCGTTGACTCACTGAGATCAATGACCCGCGTTTTCTCAATGGACGTTCGAGAATTTTCCAAACTGCAAATTTTAATTGAAGTAGTATTATTATTATTACCGATCAATTTTACGTCACTTCGAATTGTACAGCTATTGACAAGTTAATTTTTTATTTCGATTGCGAATCTGATTTTCTGGTTTTAAAATTTTTGTATATATACAGTCAAAATCTGTTATAACGACATCGAAGGGAGTGCTCATATTCAGTCGTAAAAACCGATAGTCGTAACAACCGGTGATGTTTAATGTGTATGGTGCAAGTACAAACAAATCGATAGGGAATTATTGGAAAAATATATTTACATAATACGCGATTTTTCTTCAATATTAATTTGTTTTCTATTTCTTTGCGACATTTTGAAAGTTTCACGAATAACTCCACAAAGTTTTGGTGCGTCTTGTGTATAGATAAGTAACAAACTAACTGAAGAGATATGAAGAAGCGGGCTTTTACTCTACCGCATGCATGTGTTTTGTTTCTAAGAAATAGAAAAGACCCTACACTAAACTAAATCGTATTGTTTTCTTTCCTGATTTTAATAACCATTGAAAACAAATGTGGATGCCTATTCAAATTGTTTACAATACAGCTTAGCCGGTCGTTCTAACAGATCTAATTCTCCGAAATATTAGTTAAATGTGGTCGTTTAATGAGGTATGTCGTTATTAGCAATGTCGTATAAAGCAATGTTTTTAATAAGGCGGTCATATAGCATTCAGCCGGGACCTTTGTTCTAGGTTATTATAACCGGCATGTTGTTCTAAACGATGTCGCAGTAAACGGTTTTGACTGTATATTTATTTTTAGTGAAAATTTGAAGAGAGGACACGTTAAATAACTTTTAATCACACAAATTTACAATTTTATGAAGTTTGTTTAACATAAACATTAACGCGCGAAAAAAAAATAACATTTTCAACACATTGCCTAATTATTAAATAAATAAATAAATAAATAAATATTTACTAACAATCAAGCCACGTTAACTGGTCCCGTGATAAGTTCGTAAAGAACTTGTGTTACAGGTACTAGATAACGGATATAAATGTAAGATTTTTATTATACACATACATATATTTAATAGACATCCATAACCCTGGAAAAGACATTTATATTTATCATACAAATATCTTCCCTTGGCGGGATTCGAACCCGCGACCCCCTTGTGTAGTGACCATGTCGCTTACCACTACACCAGACGGCCGTTAAATTATTACTTGTTGTTAGTATAGAAGTCGTCTTGGCTTATGGGATAAGACGCTCGCTGTGATTGTAATTGATTGTATTAAACGAAGTCACTATATCTGTATTCAAATACCGCATTCAGGTACAAATTCGCCTAAGGAAATACGTACTTAACGCGTCTCAACGAACGACTTCCACGTAAAAGGAATAATTTCCTTTAATAAAAATTAAACTAGCTCTTATGAGTTTGCGCAATTATTGACGGTAGGACGTGTTCTTAGTGCTTATGAGTAGGTACAAGCATCCTAGCTATTTCTACGACGAAGGGAAGGTATAATGCATTCCTTCTCATGTCTTAAAAATGGATGGTGGCGTGTGCGTTCTTATATCTATGGGCTATGGTCTGAAATCACTTAACACCGGTTTACACAAGACTTTTTTCTCTACCTGTTCTCTGGTAGCCCAGAAGGCTATTTCAGTAGGTGAGCTAACGGGCTCACCTTGAGAGGATTTGTTAACACCAACCCCAGCAAGAGCAGTGCTTTGCTGAACCTACTATAGAGTCAGAATCGCGACCCACTGAGAAGAGAACTGGTGTTAGGACCTATTGTGAGTCCGCGCGGGTGGGTACCACCACCCTGCCTATTTTTTTTTCACTTTAAAATGTGATTGATGTTAATAAGATTTTAGGGAACGTTTTGGGTACGTATTTTGTATTGTCTGTGAGAGAGGTGGTGTAATTTATTTAATTTTCGAAGTATGTGAGTCGTAGATATTGTAAATTTTGTTCAAACTTTTAAACTAATTCTACCCAATCCTGGCAGAGGCGTTTCCAAAACTGTTTTTATTGACAAAACTGGGTAAAAAGAATTCAAAATCCAGAAAAAAATTGTGAATCGTCCAGAGTAAAACGTTCTCAACCCTTTTAGTGCTGGGCTTATTTTTAAATAGGTATTTTGGAGAATTTGCTAAAGATTTAAAAAAAAAGTACCTTATATAAAACTTTAATTTAGAAAAAAAGTTCCTAGTCAGGTCATAAATTCTGTCACATGTTTAATGTAAAATAATTGAAAGAAGTTTATTCATTATGTAACCATTCATATACCAAAATGAACTTAACAAAACATAGATTCTTATGACACTAAAGTTTATTCAAAATGACCTCCGTGATTTTGAATACAGGCCTTCAATCTGCGCGGCCAGTCGTCTATCGCAGCACGAACGAGGTCCATGTCAATATCGGCGGCTGCCTTAATCAAGGATGTCTTGAGTGACTCCAAATTGGGATGAGGCTTTGAGCACGCCTTTTCCTCCAAGTGTTGCCATATCTTGTAATCTAACGGATTCAAATCTGGACTGGAGGAGGGCCAGTCTTCGTGCCGGATGAAGTCGATTTCACGCGCCGCCAGCCAGTTTTGTGTGCTCTTCGCTCTATGAGCTGGCGCCGAATCTTGTTGGAATACCCAGTGCCTGTTAATGAGCATGGTATGAGAAACAGGTTCCACAAGGTTCGTCAGGACTGTATTTTGATACACAACTGCATTCGTTTTTACACCTTTCTCACAAAAATGTACCTCTGTTAAGCCCCAATAAGAAACTCCCAACCATACCATGAGCGAGGATGGAAAATGACCTCGTTGGACACGCGGAATATGGTTGCTCGCTTCTTCACTACTGTGTGCGTGCACCTTATCATTTTGTTTGTTGTAGCTCTCTTCTATGGTAAAAAATTTTTCATCCGAAAAAAGAATTTTCCGATATTTTTTTCCCGCGTACCGCTTCAACAAAGCGCGGCATCTCTTCAGTCTCAGGTCTATTAGACGAGCATTCAAACGATGTCCTGTTTTTTTTTCGATATGCCCGAAGCCCTAAGTCTTCATTTAACACCCTTTTCACCGTGGTTCTGCTTAACCCCATCTGAAGGGCCAACAGTTTCTGCTTACGTTTGGGATTTCTTTGAATTCGCGCCTTCACAGCTTTTATCACTGCTGGAGTCCTAACAGACCGAGGGCGACCACTTCTTGACCTGTCATCTACACTAGAGTCTTCATTGTATCGTTTGATGGTACGATAAACGAATCTTTTGGTTATATTCAAATTTTTCAGTATGTTAATAATTTGAATTGGCGCGTAACCGCAACGATGCAACGCAATAACTGCAACACGGTCTTCTTTAAGCGTCCACTCCATATTTAAAAATGAGTAAAATTCTAAAAGTATACATTTTTATTTTCATGAACAATTCGAAATTCGAATTCAATAAACTTTTTTGTGGCCAGCATTCTAAAAGAAAAGTTTTTACTGTGTGAAAAATACTTATAACCTGACTAGGTACAAAAATCAAAGTTATATTCAGAGCAAAATAATTGTAAATGTTACTAACTTACTAAAAACGTTATACTTGAGCGCGCTTAGACATATCGGTACAGGTCAACAATACCTAACACCTATAACACGGGTCAACACCCAATTTGATTTTTATTGAAAAGCATAAAATTTCGATATTTTAGATCGTAATTAGATGACAAAAAAATACATGGCATGAAACAGTTTGCTTTTGAACTTTAATAAATTGACCACATATGAAACAAAATGCATCAGCATCGTATTTACACTTTCGTGACATTTTAAGCTTTTCTGGGCCTGTACAAAACACCTGACCGTTGTTTATGACTCGAGTGCCATCTAGTGGCACTGTGTAAACGTAAACACCCCACTCTCATAGCGCGGTTTGTTTGAAAGTATTAAAATGAATTAAAATTTATAAAAAAATGATTTTTTTTTTATTGCTTAGATGGGTGGACGAGCTGGTGTTAAGTGGTTACTGGAGCCCATAGACATCCACAACGTAAATGCGCCACCCACCTTGAGATATAAGTTCTAAGATATCAAGTAAGTTACAACGGCTGCCCCACCCTTCAAACCGAAACGCATTACTGCTGCACGGCAGAAATAGGCAGGGTGGTGATACCCACCCGCGCGGACTCACAAGAGGTCCTACCCCCAGTAATTACGCAAATTATAATTTTGCGGGTTTGATTTTTATTACACGATGTTATTCCTTCACCGTGGAAGTCAATCGTGAACATTTGTTGAGTACGTATTTCATTAGAAAAATTGGTACCCGCCTGAGATTCGAACACCCGGTGCATCGCTCAACACGAATGCACCAGACGTCTTATCCGTTAGGCCACGACGACTTTTAAAATGAGTATTATTATTATAAAAAAATTAGTATTATTACTATAACTATCACAAAAGCAAACTTTATACCAAAAAAAGGTATTTTACTTTCGTTTTTGTGAATAATTAACCGGAAAAACCTAGTATAAACGTTAGGACAAAGAACGAACATTTTCTTGTAGAGCTGTGATCAAACAGCCCAAATAGTCGGTATCCCGACGCACCGCACTTTATACGCATCGATAGAGTCGATCTTTCGACGGTGTATAAGCGAAAACGAGTTTTGATATGCTAGTCTTACTCTTTGAATTTAAGCAGAGAAGAAAAATTTGATCTAAGCGTTAGTAAAATTTTAGTTCGGTAAATGGAAATCAACTCTTCATTAGCCGCCCGGCAACAAGCTCTGAAATAATAGTCTGTCTCTCAATGAAATTAAAACAAGAGCAAGAGTTTATCGGTGTAATCTTCAGACGTCCCGAGGTGATGGCGCAGCTACCTTGAACTCTGCAAACAATTATGAGTGCATATCATTTCGAACGCAACCTCGTGGCCTCGATGTTGGTACGTGCAGTGTAATAATAGCTTTACAATATACAAGTACCGAGACTTACAGACGGACAGACCAAAACATTAAAATTTCAATTATTTATTTATTTCTATTCTTTACTGGTGGTAGGACCTCTTGTGAGTCCACACGGGTAGGTACCACCGCCCGGCCTATTTCTGCCGTGAAGCAGTAATGCGTTTCGGTTTGAAGGGTGGGGTAGCCGTTGTAACTATACTGAGACCTTAGAAGTCATCTCTCAAGGTGGGTGGCGGAATTTACGTTGTAGATGTCTATGGGCCGTAACCGCTTAATCAGATGGGCTGTGAGCTAATCCGCCCATATATGTAAATAAAAAAAAAATAAAAAAAATTTGTAGTATTTTTTATTCTTTATTCTTTATTGTACACGCAGTTAGTACAATAATTGCGAAAAGTTATAAAAAGGCGAGCTTGACTCAACAATTCAGTTATCTACCAGCTAGCCGTTCTTAAAGAGGGAGAGCTTTACGTAAGCGGGTAGAAGAGTACAATCTAATCAATTTACTTATTGATACAATACACAATAACAATAATAATAATAAATTAAAAACACTAATACATAATATTATTTATTATTATCGTGCAAACACAAACATTTTATTAACATTTATCTGTCGCTCGAATATTTTTACAATATTTAATAAGTGAATGTAATTTAAAAATAACAAAAGACTATAAAAATATAGCAGAACTAAGCGCTTTCGGTACGGAGTTCCTTATCGCACGTTTTGTTTGCGGACTAAAGGCTTAGATCGAAAAAGAGAGGGACCTCCCGATCATCTAGAATACTTAAACTTTTCTCTATCGATTCAATTCGCCTTCGAATTTGCGTATAATAATAAAATAGTGATGTATCTCTTAGATTAATATTCCAGATTTCTTAAAAAAAATTATTGACCTTGTAGACAGACTAGCGTACGGCCCTGATGGTCAGTGGTTAAGGAAGGACAAGCGCACAGCCCATCTGATGTTAAGTGGTTACTGGAGTCCATGAAAATCTACAACGTAAATGCGCCACCCACCTTGAGATATAAATTCTAAGGTCTCAGTATAGTTACAATTACAGTTCGTTTTATGATTCGTTTAATTATTCAATACTGACTATAAAAACAGTCAGTATTAAATAACCAAAAGTCAGTATTAAATAAACAAAAGTTCAACCCATACTTTAAAAAAAAAATACAGCAAAGGGAACCCCGTCCCAACTGGGTGACTATAAGTGTCCTCTGTTTTTTTTTATCCTGGTGACAAAGTCTTTTGGCGAAATTATTAAAAACTATTGTATTATCATCGGCCCTTGATGATATGTGTTTTTCAGATTAATTGGCAGTCTTGATGTTGGTCGAAATTACATTGAAAGATTCCAAAGATAGTGGAAAGTCAGGTTCATAAAAAGCGCGCTAAAATGCTTAAAATTATGCGGTTGTTTATGTTTAAAACGTGCTAAAATTATACGTTAAATTATGCTTTATGTTTTTGGTATTTGTTTATGTGTTTTGGTTTTGTATTATTATGTATTATTAGTAACCATTTGAAATAGTTACAAGTCAATCAGTACATAGAATCATTATGTAACAGTAGTTTTGGTAAATGCGTGTTACACCGAATCAAGAAGTTTTAATTAGTATTTGAAAGCAATAAAAGCACTGCTATTAACAATTAATTTTTATTTATTAAAGTCATTTCTTTTTAATCTTTTTTTTCGTTATTGCGTTTTTATACTATTATATTATGTTTGTATTAAAGTTAATTTCTTATACTGTGTACTACCGTGGTTTAATAAGGATCATTAAGACCGTTAATAGGAAACCGTTAAATTTAAATTTTAAACAAACTGAGTTTAAATGGAAGGGAAATGGAATTTTCTTATTGTCTTCGACGGCAACCAAGCATACAGACCATTTGGTAGGTAGTCACCATCGGTTGTCATATTATCTGGAACCGCTGCGTTGATCGACAGTGCGTTTCCAGAGATCCTTTTTGCCACGTACCATCCGGCTATGGAATGAGCTCCGCTCCACGGTGTTTCCCGAGCGCTATTACATGTCTTTCTTTAAAAGAGGCTTGTGGAGAGTATTAAGCGGTAGACAGCGGTTAGGCTCTGCCCCTGGCATTGCTGAAGTCCGTGGGGGACGGTAACCACTCACCATCAGGTGGGCCGTATGCTTCGTCTACCTACAAGGGTAATAAAAAAAAATCTCATCATCAACTTTCAGACATCCCCACTGGGGTTCGTCATAATGAATGGGAGGACCATACCCACATTCAACACTTTCCCATAGCTTGTTGCAACATCGGTAATACGGTAAGCAAAGCCGTAGCCACCACTGAGGGTTCTCGACACCACATATAGCACATGCGGTGCTATAAAGTCACCTATGCAATTGTTTTAACACTGAACTGAGTATGAGAAAATACATTTTTTAATAGTTATTAGTGAGATGAGAGAGATGTTTACTTTTAGTGGTGAAGTTTAAAGTTGTAGTTTCAATATTATCATTTTATTTCTATAGCAGAACTATATAAGAATTAAATCTTTCTCCTGAAAAATTACATAATTTGCATAGGTGACGTGATTTGTGATTTTCATGTCCGAAAACCATTGCCTTCGATTAAACTCACCAATACAATCTTCTTATATCAGCGCACAGACGTCCACTGCTGGACATAAGCCCCCCCCCCCCCCCCAACCAATATAATCATCAATACTTATAACAACAGCTATAAAAATAGAAAACTTTATAAGAACGCAATAAATAAACATCACTTTCACTAAAACTATTAATAGTAAAACATTCTCATATTATTACACTTTTATATCCATGCACGATAAAATATTGAGAGTGAAAACGATCTTTTAATTGTATTAAATAATGACGAATAGAAATGGTGTGGTGTTTTTTAATTTATTTTCAGATAAATGATTAAAAACTGGACAGCAAATGTATTAATAAAGAAAACAATAATTTTCGTGGCGAAAAGGTCAGTGACTCCACGAAACCCAAGTAAATTAATATCGACGACGGACTGTATTTGTCAGGTAGAATTAGTTAGAATGGGTCTTCGAAAAAGATATCACAATACATTCTTTATTGGTATTTTGCCCGATTGGAATCACTTCGTTCATTAAAATGAACTTATAAAAGTAAGTAGTAAGAGTAAAAATAGTTGTTGAATTCAAATACTGGTGACTGATAGATACCAAATACATATTGGAGCAAATTAGATGTAATATAATTTTATTAGGTTGTCTTAAATATTTGTTACAGTACAACAGTTCATAGTGAAAATGCTTGTAGTTTTTACGGAATAAGCAATCGCATCTAATTCGCTTCTGCATTACAAGCATCTCTTTAGTTTGCAGTTTTGAGTGGCTAGCCTATTTTTGTTGTGAAACAAAACTATTAGTAGAGTAATTTTATTTTCTGTTACTCCAAACTAATTCAGACTTTAGCCTCATGTCTCAAGGTGCACACTAGCATTCCTTTCGAGGTGGTTTTCGGTTACGAATACTAGTACTTAGAGGTCTACTTAAGATACGCAAAAATAAAAAGTACCAGGCTGCCATAAGCGATAGGAGCTAACTGGAGAATTTAAACTAAATAAATATTTACATTTAATTATTATATTAATTAAATTTTCATTTTTCAATGCTAAAATGGGTGGAACAACACATGATCTACCTGGTGTTAAGTTGTCAACGGAGTCTATAGATATCAACCGTATCAATGCCACCGTCCATCTTGAGGCATGAGTTTGTAGACGGGCTCTTTTAGGTCACAATAACTTTAAAAACGTTTTTCGGTATCTATAAATTTCGGTATGCGCCTACCAACAGATGGTTTTTGGGCTAAATAGGAGATTAGTATGTCATCCAAATACTACTGGGGACACCTGCAACTGTGTGGAATATTTAAAGATGTTTTTTAGTTTCGTTTCTTATAGCATAGATGTTGAATGCTACCTTAACTGCGGGATTGGAAATCTGGCACAGTCGCATCCCTTGATATGAGTATAGTCTAAGAGTCCGTGGGCGGCTACCTGTATGTATCTGACCAGATCTGATTTTTTGTACATTGAGACCTACCATGCATGAGGTGGGAACTCACTAAGCTCAAAGTGGTGGACGCGCCGAGCACTCACGTAAGACAGGTATCGATTTTTGTCGAATTTTAAATCCGTTTGACCACGTTTCCCGTTTTGAAATTTAAAAATATATGATTATCGGAAAATAAGAATGACCGACCATTATCGCGCGTTTTACTTTGTGGCAGACAATTTTGAAAATGCTAAAAAAAATTTCGAAAGTAATTGACCAGATTTGCCATTGATATTTTTTGTTCATTATAGTCTTAAAAACTTACATTGATCACGGCAGACGTCAACATTACGTACACACATCAACATATAATAAAATCTTAGCTTGCCTCGATGATTATAGGTTAGAACTTGCACCCTGTATAGCAGCTTGACTATTATCACGAATAAAATTCTTCACAATGCATAAATTAAATATTGGCAGGTACATGTAAATATTACATACCTCCTGACAGAGCCCGTGCGCACCTACGGACATGGTGAAAAAAAAAACCATTCCATTTTAGAAAAAAAAAACCTGACGTTTACTACATACGATGAAATCTCAGAAACACAATTCACGTCACACAGCCATACAGAAGCGAAAATACATATTTAATCTATGGTAAATCAGTTAACGTCATTTAAATTTAGCTACATTTACATAAATAAATTATTACAGTGAGAGTTTTACTATTGATTTTGTAGAACAATCTATTTATGGTCTTGTTTATCACGTTTTTAATATCTTTGATTGGCTTTAATTTTGATTAATCAAATACAAAAAAAGAAACGTGATAAACAAATTTATAAATAGATTGTTCTACAAAATCAATATTACTTACTGTGCGTAATGAAATTTAGACGAGAAAGTTATTTAGGAATTTGTTTATGTATTAAAGTCGTAATACATTTTCACGTAAAACGCTGCAATCTCTTGTTTAAATAACCATTAATTGTTAATTTTAAATGTAAAATAATTTCTTCGGATAGTTCTTTTAGAATAATCCTGTTTGAAAATAAAATATTTAGGAAGATAGGTAGTTTTTATTTTTCATCGGCATTATTTGACCAAACTATTAAGAAAATGCTTAGAATGAATAAGTATGTTCTTCGTGAAATTTTGGCTTTTCGTAGGGTTAAAATGAAAAGTCATACTAAGACTATTTAATACTAGTACTGATTAAAGATGGAACAACCTGTATACTTGCAAGGATACTAACTTTTTTGCTCAGTTGATGGACGATCTCACGGCCCCCCTGGTGTTAGGTACTTACTGGAGCCCAGCTTCCCCACTCTTCAAACCGAAACGCATTACTACTTCACTGCAGAAATAGGCGGGGTGGTGGTACCTACCCGTGCGGACTCACAAGAGGTCCTAACACTAGTAAAGGGGGACTTGTAAGGGGGAACCCCGAATGATTTTTAACTTACCTAAGTTTTCTTTGATGCCCCATGAAGTGCACTATAATACCATTATTTTAGATTAATCAATCATGTCAGGAAACATCTGTACTAAGCAATTTAAAGAACTTGACTTAAAAATGTAATGATTTTTATTATTTTTTAATACTACCAAAATATTACTTGTTTTTTGTCAGAACGAAATTTCTCCAATCGCTCCCAACAAAATATTATATCAATATGAATCAAAATGTTTATTTAAACAAAACCGTTAATTATTTACTCGGTTAACACACACGTATTTGTCGTTCTCGTTATCAATGCTACAATATTTACTGTAGTAGTTATCAGTCTGAATGAATGACGCGCCCACCGCTTACATTATCTCCATTGGACGATCCGTAACATTTACGTGTTATACGCAGTATTATCACTGCTATTGCTATCGGCTTGAACTCGTCAAGGGCAATCCAAAGTGCGGGATACGAATAATTCCAAGTGACGTCTTATTATCGATTCAAAATCAAGGTTAAGGTCACGGACGTCGAAAACCGGGACAACGGAGAGCATCTTCAATTAAATGCTTCAGAGGATTTGCTTAACGAAGCATGAGTCTTCCGTGTTTGCTTCAACGTGCCCGATTATGAGCTATCTAAAAGAGAAAGAGAAAGATCGTTATCTGAAAATTATAGGGCAAATATCTGAAAATTATAGAGGAAGAAATCCAATGTCCTGTTCAGACTAGATCTGCGCTTACCTCAATATCAAAGCTGCTGAAGCGATAGTCGCTGAGAGTCGGAACTGATGGAATATCATACTCCAAATTTATTTATTATAAAAAAAAAGAACACAATATTCCTATCCTAAAAGTACATATTACTATCCGCAACATGCTTCGTCAAAAAGTACAATACTTACTTTCAGTTGCAAGCGTCGTCATAAGTAAGATAAATAGGTCCACGCTAACAGCAATGCGCGCATAGGCATTGGCTAGTCAAACAAGCCACTCTGGATCGCACCCGGCCCGAAAGTACCCATTACGCTAGCAGCATTGCCACGCTGTATGGCAATGGATAATCTCTGAACCAGGTACGACCCGGACCGAGGATCGTGGCCTTGCCCTCTGAGGCGGTGGCTAGTTGCGGCAATAAACTTTTTGGCCTCCGAACTCCACACACCCGTCGTTTCCACTGCCACTGGAACAAACAGGTATGTAGATTTCAGAGCATCGTACTTGGCATGCTTCGTTTTAGCCGACGCCTCAGCAGCAAAGCCCGCACATTGTCGGGTCCCAGATAAATGACACGCCGCGTACGTACAGCTACAGGTTACGTCCCATCACAAACAGCGTACCCCAAATTGACTGATCTGTTGGATTTCGACCGCCAGAATTGCAGATCTGACACAAAAAAAGGAGTAAGATATATAAATAGCAAGATAGATAAATATATAACTCTTATTCCTTTTTTTAGCGTACCCATTTATAGCGTCTGTGCGTTTTTGACTTCGAAGGGTATAGTAGCCGGTGTAATCGTTTAAAAAATTAGCCTCATTACACAAAGTAGGTAATGAAGTTCAAGCCGTGAGTTTTAATATATGTAGCGGTAGCTATGTTATGTAGGTATAATAGATTTGAAAACTGTGATCGCTCTAAAGACATTTAAGAGGTAAAACTGATTATTAAACAATTTCCTAACTGTTGTCATCCTTGAAATTAATATAACCTAGCGATTAAAATCTACGAAACGATGATCAAAAACAAACTCAAAATCCACTTTTGTGATATTTTTGGGAATAAAATACATTCGCGAATGAGTCATCGGACGTTAATAAGACCACGTGTCGTTGTGATCCACATGAGTCTATTGTTTATATTTCAAAGTATTAACTAATTTTGTCCAGATTCAACTTAGCAATCTTGGGCATTTATTTTTGACAACCTTTGGCCCGAACACGTGTTGTCGCTTAAGACAAAATAGAGAGGGATGTGCACAGGGTTTTCTTCGTTAGAATTCATGTAGCCTGGATCAGTTATCTCCAAGGCCACTCCAAGGCTTAAAAACACACTAGGATTCCTTTTTTTTTGACGTGACAACGTCTTATAATTCGATGGAACCGGCTACACGCACGAAAAAACATGACTCATGCGGCATTACCTCTCTCTGAGGCGTTCCATTTAAGGCTTGAAGTGCAAGCGAGAGCGCGCAATTAGCGGCAAAGAGGCATATTGTAAAAAAAAATGACATAATTGTATTTATGCGTATAAATAAATGTAACTTGATCAATTCAATAGTGATTTCCATTTACCTCCTTCTCTATATATCCATACAAAATATCTATCAAACAAATAAAATTAAAATTTTCTTTTGAAAAATGAAACCATTCCATCAGAATTTTCTTATGATGTTGTCACGTTCAACTATCGTCAGTAAACCGACTTTACAGACAATCGACTTTTTTCCATTAATTACGTTAATTATAATTTTGTGGATTTGATTTTTATTACACGATGTTATGCCTTCACTATGGTGATACGATCGAAGGCATACTAGTCAATCGTTAAAATTTTCGAGTACGTATTTCATTAGAAAAATTGGTACCCGCCTGCAGAATTCGAACATCGTTGCATCGCTCAACACGAATGCACCGGACGTCTTATCCTTTAGGCCACGACGACGTTTGGACTTTTATTACAATATTGACATGGTATGACATATTTCTGGTAAATACGCTCACCGGCCTGCAAATAACCGAAGCTGCAAAAACCGCCGAGTACAGAAAGATGTTTCAAGCTAGACACGATCAGCAATGAAGAGACCGACTTAGGAGATGACATATTACAATTAATGAAAGTATTAAAAATTCATGCCTCTGTTTACAGAATTTTGATGTGGAAACTCTTGAGAGCATTGACCAAGGAATGGTTATCAATTTCATAACCGTAATTCGCTTTTATTGTGAATCGTAAAAAATAATTTTCGCATTTACTTCTATTGAGATTTTATTATCTTGCGTTGGAATATCGCAAAAAGTTCATACGTAATCATTGACCGTGCCATTATGTATGTCAATGCATTCTTTATCAGAAGAGAATAACACGCTTTGACTCAATTTATCATTTCATATTGTTAAAGATGATGTAGGGATTTAATGGAGAATTTGACACTACTAATCGCGAATCGCCAGTTAATTTGAAGAGTGGAATAGCTACAAATAAATGTTCGCCCTCTGAAGGCCAGTGGCGAGAGATTTGAGATAGGGCCTCGTGACCAAATAAAGGAGGCCTTGATTTTGTGCAAAGAAAAAATCACAGTAAAAGCCTCCTTACACTATTTCACCATAAGTTTAACTTGACTTTGCTGTGACCTTACAGCCCATCAAAATTAAAAACAAATAAATACTCCAAAAAAAGGACTATTCTTAGTCCCTCCCATTTGTGTTGCAAAAGGCGACTAAGAGTTCTCTAAGCATTACTCACAAAGTACTGAGTTCGCGGAATAGATTTTAGTGGTGATACGACATATAGCAAGCCCGCAACATTCATGTCTTCCAGTTTTAAGAGCGGAGCGACCGTTATGCAATACAGTTGAGAATTCAAATCCACGTCTTAAGGTGCGTGGTAGTTGTGACGTCTCCATCGATTCCCATAAACGCCGCATGCTCCGAAATCATTCAATACCAATTGCCAGTGAGTAGGCGTTCACGCGTCTATGCCATAAAACTATTGTTAAAAGAATTTTAAATGTCGTTTTTCCATCTGACTGTGTTGGTTTTTTTTTATTGCTTAGACGAGTGGACGAGCTCACAGCCCATCTGGTGTTCAGTGGTTATTGGAGCCCATAGACATCTACAACGTAAATGCGCCACCCACCTTGAGATATAAGTTCTAAGGTCTCAATATAGTTACAACAGCTGCCCCACCCTTCAAACCGAAACGCATTAGTGCTTCACGACAGAAATAGGCAGGGCTCGGACTCACAAAAGGTCCTGCTACCAGTAATTACGCAAATAAAGGTGCAGCCTATGTCCAGCTCTGTACTGGACAATATGGTATTCCTATGTTTTTTATTGATTCAAAACAGCAACAGTATGTATGCATTCCGCGTCCTCTCTCACAGTCATTGGTTATATTCATTTCGTTATCACTACTGAGAATTAGACAATGGACAATGGCTCCTCGATCGTTTACATAACACCAGGAAGAAGTTCGTAGACTTAATAAGCTTGCGGTTTCGGTTGTATTTTATCCTAATTTGAACGCAAAGTGCATTGATTTTGGGTTTAATTTTGATTGTCAATATCTTAAATCTCCTATATGCATAGACTAAACTTTTAGTGTAGATATTTGCACATTCTAAATCCCTTCTATTGTAGAACGTGTGTAATTGTCGCTGCAATTGTCTTTCTGTTATACAATTTGCTACAGACGTGGCTAAATAAATATTATTGTGACTTTTTATAATGTGTAGTGATGTTTAAATGGTTGATCATCTATATTCTCAAATATATTAAGTGTATAATCTATGATCTATATATTAATACGTGAAGCAAAAAGTTTGTATACCTTTTTACGAAAATTGCGCGGACGGAGGAGTATGAAATTTTCCACACTTATATATAGCGGGATCGATGGAGACAGTTGGTTGACGAAATCGGACGGAGTCACGATCCTCAGCAGTGAGGAAGCGATCGAAGACAGAGAGAGATAGAGAGTATAGAGAAGAAGTGCACAATGCCAATATTTTTTTTAAATAATGCATGAAAGATACATTAAATCAATAAAGAAAACATTACACACACTACATACCATGTATTTGACGCACACACGCATGCATACTATTTATTGTCAAACTTTTGTTCTTGACGTCTCTTGTCAAATTGAGAATAGATTAAATATGGTTTGTCTTTGTTAATATTTTTTATAGTGTAGTCTTGGCTAAATTTGTGATTATAGAAGTATAAAATACAATCATAATAGTGTACAAACTTACAATTCCAATTAATTATAGTCGAATTTCGACTACTGCGGGACCTCTAGTTTGAATAAATTCTCTAGTCTCACAATGTTTTCTTAAGTGACTTTTTCTTTTTTTTTGTATTCTTCGTCCGTATTGTATTAAAACTGTAGATATAGAGTGACCACACCCTATATGCTATACTAGCGACCCGCCCTCGCTTCGCTTCGGAAACATTAAATTTTATTATTGATAGCTGAGTCCCGCGATGCTATGTCCCGTCGTACGGCGGGTGACGCCGCGGGGCGAAGCTAGTCTAAAAAAAGTAAAGCCTAAGTTACTCCTTATATCATCAGCTACCTATCAGTGAAATTCCCATAAAAATCTGTCCAGCCGTTCCAGAGATTAGCCGGAACAAACAAAAAGACAGACAAGCAGACAGACAAAAATTGTAAAAAATGTTATTTTGGTGTATGTACCGTATATATATTCATATGCATGTAGTAAAAAGCGGCTATTTCAATATTACAAACAGACACTCAATTTTTATTTATATGTATGTATGTATAGATTTTGTGATGTTCAATAAAAACGTTTTCTATTATGCTCTACGTCTGTGGTTCAATTTGCATTGCATCATTCTCACGCTGGATCCAGATGTTAACATAATTCCATAATTATATATTTAGCCATTATTCGTTTTGAATGAAAACGTATTAATCTGAGCGTGTATTTTTTGTTGAATGTTTTGCCCATTTATTGAGTTACTTATCATCAAGTTTGCTTTCATTTGCTATCATTTTGGAGCATGAAGACGAAGCCTCAATTATATTCTACTAGAGGTCCCGCAGTAGTCGAAATTCGACTATAAATAACTGGAATTGTAAGTTTGTACACTATTATGATTGTATTTTATACTTCTATAATCACAAATTTCGCCAAGATTACACTATAAAAAATAATAACAAAGACAAACAATATTTAATCTATTCTCAATTTGACAACAGACGTCAAGAACAAAAGTTTGACAATAAATAGTATGCATGCGTGTGTGCGTCAAATACATGGTATGTAGTGTGTGTAATGTTTTCTTTATTGATTTAATGTATCTTTTATGCTTTATTTAAAAAAAAATTAGCATTGTGCACTTCTTCTCTATATTCTTCTTCGAAATCCTAGTGTAAAGCTTTGGTGTGTACTTTAACTATCACTACCATAATTTACTTTCATTTATAAATCTGTCCAACATTAAAGTGATATTTATGTCTGAATTGTTTATTCTTTTTTTTATAAAGTACATAATTTTTTTCTTTCTTTTATTGCTTAAATCGGTGGAGGAACTCACAGCTCACCTGGTGGTAAGTGGTTACTGGAGCCCATAGACATCTACAACGTAAATACGCCACCCACCTTGAGATATAAGTTCTAAGATCTCAGTACAGTTACAACGGCTGCCCTACCCTTCAGACCGAAACGCATTACTGCTTCACGGCAGAAATAGGCAGGGCGGTGGTACCTACACGCGCGGACTTACAAGAGGTCCTACCACCAGAAAATATTATCAATGTATTGAATAGTGTTATGATCATTTGCGTTATACAGGAGGGTTGCTGTGGCATTAAAACAGTGGCATTATAACTTCGATACGAATTTATTTTCATTTACATATTATTCTTTTTTTTACTATTCATTCAGGTAAGTTTCTAAACATTAATCCGCTTAGCGGTAAGGTACGTACGGACACAATAAATTAACTTAATAACTAAATCAGTCTGACGGTCGCGCCGAGCGCGGTGCTGCTTATCCTAGTATCACAGATGAGTAGAGCGGTGGGTCGCGGGGCGAAGCGCACCCGCGGGCGGGGCGGCGGTCACTCGTCCGAAGCTGACGAGAGCTGCGTGCTGCCCCCAGAGCTAAACGAGCCGCGGCAAGGTCCCGACTCCGCCGAGCTGTCCGGGGCCGGCTCTCCGCTGCTCGGCGACAATGTCCGCAGCAACTCCAAAGCGGCCTTAGCGCGTTGCCCGTCCGCCGCCGCAGACGACGCGGACGCCGATGCTCTCTCCCAAGCGCTCTTCTCAGGCACGAACAGACGCCGAGCCTCACGCTGCACCCGGCGCGAACGTAGTGCAAACAGGAACGGTGAAGCCGCAGAGGCAAGCAGGAGTAACGCGAGCGATGCGGTGCGCGCACAATCAGCCAGCCCGGGGACAGCGGCGGAGGCCACGGCGGCTGCGGCATGCGGGACGTGCAGCATGGCCAACGCCCCCGTCAGCAAACCGACGCGAGCCGCACGAGATTCTTCTCTATAACGGAACAGGGAGGCGTTTGAAATGCGGCATCGTATCGATGTTATTCTCGATCCATTGTGTGAGGTCTGAGGGGTCCGTTGCTGCACCGCCAAGAGAGGGGCAGCGAGTGATGGTGCCGAACTAACAGACGGTAATCCCTTCCTCAGATCTTCGTTCGACTTTCCATCTTTAGTGCGGGAATTCCGTAGACTGGCAACAGATGGGCAACGGACTGGCCTCTCTGACGGTGGTAACAGAAACGGTCCAAATTTGTTGCGATCGTGCTCTCCGGACGCTACGTCTTCTGATCCGTCTATTCTAAGTGTGAGTCCCTCTCCTTCCCCCTCTTCGATGAGGTTCGGAAGGGGGGGCGGGGGCTCATGTAACTGCAGAGCACTGGCACCGTTCGCACGAGCTCGTAATCCAGACGAGCGCGCCGCACGGTAGATTCTCGCGTACATGACGCAAACTATAGTTATCGGTGCGATCACTCCCAATATCAAGTACACGACGTAGTAGGCGAGCTGGATACCTTGCAGCGCTGATTCGGTCGGATAGTAGTAGTGGAACACGGCGATGGTAGCTCGAATTGCGGCTGCGGATGCCGCGGCGACCCAGGTGGCGGCGCAGAGCGAGCTTGGACGACGCTGTAAGAGACGGGTGTGGCAGCGAAGAGGATCCGTGACGGCGTGGTGCTGGTCGAGTGAAATCAGCATTACGGACAACAGGGCTGACAGGCTGCAGGCTGAGGCCGCCGAGTCGCCTGCCTCCACCCACAGACTGGCGTTTTTCTTCGTCGTATGCTCGCCGAAGAGCGCGGGCGCCAAGAGTGAGGTAGTCAATAGATTCGTCGCTAGAAGATTGATGACGAACCTGTAACAATAGATAAATCTAGTTGAGTACGTGACTCGTGTTTGTTGGGGCCGGCTCATGTTTACTCGGCCGAGTCGAGTTGGGCGTGTGCCGTCAAATACAGGGCTATTTCGTGAGGTTATTCATAATGTTGACACTACTGTATGAAACCTTGCCACAATCGAATATGAAGGCTTCAATTAAACGTAAGACATATCGTTTTTTTTTTTAATTATTAAAGTGTATTATAATTATGTGGTGTACAGCCGCCACACTATTCTTAGTTAATGTATTTTCCGTAATTTTATATTTAAGTACAAAAAAAAAACAAAAAAAACAATGAAATTAGTTAAGTTATTTTCCCGCTACATTTCTAATTTTAAAACGATTAGTAACAGTTCTCGGTATTATCTATAATACTATCTACCGCCAACGAAGCCGTGACCTTACGGTTTGCATTGTGCCAGTAATATAATTTCACAAGGCGATGTGCTCACAGATTATGCGCAAGAGTTACTTTCGTAAGACGCTCGGTCTCTCCTCATTAATGTAATCTGTACTAGTGTGCTTTAGGATATTAGGATTACCCGTTTACTAGGACAAGACCTACTTTGCTTAGAGTATGTGAGAGATACTCGGAACTGCATAAAAAATACAAACAAAGCATAACGGGAAACTGTAAGAATAGTTGATTTACAAAATTATTTGAAACTAGCTGACCCGGCAGACTTCGTAGTGCCTCAATCGATAAATAAAATACCTAAGCTTTTGTATAAAATAAACTTAAAACAAACAAAAGGAATCCGCCCGACGGAGGTCACATCAAAGGAAAAACAAAAATGTTA
This sequence comes from Bombyx mandarina, assembly GCF_030267445.1. Classification (NCBI taxonomy): domain Eukaryota; kingdom Metazoa; phylum Arthropoda; class Insecta; order Lepidoptera; family Bombycidae; genus Bombyx; species Bombyx mandarina. The sequence goes on along the minus strand of NC_143222.1, from coordinate 3,877,800 downwards.
TTTTTATTTAATTCCGAACATTTTCATTCATTTATCTACCTTTTAAACCTTCTCTGGACTTCCACAAATAAATCAAGACCAAAATTAGCCAAATCGGTCCGTTCCCGACTTTTAGCGAGACTAACGAACAGCAATTCATTTTTATTTATTTGAAATGACGTCCGGATATTGCTCACTATATTATATTCATTAATACATATATGACCAAGAAAAATTATATACCATCACAATATATAAACGGATTGTATTGTAAATAAACATTAACTATTTCTTACAAAATCCTCGACACGATATTAAAACCGGGCTGCCGCAGCTTACAAAACCAAACATAACAAACAGTAAACTTGAATTACTTAATGTAATGCTTGAATAATTCTATTAATTTGGTACATGCAATGCTATACGTGTTTTGGCTATTTGGAAATCCGACGTATTTACTCAAGTATACTAAGTGTTTGTTTTGTATTGATGTGACATGTTAACTATCAATCTAGTCGTGTCCACCGGACCTCATTGAGACATGAGGTCGATAACTCAATGTTATTGCGTAACTTTACCGCCCTTCAAAGAGGAATATGTGATAGTTTTCGAAGTCGAAATATTTCTGCTGCAAAATTTGGTGGTATCATCCGGAAAGAATACGTTCTACCATCAGCAAAAAGATAATGAACCAAAAATGTGTCAAACAAAACAAGACGTTGTTTTTAAAGATTTAAGGTTAATAATAAATTAATATTTACTACCTGTTTTCAGTATTTCCTGTTGTATTCACATCAACAACAGTCATTTCATGTATTATTTACATACGTATGAGATTCATTTTTCATTAACAAGATTATATTTATGAAAATTCGTTGTTTGATCGGTTTTTTTTGCGCAAATCGATAAGATAGCTTGTAGCAGATCGCCTATTCCTCCCATCCGGCGCCATTAGTTAAATGTCAAATAAACTTATACATTATCATTGACTTTAGTTTACAGTTTGTAATTTTGAGCATGTTACCGTTAAGATCACTTTATGTGAAACAATTTTTAAAACAATTAACCTAGCAATGTAATTACCATAAAATTAGTGGGTCGAGCCACTGTTAAGTGCTGCTTATAGTTTTGAATTGTTCGAGTAATTTCTATTTTAGTATAAATTTGAATTTTTCGATATTTTTCCTTTGTGTTTTTTTATTTTTTTATTGCAATGATTGGTGGACGAACTCACAGCCCATCTGGTATTAAGTGGTTACTGGAGCCCATAGACATCTACAACGTAAATGCGCCACCCACCTTGAGATTTGAGATCTAAGTTCTCAGGTATAGTTACAACGGCTGCCCCACCCTTCAAACCGAAATGCATTACTGCTTCACGGCAGAAAAAGGCAGGGTGGTGGTACCTACCCGCGCGGATTCACAAGAGGTCCTACCACCAGTAAGTGGTTAATTTTGAAGAACACGTGCGGGGGGAGTCTTTTGAACACGGATATCGTTATTTCCATTAATTAAAATAGTTCCGCTTATTATTATATTAGATAAATTGTATTGTACGGTATCGATTTGTTATATTTAGGAAACAAATTTTACGTATCCGCAAATCACGAATTAGTGAGGTCAATAACTTAGTAGTCATGTTTTTTGTTTTTTTTTTTATTGCCTAGATGTGTAGACGAGCTCACAGCCCACCTGGTGTTAAGTGATTACTGGAACCCATAGACATCTACAACGTAAACGCGCCACCCACCTTGAGATATAAGTTCTAAGGTCTCAGTATAGTTACAACGGCTGCCCCGCCCTTCAAACCGAAACGCATTACTGTTTCCGTAAAGTGTACGAATTGTTTGATAAAAACGAAATAAAACTAATTAATATTACAATCGTAAAACGCAAACCAAGAATTTTGTTTGAACATTCCAACGCTTCAGCCTCAATCAGAACATATCAATTTAAATCAACACACATAATATTTTCAGAGCCATTCAATTATATTTATTTCACAATAATTTTATCGTATTCAAGGCAAGGACGTAGACTTTACCTCCACACCGAAGATAGATAAAGGCGCAGTAGACAAAACGGAATTAAAAAAAAAAACACACAACTATTGTTTTGTATTATGAATTTTCTCATTTCGTCTGTGTTTCCAGATTTTTTTTTTATGATTGTAGGATCACTGTTGGCCCGGAGGCCTTTCCAGTTTCACCAGGACAGGTGGGCGAGGTTTCCAGATCTGGATGATAGCTCATTACGGCCTTTCGCCGCATCACAAGTCCAGATTGTTCCTGCATTATCATAGCGGCCTTGTATTGACATTGGAAGATCGACCTTCGTCAATTGACTATTAAATCATTTGAAAAACTAATGAGTTATTTGTATGTATGTATGCATCCGGTGCAAGATTTTTCATTATTAAACTAACAAGAGGAATTCTTGGGGCGTTTGTGAATAGAAAGTAAAATAAGTTCATCTGCGAAATAATTAGTGTGGCGATTCTCATTGATGTGGTGAATTTTAAATAGATTTTTTTGTTATTGTCTAGATGAGTGAACGAAATCACAGTCCACCTGGTTGTTAAGTGGTTACCGGAGCCCATAGACATCTACAACGTAAATGCGTCACCCACCTTGAGATATAAGTTCTAAGGTCTCAGTATAGTTACAACGGCTGCCACGCCCTTCAAACCGAAACGCATTACTGCTTCACGGTAGAAATAAGCAAGGTAGTGGTACCTACCCGTGCGGACTCACAAGACGTCCTAGCACCAGTAAAAAGAATCATAAAAGAAAAATAGATAAATGGTTGGGAATAAATTATGCATGCTAATCCGGCCCCCAAAAGAGAACGACGTTTAAACATATAGATAATAAACATCCAGACAAAAAGCAAAAAAAAAAGTTGATCACACGAATGTTTGCCCGATGTAGGACTCGAACCCGCGACCCTAATATTTCCCTTAGCTCGATTATCCTAATCGACCCTAAGATGTCTGACGACGGTGCTAATCATTGTGGCTTCTCCGACATACATATATGCTTCGTTGAGTTTCTTACGCCCATATTTCTAAGTTGAAAACAGTTTTAAGATTTAAAATAATTGATCGTTAAACATGTAAACAGTTTCACGAAAGGTTGTGCAAAATAAACGATTTGAACTTGGTATAAAAGAAAACTGGCTGCGTCGAGTTTTGCTTCTTGCCTCCTTTTAACTAATCCGTTCTGTGCTTAAATAAATAATTAAACGCATCGTGATTAATATATTATTTATATTCCACGATCACGCGAATACGGAGAGGTCGTTTGTGATTTTTTTTTCTTTCTTTCATACGAGACCGAAATTATGCTAGTTTTAATTCGGAAGCCATCATCGCTCAAAACGCTAATGAAAATAAACATTTCAACGAGAAAATATTACACTTTCGTTTTATTTTAATAACGTTAGAGCGTTTGTTTGGATTTATGTATTTCTGGGGGCTCCGATGAAAATTTAAATGAACGCCATTTTTGAAGTTTCGCGTGTCGCTCCTCAACAATGTTCTCGAAACATCCAAAGAATTTGTTGCGTCATTAATTTAAAAAAAAAAAAAGACTTTCCAATCTAAATTTTCTTTTTGTTTAGTCTTTAAAGATTATCTTAAGAATCCATAGCTTCTTCTATTCTACTTAATAACAATAGTATAGCATGCTCTGAGCCACAATTTGCCTCATTGTGGCGCCCTCACTTCTCAAGAGAAGCCGCATTCATGTTAAGACATTTATAGGGCTTGATAGCCGTTTATTAGTAGATCGGTTAAGCCCATCTACGAACAATTATATAAACAACGTCATTATACTGTCAACACCGAAGCACTAATGAACATCGTGCAAAAAGCACAGTTTCAGGAATATTTTACATCTGTGCCAATTTCGCAACGCTATACCGTATTTATTAAAAGAACTCATCCGGAAAACTCCAAAAGAACTGTGTCAAGACTTTTAAAACGTTATAACTCAAATAAATATTGCTCCTTAGTTTTTATTTTAATTTTATTAGCAGTAAAAATCTATGTATCAAAATAGCGGTGACAGACTCGCGTCTTCTGCGAATCGGTTTTAAGAATAGGAAACGGGTCCTGTTATATTTCATTTGAATGTTTTTTTGGAGGGAAAACATCTGTAGCGTTGTCGTATTTTGACATTCGATGAAAAGTGACACTTAAAAGAGATAAACATTATTATACATTTGTTCGATTGACCTGAGTATGAGATGGAATACTCCAGAAGGTTTCATTTATATGTGAGCTATGCATGCTTTTTTTTAAACAAAATTTGATTGGGATATATAGAGACGGAATTGATTATACAATAAATATAATTATTTTCGTTTCATTCTTGTGTACAAATCATAATATGGATAAAAAAACTTCTGTGGTATTTTAATCTGGTTTTTGCTATGCTTCTTTTGTGGTGCGATGCTGTTTATTAATGAATGGGATAACTTTGTTATAAATATCGTATTTTTAGAACTGAATAGATAGATAAGTGCTTGGTCATTATTATTAAGTGTGAAAACGAAAAAATACATTTTGAGCAATGGCTTGGGTTTTCCCTTTATACACCGGACGCCATCTTTATAATCGTCTTAAAAAAAATTTATAAAACAAAGTTAATTAAGTGCTTTAAAATCATTTTAATGTTTATGAGAACAAAAATACTAAAATTCGGAGAACATGTCAAATAAACAATACCTATTTATATAAATAGGCTGTTTTTTTTTTTCATTTACTTCAGATTTTGCATCTATATTACATTCATTAACATTTCATATTGTATACTAAAATCATGCATACTTTATTCAAAGCATAATTTATTTATGTTATATTAAACATTTATAAGTATAAATATACATAAAAAAATGTTTGGATTCCTCAGCGGTATAGCAATTTTGTTGAAAATTAAAATGCCAAACGTAAATCTCATACATAATTAATTTGAGTACATAAATCTCTAGTTTACATACGAAATTAACTCATCGTAAAAGTAATTAATGTGATACTTGTAATTGTACGCCTTGTTTTAGCGAACGATCGACACCGTAAATTTAATTACTGTGATTGATTTATTGGTTTACGGGTGAATAAGATTATTTTTTATTGCTTAGACAGGTGGACGAGCTCACAGCCCACCTGGTGTTAAGTGGTTACTGGAGCCCATAGACATTTACAAAGTAAATGCGCCGCCCACCTTGAGATGTAAGTTCTACGGTCTCACGGCTACCCCACCCTTCAAGCTTCACGGCAGAAATAGGCAGATTTAGGAACAATGCATATTTTGGAAGAGACATTCGGTGTGTGCAACCAGTTTGGTAGCGAGTGATAGTTTAGATTGCATTAGTTTAATGTATTCCGAATAAGGGAAGAGTTATGTCCAATACTTGTAAAAAAACTGTGAAGAGAGATTTTAATTTTTTCAACCTGTAGTTTAATAAAGACTAGACGGTTTTCTGTCTCTCTCTCTCTGTCTTTCTCTCTCTCTCGGCTACACCAAGCTAATTGGCAATTTTTCGACGTAAACTTTTTTATACACACTGTGCTCCTTTGCTCCACACTCCATAACAGTAAATCACCTTGTCTATGTTAACCTATCACTTGTCGCTGGTTATATTGACAGCAGTGACCTGTACGTTCGAAGTCAGAGTACACTGACACAGTACTAAGCTAGTCGAGCGCTTAGCCAACAGTTGCCGTGCGAGCAGAGATTAAATAAATTGAATACGGAAGCTGGCGAATTGAGCCGAGTGCAAGGGAGCATGATATCCTGTGATGTCATGTCACTTTGCATTGTTTTTTGTTTTTCATTGCTAAGTGAACGATATTACCTGGTGTAAAGTGGTTGCCGGAGTCCATAGACATCTACAAAGTAAATGCCACCACCCAAATCGAGACACAAGTTCAAAATCTCAGTTATGACTGTCACAACGTATCTACAGTTACTTAAACGTATTGCGTACTATTTGTAGTATACTGGTTAGATTTTTACCAATTGATGGTATTTAAATGAAGTGGTATCTGTGGAATTGAGTAGAATACGAATTTAATATTGTCCTAAAAAAAAATAACATACATAATAAATACTCCTTTGATTTTTTGTGTTTTGTCCTGAATGATCAAGAAACCCTTTGCCTTTTCAAAATTAATTTAAAATCACTATCGTAAAATCCACACTATCCAACTTCAAAACGTAGTAAATAGCACAATGTCTTGTGCTAATAGTTGCTAGTTAATTAATTAGAACTAACCGTGTTAAAAGCACGTATCGAGTGGAATTTGCCGGTCACTTAACTTTATTACCTGTCAGTCGTGGAACAGGCGAAACTTGCCCAATGTCAACACTGGCTTGACCTATTTATGAACCAATGGGCTTTGCGATACCGAATCTGGAAAAATGGAGAAAAAGAATTTCGATCCCAAAGATTAACATTTCCATTATAAAATCAATTTGTAATAATAACTAAACGATTTTTTAAATGTCATTTAATATTATTTTACTGGTAGAAAATTATAAAAGATTAAAATATAATGTTAAATGCATATTCATAATAGTATGTATAATGCTAAGGTCGACTCGGGAACTAGGAAGCAATTAAATTTATCAAGTCGCCACCCATTATAATTGATTAAAAACAGAAACAATAGGGTATACAATGGATATCAAGTCAATAATTATTGTAACGCTAAATCCATTGGCTTTTTTATTTGGAATTAAAAGACAAAACTGTCGCTTTAAAAAAAAAAGTTGAGTTGATTGTCGCAACCCTTTGCCTCGGAGAGAACAAAAATAAAGCATCTTCGCGCTTAGAACCAAAGCCTTGAAGAGTGTGATATAATAAAAAGATTATGTAGATTTCATTATCAATAAATACATTTATGTTATAAACACACAATTATTAAGTAGCTAGGTACTGACTTTTACCGGTTTTCAACATCCGTTTTGTAATGATATGCGTGCACCGTTTGTTCATTGTAATTGTTATTATTAGAGACATTATTTTAATGGAAAAACATACGGTCTTAGTCGGATTTTCTTTGTCATAGTGATCGTGGTTGCTTTGACAGTGTACACGCATTCGTTAGGTCGCCTGAGGGTTCCTTTCCCGGCGATGCGCTTCTTTTTTTTTCCCTACCTATATTGATAGCCTTGAGAGGCTATTTCAGATTCGCCTTGACGTGTAGGTGAGCTCACGGGGCTCAAACCGGGGCTGTTGCTAGCACTGGCCCTAGCAAGAGCAGTGGTTCGCAGAATCTACCACCGGATCGGAAACGCGACCCACTGAGAAGATCCGGCGAGAAACTCAGTGGGCAACGATGCCCTTCCAGAACTGGTGGTTAAAAGCCATTCGAGTACATTTGACCATGGTGGAGGGTAGTCAGCACAATATTCAAACGAATAATTACTTTAGTAGTAACGTAATCTCGAAATGTACGAAACAATAACATAACGATAACACACGCGAAAATAAACCAGAACAGCAGTTTTAATTAGATAAGTTATTCTATATCTGTTAATTTCATTAAGGAACGAGTTAATCGCAGAATGAAGATAATGAAATACTAACCGACTTCAAAATAGGAGGAGGCATGCGTTTCTTACGTGTGCACTAATATCTGAACTTTTTTGTAGGTGAATCGATTCTGACTGAAATTCCCTAATTCATTTCAAATCACAATTGAAATGGAAAATGTCAATCCTCTTTCAGATTTCTTGTCTCAGAATCCATAGGGCATAAGGGAGCTTCTACTATGGACAAAAGATAGGAGGCAGCAGGAAAATAGCCATATTTAAAAAAAATGAAACATAGGAAAAAGTGGTTCATAATATTTAGAGCGTTGACAACGATGTTAACATTCCAAACAGACATAAAAGCACCGTACTTTTTAGTGGCCAATAAAAAAATCAAAAATGTTAATGTGACAATAAAATGTCGCATTCGCGGTTCCATTGGTTCTGTAACACAATAGACGTTTACACGACCAATATGGCGCCGACCGGCTTGTTGCTATTTAATGAGCCATTACACCGTAATTAACTGATTTAAAAGTAATGGCGGCCGCAATGGAACACGTGCTGGTATAATGTTACGTGTTTTCATGAAAATCATCTTGCATTTACGAAACATTTATCTTAATTAGATATTCTTAGAATTGAATGATCTTCGAAAATTGGACCGGTTCAATTGATTCTGTTACGAACTCGTTCTGAAATATTTTAATAATAAACACACTTAATCATTAGGAGACTTTTTGTCGTACCCATTAATTTAAATTTAGAAAGCAAGATTTTTTATTTCGAACCTCATTATTGTTGGATCTAAGAATAAAATATATTTTTTTTATTATTCCCACCCTCAAGACTGTATGAGCTAACTTGTTTACGATATTTTTATTAAAAAAAGGGTACGTGTACTCATGTACGTGCGTAAGAAGTTATACTTTATTTTTATTAAATTTATTTGTTTTTTTATTTATTTAAATTTTAATCAATTTGAAAAAAAAACGATTAAACAACATCCTCAAACACGCATATTGGACATCCCTTTTCTTGACATCGTATAAATTCGGTAATTCTCGGTACGGTTCGGAAAGTTCACCTGCGGCTATATTCAGACTCGCCAAGTCACGTCGGTCGTATTGTAATGAGCGATTTAGTGGGCAACTTCATTCTGTTAATTTTGTGTCACGGTGCGCGCGCATCGTAATATTTCACTCTCATAAATTTTTCATAACGCGCCTAAAGAAGTATAACTTCAAAAATACTCTTTAAACACGATCACAATTTGAAAATATTATCAAGAAACATAACAGAAAATAATTAAATTTCTAATAACCTTCATATGAACACGCGTGATTGTTAGAAAGTACGTGACACAAGTTTATTTTAACGGAACTTGCTCAATCGCAATAAAAATACTCTTTAGAATGTGATTTCAAAGAGTGTTTCATCATTTTTATAATCAACTCAACGTTTTACTATAGTTTGCTTCTGTTTGGTAATATAAAACAATTCCGTTTGCGAATCTATCTATAGTAGAGGTCCCGCAGTAGTCGAAATTCAACTATAATTAATTGGAATTGTAAGTTTGTACATTATTATGATTGTAATTTATACTTCTATAATCACAAATTTCGCCAAGGTTACACTATAAAAAAATATTAATAAAGAAAAACAATATTTAATCTATTCTCAATTTGACAACATACGTCAAGAACAAAAGTTTGACAATAAATAGTATGCATGCGTGTGTGCGTCAAATACACGGTATGTAGTGTGTGTAATGTTTTCTTTATTGATGTAATGTATCTTTTATGCATTATTTAAAAAAATATTAGCATTGTGCACTTCTTCTCTATATTCTCTATAAGTGTGGAAAATTTCATACTCCTCCGTCCGCGCAATTTTCGTAAAAAGGGATACAATGTTTTTGCTTCGCGCATTAATATATAGATAACCTTCGTAGTAAATGCACTATCGTAATTAGGATACGTTGCACGAGTTTTATAACAATAAAAAAAAAAGAAATAGTACGTTCAGAAACCGCATTGAAAAAACTCTGGCACCAGTTTCCTTTCACAATTCCAAATGCGCATGTCTTTACGTTTACTAGTCGTTACAATTAATTATACCTTTGTCAGAATGTTCGAGAGTAAAATTAAAAATATAGTTCCGCCATAGGTACATGTTTACACCACATTACGTTGAGGTTAACTTTCAAAATGCGTTTGTGAAATTCGTCCTTGCTTTTTTAGTGTTAGGTTATATTATGTTGATGAATTAATTGTTTATTATGCATTCAAATTAAGAATAAAGTTAAAGAACCTCTTTCAGGAGCTTTTTTTTTTCTTCTTTTTTTTTTTATTGCCCTTGTATGCAGACGAGCATACGGCCCACCTGATGGTGAGTGGTTACCGTCGCCCATGGACTTCAGCAATGCCAGGGGCAGAGCCAAGCCGCTGCCTACAAAATCTTCTGTAATCTCATAAATAAACTATTTAATTTAGTGAGCATTGTTCTGTTGTGAGCAGCCAGTGCTAGTTTCCTCAGTAATAAAAACGTGATAAAAACTGTCATTGACATAAATAAAATCGGTCGTAATTAGGTATAGTTCGTAATCTTGAATATTTATTATATCTTCTTACTGAACATAAAAATTGAATTAAAATTGCGTAATATTTGAATTCCTTGCGATGCCTTTTATCATTATGATCTTAAGTCGAAATTTTCTATAAATATACAAGGAAAACTTGTCCGACGAGAGGTTTTCCCAGACAAAGCTCCGCGGTGTGGAGATTAAATCTTATTCAGCTCCTGAATTATTGATGGAGCGATACAGATCGGTGACTGCGCTCCATTGGAAACTTGAATCATATTAGAGATTCTTTTTATTGTTATAAAGAGGTTTTATTCTCTTTTTTAGTTTTCAAATTCATATTATAATCTACGGCTCACGACCGACCTCAGAATTATTCGCTTAAAAAAATGAATTTTCTAATTCTTTCACAGAGTCTTTTAAAATCGATTGTCAAAATTTTAGTGTGGCATCGTCACACATAACCTTTTGTCGATAGAGGATTAAGTAATAAAAAAAAAACTGCATTATTCAATACAAAACACGCACGAAGGCCACGCTACAATTACTGGCTATGCATTCTGTATTTTACGTGGTCTTTAAATTTGTATTATAATCACATATCGACAAAGATGAACGTGATTATATTTTTTCATGTCATTTTAAAGAGCATTGTGTATACAGCTTCACGTATAGTTTTCATGAGAATTATTTTCTCGATAATTCATTTAAATATGCGCAAGTTTTGCTCTTTATTGTAAGGTCATTGGCATCGACGTTGGGTATTAGAATTTTTTTTTTTCGTATTATACCTAAGTAGATTTAGAACGTGTATAATTTGCTTCTAAAAAAATATGTTATTTCCTGCCAGTTACTGGAGTGAAACGAGTGGATTTAAAAAAATGTTACATTATATGCATGCTTTAGTGTATTTGGTTTGTAACAAAAAATATAATATTAACCAATGAAATGCGACCTCTTCTGTAAAAATAAACGATTTATTTTGTCAATTAATCGAAAATTGTGTAGAATAATAATAAATTAATAATACATATATTTTTTTGGTATTTATTTGTAAATTTCGACACTTGCTACCGGTTTATTGTAAAATTCGCCAAATCACAGACAAAGCTATCTTTTGTTTTAAATAATTTTATTCTATGCTTGTTACCAAGTATGATTCATTTCAAGTCTTTGTTATGTCATCGATTGTAAAACTTTAAAAGATATTGCAATGCGAACACTATGGTTGAATATTTAGGGGCTGCACACGTTTGTGTAGTCCGTCCGACCTTATTCAGAGGAATTTTCCGTTTTCGCCGTGATTCTGGCAGGACACGAAAAAAAACAAGATTTATTTGTTATCGTTATCACATAAGTGTTTCCCTTTGCCCGCACCTAGTACTTGAATATCAAATAAAAAAATAAAATTTTCTCTTCCAATGCCTCGAAGAGCTCGTGGCGTTTAAATAATTATTTGAAAAAAAAAAGCAATAATTTCCCATTCGCAAAGCACAATAGAATAGTAATTATAAGACGGAAATGACTCTCCATTGTTCGCGGGAAAGGCGTGTCGGACGTTTCAGGATACAAATCGTATTGGCAGAAGCCGTAAATGAGAATGTAGAGTAGCAGTAGATGGAAGAAATCGAATTTTAAATTTAGACGTATTATAAAATTTCCTTATCTGTTTTAAAGTCTAATATGAAATCGGATTTAATCTGACAAATTATGTCGGTCTGCCTTGTTTTTTTGTTTTTTTTTTATATTCTAGGCTTAGGTATTTATTTGTTATGTGTCAATCGTTTAAAAAGGATATTATGTTGAATGAATAACAATTATTATTTTAGATGTAGAAATTCTAACTTTTTTTTTTTTTAATTTTAAATATTTTATTATAAAATTTCACTACAAAAAGATTTATTCGAAGAAAGTTTTATTTAGAAATGAACAGTATAGTTTTCAACAGTATTGTTTTTTAATTGTTAACTTGATAAACATTTTGTTAAATTTAAATTTATTTTTTATTTAATTTTTTATTTAATTTTTAATAATTATTATTATATTATAATACTATGTATTAATTGTATGTATATTTACGGAGATATGTATGTGTACATAAATGTATATGTATTTCACTGGAATGGTACACCGCGCGTAGTTCGTTTCCAAATGATTCTTGTCCACCTGATTGTTGTCTGGAAGAGATCGCTTTTAGCGATAAGACCGCCAATTGTACTTTTTGTTTTTAATGTATCGCACTATTTATTTGTTTTTTGGTGTACAATAAAGAATACTCTCTCTCTCTCATTTTGTTGATATTTTTCGCGCATGCGTACATTGATCAAATGAAAAATTAACCTTCACTTATACTTTTACATATTTTTTTTATTGTTTAGATGGGTGGACGAGCTCACGGCCCACCTGGTGTTAAGTGGTTGCCGGAGCCCATATACATCTATAACGTCCCACCTTGAGATAAGAGTTCTAAGGCCACAGTATAGTTACAACGACTGCCCCACCCTTCACATCGAAACGCATTACTGCTTCGCGTCAGAAATAGGCAGAGTGGTGGTACCTACCCGTGCGAACTCACAAGAGGTCCTACCACCTGTAAAGCCCGGTATATACGAATATAAATAGCTGGAAAGGAATGCCACACAAATCCCATCCAAAGGATTTCCTGTGTTATGACAACGACCCTCGTCGTAACAGTCAAAGACACCACCGAGTCGGCATGATCATCATCATAGTCGGTTGCTCTTGGCAGAGCAGTTGTGGTCGTGTGGAATCCTTGCTTATTAAATCCCTGACAGATGTCCTCCATAATTCGCCAACTGAAGCTTGGCGGACACACTCGTTTAGTGGAGCTTTGGTAAGGTCTTTCACTCGATCAGTTCATCGCATGAGGTTTATAGTAACGAATCGGCATAGGATAAGCATTCTTGTGAGCAAAGTCAGATGATGAAACTCGTGAATCTTGACACGACAACATTGAAAGATAACTATCGAGAATTTATATTTTGCATCTCATACGATGCACACAATCTAGACATTTGAAAATAATGCCTCATTCATATTTATATATCAGTAGAATTAAAAATGAATTCAGGTTAGTGTTTAAAAAAAAAAACAATATAAAAACTTTCACATTTAGAACGATATATTTCGTATTTTTAATGCGATGACAATAATACAAAATGAATTGTTTGATTCCACAAAAGTTTTTATTTTATTTTATTTTTGAATTGGCAGCATTTTTTTTTTGCGTTGGCAAACCCAAAGAACTTTCTCTGTCGAAATGAATAGAGCGGTAAATGCAAAGGCTTTAAGGCTTTTCAACGCTTCACAGCCGCGAGAGTTTTGATGAGCGAATGCATCGACCTTCACCCAGTTAATGCTAACCCAGTTCTCGGGTCTTTGCTCAATGTACACAAAGCACGTGTAAACTAAGTTTTCTTTTTTAATCCATTAGCCAGGCATACGCTATAAGCATACTATTTGTAGGGCGATTTTATGAGATGAGTGTTTACGATGTATTACGATGTGTATTACGATGCAAATCCGTTCGTTTTTTTTAAAAATAAAACGATTAAAGAGCTCTCATTGCAGAACTAGTAGGTTCCGTAATCTAAGCAGAGAACATTCAAATCAAATCAAATCAAAAATTTTTTATTCAACGTAAATGAAAGTACATACTTGTTGAACGTCAAAAGAACTACCGCCAATTCACAAGAACTAGCCTCCGTCCTGAGAAGAATTGGCAAGAAACTCAGCGGGCATGACTTTTTTTTTTTTTAAATTTGAAATTATTATTTATTTATTTTTTAATATTAGATAAAAAAAATTAAATATGAATTTTTTACAATGAGTATTATAACGTAACAATTACTACAATATTGAAATGCCCGGAGCGAGCAACTCATTCCCACTTTCTAACTTACAGCACATTCTAACTTATAGTAGCTAATATACAGGATAGTATTAGCAGAGCACAAAAACCAAATTAGGCCTCTTTCATAGGAAGAATATTACTTAGAGTATTCCTTATTAGTTACCATAAAGTGTATTAGAATGTGCAGAGATACGTTAGAGTTTTATTAGCTACGTACGGTCAATAATATTATAGAGGTAAATTTATAACGGTATAGAATATTCCAGAAGTCCTCGACTTGCAACCCTAATAGTTCTACCTCGCCCTCTTATCGAAGTTTCATTACTTAAGAGACTATTTGTATACGACAGTTCAGTAGTTATTAGTTTACAGACACACCCCTATTCATGTGACATTGGTTTTCAATGTCAATATATACTCGTAGGTAATCGATTCTACACTTAAATCTTAACGCTGACAAGTAAGTACTAATATTTCTTAGACTTATTAATTAATAGCGATTTGTAAGTACCTACACGTATCATTAAGTACATAACGAATTTTAATACGTTTTCATTTAAGTAGGTAAAGTAATTAGTGTCATTAATAATCGCGATAATAAAAAAAGTCCCTTATTTGGTATGTACAAAAATAATGGGAAATTATTGAGGTTACAATCTATATAAAAAATAGGGGAACATTAAAGTTTATCGAGCTAATTTAAACAATACAGAATTATGATATATTCAATAAACAAATAATGTATAATATTTAATATAGTTTCGCAAATCCTCAAAAATTGGCACTTTTTGTTTTTTTCACATGTATTTCATTTACCGTTCTATTTAATACGCGCCTCAACTAGAACAGTGAACATTTTGAAATTTTGACGTAAGCTAATTCCCTTGAAAATTATTATTTGCAAGTTAGAAATGAGACCTAAAAGAATTGATATAGATTTGAAATTACAAATAAAACATTGAACAATCCTAGTCTTTTCTTATTTGATAAGCAATTTTCGTCGGATTCTTTGCACGTGTACGAACGTACTAGATTTCTTCGTGATTATAACTAAATAAATATTGATACAGCAATTCTGAATGGCGTGATAATGATAATGTAAGACGATTTCGCGTGGAATTCCATTTTTATTTGTTGATGCCAAAATAAATTGATTTTACGACGAAGAAAAGAAAAACAACAAACATAATTGAAAAAAAAATCAATTGGATTGTATCCCGAAATAATAATAATATTATGATGTAATAAAATAAAATAAAGTATCTCTTTATGAAGTACCGATACAAAGGAATGAATATTCGAGCCCTGAACAAGAAATAGTTCATTAATATTCGTTCTTAAGATTCTTTCGAGTTGCAACTTTAATATGTCTTTGTTTTCTTTATTTTATATTATGATAGTTTTATATGAATGCGATTGGAATACCTTTGTTTTATAGATTAAGAAATTTATATCACTTCCCATATGTAATCAAATAATAATGTAACGTTATTAATTCTTAATGCGGTTTTGAAGGAGATACAGTAGATAAGACAGCACAGGCGTTGCCGGGGAATTACCGCGGGTTCTCATTTGATATTCCATCGAGTTAGCACGCCTGGGCCACTGAGTTTCTCGCCGGATTTTCTCAGTGGGTCGCAATTCCGATCCGGTGGTAGATTCTGAGAAACACTGCCCTTGTTAGTGTTATCCAGTGTTATCAAATTTGCCAGGCTGAGCCCCATGAACTCACCTAATCCTTCGGTGAAGCTGGTATAGCTCCTCAAGGCTACCATCAAACCAGGCTACCAGGATACCTAAAAACAAGCCTACGTTCGGGAACCGTCATATATTACTATCCACATCTCTTCTGAGTTAAGTCTTATTATTAGCATTTTTGAAGCACATTTTTTAGACATTACACCGATAGATACACCTTCTAAATGCTCTATCTCAACAATGATAGTATGCATAGAAGTTCGACTATGACAGACATTAACGCTTCATCATGCTTCAAGAATCCGCCACGAAACGCGACTTTATCAAAGTAAGATAATAAGTTCGTGTCATCCTCGATTCCACTCCGTGACGCCTTCATTAGCCGTCCCGACAATTTTAGTGGAACTAAAATAAATGGATCGTCGACTATTTGTTTCTCGTTAACAATTATTGTGTTCTTTGACACGGCGCTGTGTTGTCATGATTCATTTTGTTCAGCGCGAACAGTTTTAAACATAATAAAGATTCCGTACTTTTTTATTTTGTCAAGCATTTCAAAGGGATCCTTAAATATATGTGTGGACGAGCTCACAGCCCACCTGGTGTTAAGTGGTTACTGGTGCCCATAGACATCTACGACGTAAACGCGCCACACACCTTGAGATATAAGTTCTAAGGTCTCAGTATAGTTACAACGGCTGCCCCACCCTTCAAACCGAAAAGCATTACTGCTTCACGGCAGAAATAGGCGGGGCGGTGGTACCTACTCGTGCGGACTCAAAAGAGGTCCTACCACCAGTAAATTTTGTGTAATAGTTTCTTTAATATGTAACGAGAGCTACTTTTACGGCTTAATAGTTTATTATTTTCATTATATTATTATATTTTTGAGATTTCGTATACTTCACAATTCTTGTGGTGTCTACGGCTGACTAAGATGTTCTTCGTCGAAATTTGAATATCGACGACTTATATACTATATGATTAAAAAAATCTATAATGTTAATAATCTAATTTTCTAAGATATTGCATTTTAAAAGTTTTAATTGTGTCTACAACACGCATACACCAAAGAAAATACTGTCATTAAATTCGTCTACATCATTCTCGAAAAATTAAGATGATTAATGATAATAAATCGTGGAAAGTTGAATATCGACGACTTATTTACTATATGATTAATAATTTTATAACGTTAATATTCTAATTTTCTAAGATATTGAGTTGTAAAAGTTTTAATTGTGTCTACAAGAAGCGTACACCAAAAATAATACTCTTTTTGAAATCGTCTACATCATTCTCGAAAAAATAAGATGATTAATGATAATAAATAAAATGTAAGTCTGTAAACACTAAAGCGGTCAAATGAATAGTCGGATTCAGTACATACAGAACAACTGTAATTTTCATATAATAATAATACTTTACAGGTATACAAAGTCATCAGAAGCATAACGCATCCATCTTGGTAATGTTACTAAAAGACTAAAGGACGACATATTTATAATAAAAATATGTAACAAAAAAACCGCTTTCACAATACACCAAGAGCTATATACATATGTGTACGTTCTCTTTAGAGATCGATTCATTAATATATCAAATTGTTGTCATGTTACTGACCTCACAAGAATAAGACGATTGAAGAAAAATATAATAAAAAAAACACCGCATGACAAATTTGTTTTTTTTTTGTTCTTTATAAATTTTGTTTTGCGTACATTTTTTTTGTTTTCTGGTTTCTTTTCTCGTCCAACTAATGAAGCATGGAGACAATTTTAAATATGTTTAGATTTATCAAGTTATGTTTCCGGATATCAGTGCAGCGAGTGTCTTATCCGTTATCGCGGTAAGGTAAGGAATATCGTCTTGTATAGGGGACACAGCGAAAAAAGTGTAATACATCTGTAATACAGCAAGATACTGTTGGAAGACTCACCGAAATAGCGCTAGTGTAGGAAGTGGAAATGAAATGAATATAGCAGTTTTTTTAATTGCTTAGGTTGGTTGACGAGCTCACAGCCCACCTGGTGTTAAGTGGTTACTGGAGCCCATAGAAATCTACAACGTAAATGCGCCACCCACCTTGAGATATAAGTTCTAAGGTCTCAGTTTTAACAGTACAACGGCTACCCTACACTTCATATTACTGCTCCACGATAGAAATAGACAGGGCGGTGGTACCTATCCGTGCGGACTCAAGACGTCCTACTACCAGTGATTCCGCAAATTATAATTTTGCTGGTTTGATTACACAATGCTACACAATGTTATTCCTACACCGTCGAGTCAATCGTGAACAATTGTTAAGTACGTATTTCATTAGAAAAACTGGTACCCGTCTGCGGGATTCGAACACCGTTCCATCGCTCAACACGAATGCACCGGACGTCTTATCCTTTAGGCCACGACGACTTGAAAGTGTCGAAGTTTTAGGCGCTATTTTTAAATCTTTCCACTTGCTACTGTGGTGCCACCTTAATTGGGTCCCTTTCAGCTAACACTTTTTATTAAGTTGGTGCTCCATAATTAAGACAGAAACAGATATGTGGGTAAACTTTAAGTCGAAGTTTTTGCAACGTAGGTTGTCGCTATGGCCCGATCGTACTGTTTATGGTCGAACAGGTATTCAACGACTCTGAGTCATTATACTAGATCGTGGCTTGATTTAATTGTGCTTCTAGAATTAAAGTCGTATTTAAATTTAAATGGAACTTTTAGCGGTCAGACCAATCCTGATACGTAATATTTATTAAGAAATTCTCGTTATGTTGTCCTTAAGTAAGAAATCTTTTTTTTTCGCGTTTTATTTTTAAACTTATGGACAAGCTCACGACCAGAATAGTGTCGTATCTTTTCCAGAGCGAGATATATATAGACATCACAGCACGAGGTTTGTATTTTGTAACGGGTGTCCCATTAAGCAAACACCACGACATCTTCACGCCAGAAATAGGTAAGGCACTAGAATAGCACCCGTGGATACTCACAATACGCTCGGAAGATTCGAATGTCATTAATTCTATTCACACTTACATCAAATATCATCTATTCTAAGACTACGTATCTTTAAATTTAGTGTATAACTGAATAGTTCGCGTTTACTGGTGGTGGGACCTCTTGTGAGTCCGCACGGGTAGATACCACTACGCCGCCTATTTCTGCCGTGAAGCAATAATGCGTTTCGGTTTGAAGGGCGGGGCAGCCGTTGTAACTATACTGAGACCTTACAACTTATATCTCAAGGTGGGTGGCGTATTTACGTTGTAGATGTCTATGGGCTCCAGTAACCACGTAACACCAGGTGGGCTGTGAGCTCGTTCACTCATATAAGCAATTAAAAAAAAAAAAAATCGTTTTCATGCTATCAATACAAAAGTTTGTTCTATTTTAATAAAATATGATAATAATATGCAAATATTATAATTTTAACACATCCGCGTTTTTGTTGAACCCAAAAGAACGATATCAAGGGCGCGCTTGTGTATTTAGTTACTTTCACAACGATACCCACTTAAATTATTTCAAGCTCAATGAATCTACGTATCGTTTTGTAACTTAAAGTCAGAGTACACAAAAACTATAATAGAAAGTATAACAGAATTATGAATTGTAACAACATACATACAGCTCAGAGCGCGATTTATATTCAGAACATCCGGTTCCGTAAATATTTCGATTCGGTGCCGCCATGTCTAACGGCTGTTTAACAAACCATTCATAACCGTTGCACGAGCATTCGAAATATGAATACGAAAATAGAATGTTGAATTGTTTTTCGTTTTTTTTTTGTTTTTTTTTTTTTTTATTTACCTTCACCGACGACATCTTAACCGCAACTGCCACAAATTATATTATATGTATTATCAATTTACAAGGCCAACATAATGCTTACCTAGCTCGGATAGTAATCGTGATATCTAAAAACGTCTTAATAATAATATTATGTATATTGCAGATATATGTAAATGATTTTAGTTTCACACCTGCGAATGTATATTGGACACTTCTTTTTGCTATCTTTCTTGTTACGTCATTTTGTTATACGTATATATATACTCGTATTAATAATAAAAATAAAAATAAACTTTTATTTCAAGACATCATATCTGATAGTGTGTTAGTATTACAAATAACTTAAGAACTATGTTAGTATTTAAATAAATCTATCAACTCCGTCCCTGGCTGTCTCATCAAGCAGCATATGTAGAGCATGCAACTTGATGAAACTACCCAGGGTCGGGCCATCCAGTCTTTCTGCCAATACCCTCAAGACGTTGTTGGTGCTTCCTCCTACTCTACGCATAATGGATGCCACCTTTTTGCGCATTATCGCGAAATAGTCATCAGTGTGTGCATCTACGAACATGCCTGATGCACTACAATAAGGTGGAAGTCTCAACAGCACCCTGAAGGTATTATCTATACTAATATTATAAAGAGGAAAGATTTGTTTGTTTGTTTGTTTCGAATAGGCTCCGAAACTACTGGACCGATTTGAAAAATTCTTTTTCCATTAGAAGCCGACATTGTCCCTGATGAACATAGGCTACTTTTTTAATTTTTTTTTAAATTTTTTTTTTTTTGGTTTCATGTGTTTTAATGTTTCCGAAGCGAAGCGAGGGCGGGTCGCTAGTTTTATTATAATGACGAATGTCAATCTTCATCTACGTTTGAGTCGCTTCGCAAATGACTGACATGTCAGCTGTCAGTCAGCTACCACGAAAATATACTTATCAAATTTTGTATAATCTACTGAAGATATCATCTATATATTAATACGTGAAGCGAAAACTTTGTATCCCTTTTTACGAAAATTGCGCGGACGGAGGAGTATGAAATTTCCCACACTTATACAGAATATAGAGAAGAAGTGCACAATGCTAATATTTTTTTAAAATAGTGCATAAAAGATACATTAAATCAATAAAGAAAACATTACACACACTACATATCATGTATTTGACGCACACACGCATGCATACTATTTATTGTCAAACTTTTGTTCTTGACGTCTGTTGTCAAATTGAGAATAGATTAAATATTGTTTGTTTTTGTTAATATTTTTTTATAGTGTAGTCTTGGCGAAATTTGTGATTATAGAAGTATAAAATACAATCATAATAGTGTACAAACTTAAAATTCCAATTAATTATAGTCGAATTTCGACTACTGCGGGACCCCTAGTTAAAATAAATACACATGGACACATTACGCAATAACATTTATGTGGAATTCGCGCGTTTTGTGCAAATAAAGTAAAAGCAACGAAACGTACTAAGAATGAATCATTATTTGTACGTACTCGTGCTAATCACGAGAACGTTTTAAATTAAGCTAAAATGATTTTTTTTTTTATTACTTAGATGGGTGGACGAGCTCACAGCACACCTGGTGTTAAGTGGTTACTGGAGCCCATAGACATCCACAACGTAAATGCGCCACTCACCTTGAGATATAAGTTCTAAGGTCTCAAGTATAGTTACAACGGCTGCCCCACCCTTCAAACCGAAACGCATTACTGTTTCACGGCAGAAATAGGCATGGTGATGGTACCCACCCGCGCGGACTCACAAGAGGTCCCACCACCAGTAATTACGCAAATTATAATTTTGCGGGTTAGATTTTTATTACACGATGCTATTCCTTCACCGTGGAAGTCAATCGTGAACATTTGTTGAGTACGTATTTCATTAGAAAAATTGGTACCCGCCTGAGATTCGAACACCGGTGCATCGCTCAACACGAATGCACCGGACGTCTTATCCGTTAGGCCACGACGACTTCAAATAATATATAAAAATCCTTTTTTTCTCCTCTAAAATATACGTTTGAAATAAGGTTATAATTTTAAGGTTGTATTTGTATTACGTTTTTTTTCCCCTCAATTTCGTAGTATTTTGGTGAATGATTTCTTTCGAAGCATAACCAAATATGTATTTTTGTACTTAGTATATTTTGTTAAAAGGAAGACGGTAAAAATATCACGACAATACAGTTTAGAATTAATCTATCTATCTATCTCTTAGGTTTATGGCGTTTCCTTTTAGATTTCGCCAATGTCAAGTGTATTTAATACTCTGCTTTCTATAGCGGGCTTCGTGAACGAGCAAGGTCACAGATATTCACTAAGAATTAAGTGAGTAGCTAAGAATGTTTGATGACAGGATCTCTGTTGATTTACCTAAAACAAATAAGACGCACACAATATATATACAGGGGTTAGTTCGATAAAAGACAGACAAACTATTCGTTTTGTACTTTATCACCATTTAATTAGTTACACACAATTATGTCAAATGTCATTCGGCTAACAAAGTTAGTTTAGCTACTAGACTCATGACCGAAATACAGATTATTACTCCTTTGTTTTCTTTTATTATACGTAATCACAATAAATTTAATTGCCGATAAATTTAATTACGTATTTTAAAAAATGTAGCATGTTTTAAGTTAATTAATAATTTTTGTGATTACCTATACAATTTCAGTCACCCAGAATACATCCTGAACTAATTTTGAATTCAGGTTAATATATTATGTTTTTCGCCGGGCTTATTAATTAGCATTGATTGAACTAACTAAAATAATATTATTTAACTAATATTTATTACTTCTTCATTAGAAAACAACGGAGTTGTAGCTCTCGTTAAAATATTTGTTTATAAATAAAACGTACAGAGTAACAAAGCAAACAACCGGTACATTTATTTAGTTCCACTATGCAGTTGTACACTAATGAGTTTGCATTACTGTTTAGTTTAGGGACAAAGTGAGTTTTTGGTATTCTTAAAAAAAAAATTAAAAACCCTTAAATTTTAGGCGGACCGTACACCATATTAGAATCCAAATGAATTTTTCTTTCGATTTTCGAATTATTGATTTTACACTAGCTGACCCGGCAGACTTCGTAGTGCCTCAATCGATAAATAGGTAAAAGGCCGACGGGGGACACATCGAAGGAAAAACAAAATTGTTATTTTTATTTAATTCAATTCCGTGCATTTTCATATTTATCTACCTTTTAAACCTTCTCTGGACTTCCACAAATAATTCAAGACCAAAATTAGCCAAATTGGTTCAGCCGTTCTCGAGTTTTAGC
Organism: Bombyx mandarina; assembly: GCF_030267445.1. NCBI lineage: Eukaryota > Metazoa > Arthropoda > Insecta > Lepidoptera > Bombycidae > Bombyx > Bombyx mandarina. The sequence continues at coordinate 3,855,022 of NC_143222.1, read as the reverse complement.
GAGACTAACGAACAGCAATTCATTTTTATATCTAGAGATTTTCATAACATTCATATTGGAATTAAATGATTCTTATTAGATTCGCTCATACAACATTTTCATTGGAAAATTATGATGAAATCACATTATTATTAAAAAATAAACAAAACAATGAAACTTATAATTGAATCATAATATGGAACTCGTAGGAATTGTTTACAAAATTTTCACGTCACAAATATTTCAAGTTCATTCGAATAATATTCGTTATTTAATTCAAACATGGAATGGAATGCGAGTGCGTTCGAAAGCCGATTGTTCTAGAAGAAAGTCATATACTAAATACATGCTACGTACATTCGTCGCGCTATTTGTCAAACTGTCTTCGACCGGATTCGACGTGACGTTTACAATAAAAATTCAAATTTCGCTAGTTCGAAAAACTGTCATGTCTTTTTTTTTTTTTTTTTTTCTTTTTTAGCTTGCACTGTTTGTGCATTTAGCCACATACAAGGGTAAAGGTAGGGAAACAGGAGAAAAAGGAAAAAACGGATAATTAAAAAGAATGGATCAGGTAGGTATTTATATACATAATTACAAAACTGTCATGTTAGTCCAGCAGGAATATGAATGACTTTTTTTTTTTTAATTAACTTTGGGCAGCTTGATCTTAACTCATACAGGATCGTTTCGATATTCAAAAATGTTTGTTTATTATTTATGTCATTTTGAATTGTTTAGTACGCAATTTATAGATTTCCGAGCGACTCGTGTAAATTAATGGAATTAAAAAAACACACGCACAGTCTACGTGTACTCGTAATCTAGTTTCACTTTCGTTCTCATGAAGAAAAACGAAAAAAAAAAGTTACTATTCTATTTTTAAACATTCGAACGTTCTTTTGTTTTGAACTGTTTTGTACGTTCCAGATTTGAAAATGTAAGCGTTCGTTTACACATCGCTTCCAGGCAGTATATCACGGAATGCGTAGTTCCAAACTCATTTAGATATAAGTTGTAATGTTCTTAGGAGACCACTTTAGATAATCCTAGCTGTGAAACCAGTAAATGACACCCACGAAATTCGTCTCGCTCGTGTGCGTATCAAAAACACAAAAGAGCGAGCGAGATGGGCAATTAAGTTTGTTTAAAAACTAGCGTCAATAACTCTCAGTGTTACCCAATATAGGGTAGGGATGTTTACGAGTTTTTAACGATTTATTTTGCATTTTTAATGTATGTGACATCGGTGAAAATAAACAAACGCTAATTATAATTTAATTTCAAGTTTTATCTAATAAGCGTTATACACTTAGTCTAATTTTATGTAGGAGTTTTATCTAATTCGTCCCAATTTCTTGAATATTATTAAATTAGAGGGCTATGTTCGAACTAAATTATTTACGTCACAGGGAAATAAACTTCTAGCGTGCGTCACTAGTGAATTTTTATTTTTAATAGTCAATACGTCATCTCGTAGAAGAAATAAACTGTCATAATTATCTTTAAACGTCATAATAACTTTCAGCCAGTTACATATTATATACTGGTAGTACGTTTATTATTAATAGTAGATTTAATTGAAATAACCTTGATAATGTTGCATACGATGTGTCGTCGTGTATGATAAATAGAATAATAAAAAATAATAGCGTATCTTTTACGTCACTGGGTTTTGTATTTTTATCCTATGTCGCTTAAAGTACTTTAGAATATTATCAACAACCAAACTATGGAGGTTTTAAACAAAGAAAAAAAGTTTTTGGAATTATTACTAGCAATTTTAAATTTAGTAAATACAGCTGTGATTAAATTGACTATATTGAAGACTATTTAATTTTAAGGCGACATTTCGCTCACTACGCGAAATTTATCTTTGTAATTATTAAAGGTCCTTTTTATTTGGCATTAGCCTCAACAGTTCGATGTTCTTAATTTAACTTCAATTAAGTTTACTCCATTCGAATAGCCGAAGGAGTTTTTTTTATTTTTTATTGCTTAGATTGTTGGACGAGCTCACAGCCCACCTAGTGTTAAGTGGTTACTGGAGCCCATAGACACCTACAACGTAATTGCGCTACCCACCTTGAGATATAAGTTCGAAGGCCTTAGTATAGTTACAACGGCTGCCCCACCCTCCAAGCCGAAACGCATTATTGCTTCACGGCAGAAATAGGCGGGGTGGTGGTACCTACCCGTGCGGACTCATAAGAGGTCCTACCACCAGTTAAATTGTTATGATATTTTTTCCAATTTTTATACTTCATATAGCTTCAGCTGTAAATTTGCCAAAAAAGTCGCTTAAGCCAAACTTAAGCCCCTTCGATATACTTATTACACATATAATAAAATGTCAGTTAAAAAATTATAATTTAATAGCTTCGTCGGAGATTCTATAGTTTTTTTTATTTTTTTATTTAGCGTATTTAATAGCATTGTCATCGTACGCCCTAATTACGTGTTCGATGCAACATGTCATGTGAAGTTTGTCTTTGATAACAGTAATATTGATACTCTATTTAAGTTCGTTAGTACATTTGGCTTCTAATTAGATTTGAATTGTAATTGGGTTGTTATTTTTTTGTATGGCAGCGCTCATAACTCCGGTCGCACTGTTTCTACGCTATCGTGCGGCATCGATGGCCTAATTGGTAATACGAGCTGTATCGGATTCCCGGAGACTGCAACCAAACCTTCCAGTTCGTCACCCATCAATTATACAAATGAGTTCAACAATTGAGAACCAGCGTTGTGTTGTAGAAAAAACAGTTATTTTTTGGTAATTAATGATGTTGGGTATTTTGTGTTTATTTAAGTACCACAATAAGTCTGAAAGTGGCACTTGTGACAGAGAAGTTGAGAAGTGCCCGTTTGGGACGGTATGGACATGTGCTGAGACAAAATGAAAATGAGGTTGTTAAGACAGTTTTAACTATGAATGTGGAAGGCTTTAGAGGAAGAGGTAGACCTCAGAAGAAATGGATGGATTGCGTGAAAGACGATATAAGTAAGAGGGGAGTGAGCGAAGAAATAGTATATGATAGAGGAGTATGGAAGGAGAAAACATGTTGCGCCGACCCCAGGTGACAAGGGCAGGAGAACGATAATGATGATATGTACCACAATACTTCGCTCTGGTGCATTGATTTAATGATACGATTGTGAGTATAGGTAGACCGTAATTCCAATAATTTCTAATCAAATCTGTACTTACTGTCGAAGGGTAAAAAAAGGGTGGAATTCTCGCTGTCAATCAATCCAACGAAAGTCATTTTTCTTTTTTACCGCAAAAGAGAATAGTAATAGTAACATTTCAAGGATAAAATTTTCGGATCACTGAAGAATGGTAACCTGAAAAACTTCGATATAAGAAGAGAGTTACTATTTTCGAATTATCGTTAAAAATAAAAACGATTGATGGAATGTTTTAGATCAATTTGACGTCTTAAAACGAATGTGTTGGTGTAAAGCGTGAGTCAGTACTTCAGAGAGAAGTTACCGTTTCGGAATCAAATCGCTTTAACGATACAAGCTTCAGTTAATGATTAGTTTACGTCGAATATAAAAGAAACGAATGGGTTTTTTTTTTAGTTTGGCAATTATCTACTGTCAGATACAAAAGAGTTTGTTACACTATCGAGTACTGGCAACGGAAGATACTTATTTTTTTTTTTCAGGTTTTCATCTATAACTTTTATTGACATTATAATATTATTATGTGAGTCTCGTATTTTATCAACGGATGAAAGGCTACCTAACTTAAGCGACATTTTTGTAACTATACAGAAAAGCCATTTAAAGTTTAAAATTTGGAAGATATATCATAACAAAAAAACTTCATCAGCTATTTGAAGGAATCAAACTAATTAAAGTTCTATTAAAAGAAACGAGCTTTTGATGCTGATGCCAAATAAAACGCAACTTTAGTTACAAAAATAAATGTTGCATACTAAGCGAGATCTCGCTTAAACAAAATATCAAAATATATTTGCGGTAGGCAGCGGCTTGGCTCTGCCTCTGGCATTGCTGAAGTCCATGGTCGACGGTAACCACTCACCATCAGGTGGGCCGTATGCACGTCTGCCTACAAGGGCATTAAAAAAAAAATCACCCTCGATATAATGATTTAGTGTACATCAAAATGTTTTCTTTTATTACGAAATTAAATAAATACTCAATCTTTCACGGGTGTCAATTTTCAGGTCAACAACATTCCGAAGTTAAAATTTAAGATGGCCGACTCTTAAAAATTCCATGTAGTTTCGTAAGAGGACTCACACTAGGTATCATTACAAACTAAAAGATTGCTATTGATCAGATAACTGTTGTATTGACGTCAGTATTTTTTATTATTAACCTATGTTAACGTCAAAGATAAAAATATAGAATTGATTTAACAAAAAATATTTATTGATCGGACCAAATTAGATATTGACCGAAATGTTATCTTAGTCCATATTTGTTTTTCGTTTTTTCTTTTGTGTCACCAAATAAAACAAAAGCCAGTTTTAAAGAACTATTCAAAGCGAATTCAAAAAGAATTGTGTAATTTTATTAATGAACATTTATCTTGACATAATATGACAGTTATAATAATAAATTCCTCAGATAAATAAATCGAGATAGTGACGAATTTACCGGCTTATCGCGCAGGATAAGAGACTCTGTGTTAAATACATTTGATGTCTTTAAACCTTCTTGTGATAATGTAGAAGCAATATTTTATTAAATGTCTGTTGCCCTGTTATTGACAATATATATTTTTATAGAAATAAATAGAGATAAATTATAGCTTAATTGAGAACTTAATTAGAATTTAACATGAAATAAAGAAACATAATTTAATTGTTAATTAATTTTGTATGGAATAAAGAAAGCTTTATTATTGTTATATTGACAAGGAGTGTCTTTGCGGCGTGTAATGATATAACCGTTAGTTTTGATATCTATATATTAATACGTGAAGCAAAAACTTTGTATCCCTTTTTACGAAAATTGCGCGGACGGAGGAGTATGAAATTTTCCACACTTATAGAGAATATGGAGAAGAAGTGCACAATGCTAATATTTTTTTAAAATAATGCATAAAATATACATTAAATCAATAAAGAAAACATTACACACACTACATACCAGGTATTTGACGCACACACGCATACATACTATTTATTGTCAAACTTTTGTTCTTGACGTCTGTGGTCAAATTGAGAATAGATTAAATATTGTTTGTCTTTATTAATATTTTTTTATAGTGCAGCCTTGGCGAAATTTGTGATTATAGAAGTATAAAATACAATCATAATAGTGTACAGACTTACAATTCCAATTAATTATAGTCGAATTTCGACTACTGCGGGACCTCTAGTTATTTTAAACGTTTGCGATAAAATATGTAATTGGCAATCGACTTGTATGTTATTTAAGTTGAGCGTACAATGACTTGCAGTGTGCATTCGTGCATGTGTGTGCCTTGGTTACACAGACCATCAGTGTTATTGATCCCGGCGCATATTGGTTTCTTCCATTCGATAAGGCAGGTTATCCAGCGATCTTATTTGTGTTACGTATTGTATATAAGCAATGGAACGTCGTGTTACATGCCAGTGAGTGATTTAATTAAAATTGTAATTTTGTTTTAGTTCTTAGCACGCGTATTTAGAGTAGGTATGTATGCAACGAAATCTTTGAACGTTGTTTTCATCGACTTCTATATGTAAGGTTAGCTCGAAAATTTGCGCACGCATCAAGGACCGATGACAAAACAATATAAAATTTTTTTTCATAACTCTTATACCAAGATACGGTTTCGACAAGATAAAAAAAAGATGAAATTAATTGTTAATTCGTTTTCCTGTTTAAGCTTGTGTTTAGATTAATTTATTTAATATTGTGTATTAAATATTTAGTTGGTATTACGGTTATATCGATGGGAGAAAAGCTATTCGGCTTAAGCGAGATTTATCTTTGTAATTAAAGGTGCTTTTCTATTCGATATTAGTATCAAACAATTTGATGTTTTTAATTAAACTTCAATTAAATTAACTCTGCAATATAGCACTGTGAAATATAGTATATAATAGCCGAAGAAGTTTTTTTTAATGATATTTTTAAACAAATTTTAAACTGCAACTTTTTGCAACTTTACCGGAGAGCCATTTACTCTCCGGTAAAGTTGCAAAAATGTCGCTTGAACCAAATATTATTTCATCGCTCGATGTGATATTTACAAACATTGAATGAGTTATAATTCGGAAGTCTGAAAGTGGCACCTATGACAGAGAAGTTGAGAAGTGCGCGTTTGAAATGATATGGACATTTGATGAGACGAAATGACAGTGAGGATGGAATGTGGAAGGCTTAAGAGGAAGAGGTAGACCTAAGGAAAAATTGATGGATTGCGTGAAAGACGATATGTGTAAGAGGGGAGTGAGCGAAGAAATGGTATATGATAGAGGAGTATGGTAGGAGAAAACATGTTGCGCCGACCCCAGGTGACTGGGAGAAGGGCAGGAGAATTATGACTGAATGAGCTATAAATGCGTTTCTTAACTTATTTTACCTTTATACACAAATAAGATTCTCAGAAAGGGTAGATGAAATACGTCAGTAGGCTTTTGTTTTTCATTAAAATGCCCACAAAAGCTTCGGTTCATTTGGTGGTAGGCTATTTTAGCCTATAGAAAACACAGTTCGAATGACGTCATCGACCTGGTGACTTGCATAACCTCTAGGATGAATCTTGCTTGATATAAATAAATATGCAAGACAAATGAGTAATACCTACCCGGGCATATCGGTAATGACATTTATAATATTTACGCTAATTGATTTATGTACTTTTTTTTTTAAATAGAATAATAATTCGTCCATTTGTGACCACGTGCTCTCTCACAAGACACGTTTGAGATAATATTAAATTATTCGTAAATTGTAAACGCAGTGTGGAGGTCGCATAGCCACTCTTTAATTCATCGAACATAAAAAAATTATCAAATGTATTTATTTATCACACTTCATGTGATTATAAGTATTGGCGAACTTAATGCCCGCAGGATTCATTACCAGTTAACCAAACGTAACGCGGATAATGTTATGATAGGTTTTTTTTATTGCCCTAAACACCAGTAAGCAGCAATGCATAGCATCATTCAAAATGAATGTCGCACACAAAGAAAACATACTCATACACAAAAAGAAAAAAGATCTAAATATATTTATATATTTTTTTGTAATATGAATATACTGACATCAACTTAATAAGAACGCATCAATTCAAAATGATTATTCAAAGTGTGGTAAGTATTATTCAGCGTATTTTTACTATCAACAATGTTCTAGTATACATAATATAACAGTTTCGTAATTCTAAATCGAACAATGGGGCGATCCGAAAACCTTTAACATTGAAGTTTGAACAATTATTCTTCAATGAACATTAGTGATTAGATTAAAAAACAGTTTTTGTATAATCTATGAATGTCATTACGTGTTAACCAACCTCAATTGCTCAAACTAGTTAATTCAGTAGACAAATTATTAGAGATTACGAGTTTAAAAGGACGCGTGGTTTTTTTTTTTCAATTGCGCCGTTTCTTGTTACAAAAAGGTAAATGAAACGATTATTATCGGCCAAAATCTTATTCGTTTAAGGAAAATAAAAATTGAACAAACAACACTAAATCAACATCGCGAATAACACGAATTTTTAGTGGCAGATTTTTTTTCTTCTTTCCATAACAAAATTTTGTTTTTCTTTTTGCGTGTCGTGCCCTTTCAATTAACATGTTACGGAATTCGCGAGTCTTGTGACAGTTCGAAAATAAATCGCAAAAGTGCGGATGTGTGCGTGTACAAACTGAGAAATGATCTAGAAACGGAGCGCTAAAAGTCTTAACGATTGATCAAAAACTCTATAATGTAGAGATAAACTCTACTGTGTACTTTACAATATAGAGTCAATGATCACATAACCCTTGCTCTCTTTAAAACTACATATTATATTCAAATTATTTTGTTTGTAATTATTGTTTGACATTCAAATGACGTACAATGCAAATCTAGATTATTGAGGTTGGAAGCTTTTAGTATCAAAAACAGGCACCACTAGATATGCCTAATGCTGAGATTTACGTATTAAAACGAATGTGTTGTATTTTTGGGTTATCGGTAGTAAATTAAAAGAGATAAAGTCCGCACGGGTAGGTACCACCACCCTGCCTATTTCTGCCGTGAAGCAGTAATGCGTTTCGGTTTGAAGGACGGGGCAGCCGTTGTAACTATACTGAAATCTTAGAACTTATATCTCAAGGTGGGTGGCGCATTTACGTTGTAGAATTCTATGGGCTCCAGTAACCACTTAACATCAGGTAGGCTGTGAGCTCGTCCACCCATCTAAACAATAAAAAAAACACTTTTACAATTTAATCTCTCGGATTTATGGTAATCTCTCTCTCTCGATCTTCATGGTCACGGACGACTCACATGCTTAGAGTATACATAGCTTGCTTATGTATACTCTAAGCTCACATGCATTTAACAACTGCTATGTTGAAATCATGACAAAAAACTTCTTCAACTATATGAATGGAGTAAAATTAATAGTTATATAATAGTAAAATAATTAATAGAGTAATAAATCGCGTCATAAGCTCAAGCATATTATTATTTTCGCTGTTACTTAAAAAAAAACGTACCTGCGAAGTTTCTATTTTTAAATTTCACTATTCTACACAATTATTTTCTTATCTGATTGGCTAATGGACAAGTGACAATGACGGGTTTCCGTTTGACAGCAAATAAAAAAAAAAAAAACGTTTTTTTGGCAAACTATAAAACTTAGCCAAAAATAAATCTCCAGTCTTTGCGAAGGGGACACCGTGAACTGCCAACGAGGTTTGCTATCCAACACGTCATGATACTCGCCGCTGATTGGCCAAGCACTCACAACGGTATTCCATTTCTACAAAGCTACATTATTGAAAGCTTATTTGTAAGTGCTTTATCATATTATTTGTTCATGATGACTACAGTTATTTAAGACTAACAAAAGTGTGCCTGTTAACTGAAAAAGAAGACATGAAGATATTTTATAGAAGACTAGCGACCCGCCCTCGCTTCGCTTCGGAAACATTAAAACACACATGAAACCAAAAAAATAAAATAAAATAAAATGAAAAAAAAGTAGCCTATGTTCATCAGGGACAATGTCGGCTTCTAATGGAAAAATAATTTTTCAAATCGGTCCAGTAGTTTCGGAGCCTATTCGAAACAAACAAACAAACAAATCTTTCCTCTTTATAATATTAGTATAGACGAAGAAGATCTATTTTTATAGAAGAAGTTTTATAGAAGACATGAGATGATATTATTTGTCGGTCTGCTTAATTTTATAGGCTGACTGATTGTATTTATTTTAAAGGTTAGGTTTATTTTAATGCATTGTGACAAGTGATTTACAGGATCAGCTGGTACTTATGATGCGGCTATTCGTTGAAAGATATGAAGATGGGACCGGGACGCTAACTGCGGACCTATCAACCTTAAGTAGCGATATGTGGTCTTATATCCCTATCTAGCTCAAACAAATATTCGCCTTGTGTACCGGTGATAAGGCACGTTATAGTTTGTCTACCACTCTTAATCTAATAGACACCTCGAATCTTTGTCAAACTTTTTTTATTATTGTTGAGATGGGTGGACGAGCTCACAGCCCACCTGGCGTTAAGTGGTTACTGGAGCCCATAGATATCTACAACGTAAATGTGCCACCCACCTTGAGATATAAGTTCTAAGTTCTCAAGTATAGTTACAATGGCTTCCCCACTCTTCAAACCGAAACGCATTACTGCTTCACGGCCGAAATAGGCAGGGTGGTGGTACCTACCCACACGGACTCACAAGAGGTCGTACCACCAGTAAAAACTACATTGACGGTTAAAATATATTTTGAAACAAATACACGAAACTTTACTTCTACAATGCTAAAGTGTCATGGTGAGTTGATTAAAATCAATTGTTTCATGATCCTAATAATAATTAGATACGTCATTTATACAATTGCTCTTTTACGACGAGCCGCTAATTATTTCTGAAGAAACGCCTTTTAATTCCTTCGCTTAATTGGTTCTATTCGATGTCCATTGCGGCCCCACACTCGTTAGTCTTTGATCTACTGAATTGTGTACGTTAATTCGCCAAGATCCATTATTTATTGTTTGTGCGGATTCTAATGGCAATCCGAAGCTACCGCATTGCATCATCTACGCATCTTAATGAATTTTAACTACACTAAGTTAAATTTGATTCCTTGAGCTTAAAAGATAGAGATAAAAAAATTGTTTCGGTTTTTTGTTTGTTTTTTTTTAGTCGTGATTTTGTGTTTTTCAACCTAAGATTGCTTCCAAGAAATAGTAGATATGCGAGAAAATTTTAATAATAAATAATTGATCTTTAGGTCGCGACACCCAGAATAAAGATAAATTAATCACGCAACATAACAATTAGCGCGGAAGCGTTTTTAACAACAATTATCCTCTTCGCTTTTGGGATTTGAATAAAAATCCCAAAAGGCGATCACGTTCCAGATTCGTGTTTTTTTTTTTTTTTAACGACCGAATAAACAAAGTCGTTTCCTTGTTACTTTCACGGAGAATAAACAACGTGTTTATAGACTAACGTGCCGATTTTAATCCGCAACTAAACGGAATACAAGCAAACAAAGTCTTTTAGTACATTCACGGAGTCGATTGATCGATTTATGTTCGTTATCTTGTTACAAACGTACGCTTAGTGGAAAAATAAATTAACCTGGTTTAAAAACTGAAATAAAAAAAAACAGTTTTAAACAGAAAACTGAAATTTTTGTTTTATTAATTTCACTTTTTTTTATCTTGTTGATACTGGTCAGGATATTTGAAGAGTAAGTAAGACATATCGAATTGACCTCCGATAAAAGGACAGAGAGGGAAAAAGCTGTGTTAAGATCCAAGTTTTTGCTGGAACTTTTGCTAGTCGGTTTTGATGTAGAATTTCTAAACCGGATGTAAACATTAATGTAATTTTTCGAAGTCTCCTTTGTTTTTTGTTATTATTTTGTTTGTGTCAATTGTGTGTGTGTGCTTACCATTTTTTGAGATGCTATTTTAGGCGACACAATAAAATTTTTGCAATGTGTTTTTAAAAAGACCGTTTATTATTGTTCATAGGCCACTAAATATCTTAAAATCCTAAGTTCAAGCTCATTTTGTATTTCCAGCTCTTCAAGACCGCTCGTAAAAGGAAAATTGGTATTGACAACATCAGGGATCAATTCCAAATTATCAACGTTTAATATTTTGTTAATAATAACAACGTTAAATACTTCACACTTGAAGAACCTCAAATATCTCATTACATATAGAGAAGAGGGCTGGACCTTTATGCTGTAAAACTGACCAGCTCTGAAGCCGACAGGTTCTGAAGTTGAGACCGTGCATCAGTAAAATATTATGTGGTGCGCTCTTACACAGATGGAGCGTAGATTTGTCAAGAGTGGGTGGCAAGAAACGGATGAGGAGAGGTCAAGATCGGGATGAGTCACGTAAATTAGGAGAGGCCTGTGTCCGTTAGTGGGCTGATGATGATGATAATGAAATGAGTAAAGGATCAACAGCTGCTAATGGTGCCTATAAAGACCACAATACCCGTATCTTGTACGTGATATCAAGTACATTCATCCACTTCTATAATGCTAGGTGCTTTTAGGTACCACAAGCACCGGTCACCGTCCTCGTCAAACCCGTCGCTTGCGACGAAGGGCTCGACGAGCGAATTAACCCATAGACACAGTCCACTGGGTATCTCGCCGGATCTTCACAGTGGGTCGCGTTTCCGATCTGGTGGTAGATTCTCTTGCTAGGGCCAGTGTAAGCAACACTTCGGTTTGAGCCCCGTGAGCTCACCTACGTGTTAGGGCGAAGCTGAAATAGCCTTTCAAGGCTATCAGCCAAGGTAGGAAATTTATTTGTTAGATAACTGATTATTGATAATTTTCTACATCCAAAATAAAGTTAATTAAATCACATTGAATGAACGAAGATCGTTTATGGCCTTAACCGGAACTTGAAAGGCCAAAGACAAATTGGCTAAGAATTAATTTGGGTTTTTTTTTAAATAACGAATCACTTCATTGGCATTCGCCGTCTAATGGACTTCCAATCTTAAACATTTATGGAAATAAATTTACAACAAACTGTTTTTAATGAAAATAAATAAATAAAAACAGTATCTTATTAAGATTAAATTCGTTTATTTATTGTATAATCAGAGATATCAGTTTTTAGATTGTTTTCAAGATAAAATTGTAATGCAGTTCTTTTTTTTCTAAGATATTTTTTAATCCATAATAAGCAACAATTACAATTCAAAAAATCAATGCATCCGTGGTTTGCGTTCGAGTCAAAGAAAATTTAACAACGAATATGGATAAGACAATTAAAATGACTTATCTTTACTTGATTATAATTAATATACGTGAAATAATGAATGCTCAGTACAAAAATCTCTTGGAGAAAACAAATAATATAACCCGATACGGTAGTTACAGTGGACGACTGTAACAGAACGGTTTTGTTTTTGTCTGAATGTCAATCGTTCAAAGCATGACCTTATTGACTGATGAAATCATTCAAGAGGAAATAGAAACACAATATCCAAAGCAAGCAATCGTAAGCTGTTACTTAATTTAAACAAAAAAAATATTTTTCTTGGTACTATCTCTACTAGTCTGAAGCTCGCAAGTCTTAAGGTATGGGAACGCAGAGAGCACAGGTAGACCGAGTCAACGATACTAATCGTCTAATAATACCAGGAGTCTTGGCTTCAGCCCAACTTAGGGATGCTGAACGCCAAAAATCAAAAATAAAAAGTTAAACCGCTTGTTTGATGTCTGCCTTTGTGTGTGTTTTTACGCGATGATTCCTTTATTCGATTCACTTGTTGATCGGTGTTCTATTGTTTGTCGTTACTAAGTAAACAGTTCGTTAGCAACAGAGCTGCGTTGTCTTTCTACATTCGAGTCGTGTCGAAAGTCGATTATCACTTTCGCTAATCCTTAGTACTTAGTTCATATGTTTGATGTGTTACGTTCGAAACTCGATGTCTCGGATCTGACAGTTTGATTGCTATCCCCCGAATTACGATCGACGACATATTTTTTTTTTTTGCATTAATTCCAGGTCATAACAACCTTGGTGCTATTCGTGTTTTACAACGTCCTGTATTAAATTATATTTTAATGTTCGATAACTTACCGATTCGATATAGTTCTGAGGCCGGGTCGCCTGCAGAAGACGAGTAGGGCGAGCGAGTTTGCCGCCGTCGACACAAGGAACAGCGCTAGGAGTAATATCTCCTCCACGAGTCGATCCTTCGCGTCCATCCCCATCAGAGCTTGTCCCGGAGACATGAGCGTCGACTGTTCCATATATATATCATCACTAACACAAAACACTTGCAACTCAACACTTGGTTCGATTGTTTCGATTTGCACTGTTTGTCGTGTGAAGTGAACGAGAACACGCAGGACTGAGCGACCGCGTCTTTCTCGTCGCGTTGTCTGATGACAACTGAGCGGTTTTGAAACGGAATGGTTGCGAGTCGCGAGTAACCGGAGTAGCGTGGTTGCCCCCTCCACTCGACCGGTACTTGACGGTGTTGTCGAGAAAATCCGCGATTATATCGGTCAACACACCGCAGGCTCTACCGCGAGACACCGCGACTGTGATGCGGCAGAGCCTAATTCTGACCTCCTCAACTTTGACCGGCAACCAAAATAATTAAAAAAAAACTTGGCATATTCGTTACTCTTCAATCTTATACGTGTTTTTAATTCCAATAAATCTAGTTCATTAATGAATTGGAATTATACAAAAACAGTAGAGTCGCTTGTTAAATGGAGTAGTAAAGTGAAAAAATTGAGTTCGAAATTTAGAGATAGAGCTCTCATTGCACACACCCACAACAGCCTTTCGATTAGAGATGATGTTTCTGGCATGAACCATTTCAAAAGGTGTGGCCAAACCGACCTAGTTTAAATAAAGCTTCAAACTCAGAACCGTTTTATCAAAAAGACATGATAATATTTAGAATCTTAACAGTAATTGCGGAGACCTTTTTTGAATACCAAATCGCGGAAACTACCGTTTTTTATCGCTGACTCAAAAGACGAACGACGAAACTTCTTTGGACCTTATAATCAGGTGCTATAAAGTTAGTTTTTGTACGCGACAAACATGATTTGCCCGGATCTATTCGTTCAACAACTTAGTCCTTAACTCGGTGATCTTAAAATTGATTTTCGCTCGTTTATCTTAACTTATCACAAATTAAAATATTCGATGGTGTGTTCAGAGTTAATCCACGAAATTCCGAACCGGTTTTATGAAATCACCACATCGACGTCACATTGTAGACTATGCGTAAACAAACAAGCTTTTTAAATCCAAACATTAGAGATATACGATCGGATTTAGATGATTACAACTTTTAATAACGCATGCTTCTATTGTATTGTGGATATTTTAGGGACAATCATTACAATTTTATTTTCGTACAATAAATGAATAATCAATAATAAGGAGTCGTCGTGGCCTAAAGGATAAGACGTCCGGTGCATTCGTATTGAAGTGATGCACCGGTGTTCGAATCCCGCAGGCGGGTACCAATTTTTCTAATGAAATACGTACTCAACAAATGTTCACGATTGACTTCCACGGTGAAGGAATAACATCGTGTAATAAAAATCAAACTCGCAAAATTATAATTTGCGTAATTACTGGTGGTAGGACCTCATGTGAGTCCGCGCGCTATTTCTGCCGTTAAGCAGTAATACGTTTCGGTTTGAAGGGTGGGGCGGCCGTTGTAATTATACTGAGATCTTAGAACTTATATCTCAAGGTGGGTGGCGCATTTACGTTGTAGATGTCCATGGGCTCCAGTAACCACTTAACACCAAGTGGACTGTGAGTTCGTCGACCCATCTAAGCAATAAAAAAATCAAACTCAGACGATTATTAGGATTAGGATTTCGTAAACGAACATGTAACCCAGCTAGTTTGTTGTCCAGACTATTTCGACTTTAAACCGATCGCTACCAAACTTCACTTTTTTCCCATAGATAATATATAGTAATAATAGCTCGTCCTCACAGCACATCTGGTTTTAAGTGGTTATTGGAGCCCATAGACATCTATAACGTAAATGCGCCACCCACCTTTATAAGTTCTAAGGTCTCAAATATAGTTACAACGGCTGCCCCACCCTTCAAACCGAAACGCGTTACTGCTTCACAGCAGAAACAGGCGGGGTACCTAATCGTTGGTAGCCTAAGGGGCTATTCCAACTTCACGCGATCCGGTAGGTGAGCTCACGGGGTCAACCTGAAAGAACTAGCTCTAGCAGGAGCAGTGCTTTGCTGAATATAATACCGAATCGGAATCGCAATCCACTGAGAAGATCCGACGAGAAACTCAGTGGGTTGTGTCTGCGGGCAAACTCCGTAAAATTACCGACCCTCTAAATCAAATTGAAGATTCTCTGGAAGTATTATTGACACACAGCTGTTTTCTAGTTTACTAGGAGATTTTAAAATAAATACAAAAAACAGTTCATCCATTGACGATATTTTTGTTGTTTCTTTGATGTAATATGATGGAAAACCGCCTATAGGTGATGTCCAATGCGAATTTCTTTAACATTATAGAGCTTTTCTCAAATATATCGAATGTATGCTAAAAAAAATTATTGCCCTTGTAGGCAGACGAGCATACGGCCCACCTGATTGTGAGTGATTACCGTTGCCCATGAAGTTCAGCAATTCCAGGGACAGAGCCAAGCCGCTGCCTACCGTTATAAATTCGAGTTAATATACAAAAAAAATACGCTGAAGCTTTGAAAATGTTAGTTTTTTTAGCGATTTTATTATCTCAGATAAGAAGATTAACGCGCGCTGCACTCCGAGCCGCCAAATACGGCTTTTATGAATGTATACAATTATGAAAATGTATATCTGTGGTTTGAAACTTTATACAGATCTTTCATAAGTATTTTTTAAGGTCAACCTAGTGCTGAGTGGTTACCGAAAACCTGCCTATTTCTGCCGTGAAGCAGTAATGCGTTTCGGTTTGAAGGGTGGGGCAGCCGTTATAACTATACTTGAGACCTTAGAACTATAATATCTCAAGGTGGGTGGCGCATTTACGTTGTAGATGCTTATGGGCTCCAGTAACCACTTAACACCAGGTGGGCTGTGAGATCGTCCACCCATCTAAGAAATAAAAAATAAAAAAATTACAGTGTCAATCCCAGCCATCTCCCAGCGTGAGGTTGAAACTCCGTTCGTATTATCTAACGGTTCAACCGATGTTTTTTTTTTATTGCCCTTGTAGGCAGACGAGCATACGGCCCACCTGATGGTGAGTGGTTACCGTCGCCCATGGACTTCAGCAATGCCAGGGGCAGAGCCAAGCCGCTGCCTACCGCTTAATACTCTCCACAAGCCTCGTTTGAAGAAGGAAATGTCATAGCGCTCGGAAAACACCGTGGAGGGGAGCTCATTCTATAGCCGGAATGTTTCAATAGCCGATGTGTTTATGTTTAATAAAATTAAATATCTACACCACAATTCATGTTAAGTAAGTTGAAAACTTCTTCAGACTACCCACGGTTATACCGCTTGTGACAATGGCACTGCAAGATCGGCTGCGGTAGGCAGCGGCTTGGCTCTGCCCCTGACATAGCTAACGTCGATGAGCGACGGTAACCACTCACCATCAGGTAGCCCGTATCCTTGTCTGCCTACAAGAGAAATAAAAAAAAGAACCGAGAGTGGAAAATCTTGGTAAGCGTCTCGTCAAATCAATGTAATCGGTTACAATAATTTGCCCTTTGTGAAAAGTTTTTCTCATAGTACCATTAAAGTATGCGAAGCGGCAAATAATTTCAATCAATTGATGAAATTGATACATTCAGAATGTAGCAGCAACTAATAGAGTACACCTACCAAAATCAATATAGAGTTTTTGTGCAAAAATAATCTATATATATTAATACGTGAAGCAAAAACTTTGTACCCCTTTTTATGAAAATTGCGCGGACGGAGGAGTATGAAATTTCCCACACTTATAGAGAATATAGAGAAGGAGTGCAGAATGTTAATTTTTTTAAAATTATGCACGAGAAATACATTACGTCAATAAATAAAAACATTACACACACTATCACGTATTTGCACACACGCATACATACTATTTATTTACTGCCAAGATTTTGTTATTGCTTATAGTTTGTGGTCAAATTGAGAATAGATTTTAATTGTTTTTCTCGATTAATATTTGTCTAAATTGTAGACTTGGCGAAATTTGTGATTATAGAAGTATAACAGTCTTTGACAATAGAATCATAATAGTATACAAACATTTAATTTCAACTAGTTATAGTCGAATTTCGACTACTTCGGGACCACTAGTATTAATAAATTGGGAACAAATCACGCACGGTCATCCAGTCCCAAATTAGGATTCCCTGTGTCATGGAAACCAGAGACTGACATACATCCTTATATACGTTTAAATATATATTTATAGATTTAATTTAAATTTAATTTAAGATTTAGTTTAAACATATATTTTTACTGGTGGTAGGACCTCTTCTGAGTCCGCGCGGGTGGGTACCACCGCCCTGCCTATTTCTGCCGTGAAGCAGTAATGAGATTTTAGAACTTACATCTCAAGGTGGGTGGCGCATTTACGTTGTAGAGGTCTATGGGCTCCAGTAACCACTTAACACAAAGTGGGCTGTGAGCTTGTTCACCCACCTAAGCAAAAAAAACATTTTATCTCCATTTCATAAAATTTTCCTTTAACTATCCGCGTAGGTATTTGCATATTCCGTAATTTGCAGTGCAGTTTGGCCTAAGGGCAGAAGTTGCGTTACAAGTATATATGAATAATTAAAAACACGTTAATCACATCCGTATCGCATTTAATGTAGTTCCGCGAAGTGTTATTTTATTATAAACAAAAGGGTATTTTTAATATTTAATTTACCCTATTAACTGTTACTCTCTGGTTTTAGTATTTTAGTCGATTCGCAATTCGTAGGATAAAGATAACCTAGTTAAAGGATTCCGAAAATTGTTTATTATTCGAAATCTTAGAAACAACATAATGACAATAAAAAATGCGAGATTTTTTTATTTTATTTTTTTTATTGCGTAGATGTGTGGACGAGCTCACAGCCCACCTGGTGTTAAGTGGTTACTGGAGCCCATAGACATCTACAACGTAAATGCGCCACACACCTTGAGATATAGTTCTAAGGTCTCAGTATAGTCACAACGGATTAAACTATAAATGTTGTTTTACTTGGGTGACTTTTCTTTTTTCCCTACCTATTCGCTGGTAGCCTAAGGGGGGCCATTCCAGCTACGCCCGGACGGTTAAGTGAGCTCCAGGGTTCAACATGAAAGGCAAAAAAAAAAAGCCGGGTACAAATTTTTCTAATGAAATACGTACTTAACAAATATGTTCACGATTGACTTCCACGGTGAATGAATAGCATCGTGTAATAAAAATCAAACTCGCAAAATTATAATTTGCGTAATTACTGGTGATAGAACCTCGCGTGAATCCGCACTTGCCTATTTCCGCTGGGAAGCAGTAATACGTTTCGGTTTGAAGGGTGGGGCAGCCGTTGTACTGTAAAAACGGAGACTTTTGAGCTCATATCTCAAGGTAGGTGACAGCATTTATTTTGTAAATGTCTATGGGCTCCGGTAGCTACTTAACATCAGGTGGGCCGTGAGCAATAAGCAATTAAAAAGTCATTATTTATTCAGACTCATATCACATTAGGCTCTATGTTCAGACTCAGGGGTGGGGGAACTATCTATATCACAGTGACCATATTTCAAAAAGGATGTCCATAAAAATGGATCCTTCGAATCCACCAAACGATGCGGGGTTTATATTCGTATAAAATAAAAAAAAATATTAATAATATTTAGATTAGTGCATTATCTAGAAATTTTATCGGGCAACGATTGTAAATCAATCAGATAAGGCACTTGACAATGATCTTCAAATTGCAAAAAAGGGATGTCCTATATCTATAGTCGTATCTTATCAACGCTAATTAAACATTCAACGCGTTCGTGGGCTCTTCGTAGGTATTTAAATGCTAGTCATAATTGATTGAAGTGGATGTAAAAAAATAGGACAATAAGAAATTTGAACTCAATCTATATTAGGATTAGAGTATATTTTCCTTAGCTGACATACATACTTATATCTATTCGCTGATAGCCTAAGAGCCTATTTACTGGTGGTATGACCTCTTGTGAGTCCGCGCGGATAGGTACCACCACCCCGCCTATTTCCGCCGTGAAGCAGTAATGCGTTTCGGTTCGAAGGGTGGAGTCGCTGTTGTAACTATACTGAGAACTTAGAACTGATATCTCAAGGTGGGTGGCGCATTTATGTCGTAGATATCTATGAGCTCCAGTAACCACTTAGCACTAGGTGGGCTGTAAGCTCGTCCACCTAATATAAGCATTAAAAAAAATCCAGCTACGCCCAGATGGGTAGACGAGCTCACAGGTTCATCCTGTGAAAATTTGCTAACACTAGCTCTAACAAGAGCCGTGCTTCGTAGAATCTACTACCGGATCGGAATCGCGACCCACTGAGAATACTCTAGATAGACTCTACTCTACATAGAGTACTAGAGATAAACTCAATGGTCTGTGTATATGGGCCATCCAAGTACGAACCGATGTATTAGTTATTGATATTAGTTAATGAGAATGAAAAATAAATTCGAACTAATATAGAATAAACTGCATCAGTATCGGAGTCATCGCTAAAATGTTTAATCTTTCATAAATAATGTCCGAATGTGACCAAACGCATGTAACTTTATCGTGTTTATCAAATATCATATTCACATGTTCATAATATATCACACGTGTTTATATAATAGAAATTTTACTACATGATATGCGTGTACTTACTAGTTTTTTTTTATAATGTATTTTTTTAATCTTTTTACGAGAGACAATATATATATTTTGTAAACGGAATCTATAAATAAATAGGCAAAGACCAATTTTCTTCTCTGCGTCTTAAGTGATTTTCTTTTTTTTGCATGGTAGGTAGGTACCTATTAACAAAGGTGTTGTTTTATCAAAAAACACAATTGGAAATATATTTTTCCCCTACCACGACAAAAGGCAATAAAATATATTATGTAATATATAAATTGAAATATAAGCTTAAGATATCGATATTGTGATCGAATTCTTATCACCGACTGAAAACAAGCCGTTTTAAATAAATTTCTCTTTAGTTGGATCTTCTCATGGGGTCGCGATTCCGATCCGGTGGTAGATTCAGCAATGCACTGCTCTAACTAAGGTAAATGTTATCATGCTCTTTCAGGCTTTGCCCCCTGAGTTTGTCCACCAGTTGGAGTGAAGCTAGAATAGCTCCACGAAGCTAATGGCAGACACGTAGACAAGAAAAACCACGGGGCACAAGATAGAGCTCTTCTCCTGTGTTATGGGTGTAAGAAACGCACATGCTAGACAAAAAAAAAACTACATTTAGTCTTCGAGTAAAAAATATCTTTAAGGAAAATGACTGACTCGAATTGGCAATCGAATCTGGGACCTATAGTAGCCAAACTAAGGACACCACCATATTTAAAATATTATTATACTCTTTGGCGATGAGTACTTTGCCCTATTTTCGGCGCTAAGCACGCCATTACGGATCCTCTCGATCCATTAACGGTGCTTTTATGTACCACAAGCACCGGTCACCGTCCTCGTCGAACCTGTCGCTTGCGACTCAGCGAGTAAATTAACCCACAGACACAGTCCACTGAGTTTCTCGCCGGATTTTCTCAGTGGGTCGCGTTTCCGATCCGGTGGTAGACTCTGCGAAGCACTGCTCTTGCTAGGTTTAGTGTTACTAACGTCGTCAGGTTTGAGCCAGGTTTGAGAACTGGTCTCCCAAGGCTGTTAGCTCAGGCAGGAAAAAAAATGCTATTAATTTGAACCAATTGATCATGTCACGCGCCCGGTCCTTCACTATGCCGTGAACTCGGCGTAATACATCGCCACAGCACCGTGTAGCGACGTTAAATGTGTTAAATTAATACAAATACCTTACCTAAACGATTTATTACTGGTGGTAGGACCCCTTTGTGAGTGCGCGCGGGTAGGTACCACCGCCCTGCCTATTTCTGCCGTGAAGCAGTAATGCGTTTCGGTTTGAAGGGTGGAGCAGCCGTTGTAACTATACTGAGATCTTAGAACTTATATCTCAAGGTGGGTGGCGCATTTACGTTGTAGATGCCCATGGGCTCCAGTAACCACTTAACACTAGGTAGGCTGTAAGCACGTCCATCCACCGGAGCAATAAAAAAAATAAAAAAATAACACTGATTAATCAACAAAAATATGTTTTATATTGAAACAACGTCATTCTGGTTTCTAAACAGGTGACATAAAAAAATGAATCTTAAATCGATATTTTTTTTCGATAACATCGCGTTATTTCCTTAGTAAGGGCGCGATTATCGTTAAAACTTAAACAAAATGACGAAATACGAGCGGGGCGGGGCTACCACAAAATTAAAGTATTGCAATAAATTCGAATTAATGAAGCCAATTAGAAACTATGAACTTATAAATCAAAGTGCGTACGTATGTTGAATGAACTCAAAATTGTGTTATTAACATCAATCATTTCAGGTCATTTTGAGATTAAGGTCTAGGATACAAGCGTTAGCGTTTTATTTTAATAAGAGCGAAAACGTAAATATATTTATTACACTTCATGTAAAATTTATATTGGCGGACTTAATGCCTGAGGTATTCTCTAATATTCTTAACGTTTTTCAACTACTGTTTATTTATTTATATCAAAATGCTACCACGTGTTTCTGAACTATACTGAGACCTTTGAACTTATATCTCAAGGTGGGTGGCGCATTTACGTTGTAGATGTCTATGGGCTCCAGTAACCACTTAATACCAGGTGGGCTGTGAGCTCGTCCACTCATCTAAGAAATAAAAAAATAAAAATAAAAAAACCAAATAGTGGGACCACGGTGTATGCAATACAAATTACATACGCACACAATCATCTCTTCAAGCGGTTGATGGCGTCCAGGATGTCTACTAGTTCCAGTAACTACTTAATATTAGGTGGGCTGTTAAGATGTTCGTTTATCTTTAACTTTAAAAGTACAGCCTATCTAAATATTCCTTTTGATATTGAAAGCGTATTAAGTAAAGTACTCAGAAGTAATAAGAACTGTTATTAAATTAAATTTAAACGAAAGTATAACAGTAATTTCTTTAGTTCCAACTTTTTTTTAGTTTGGTTTAAAACTGTTCTAATACAAATATTTTTCTGTCCAGTTTTGTCGAATTATTCAAAATTCTATGGTTCCGTGGTAGCGTCCTATAATCCATCACCACCACGCAGCACCAACTCATATCTACCCGTGACTGTTACAGAAGCTGACTACAAGATCACTCAGAGAATAGGCAGCAGCATTCTGCAAGCGATGTGATTACGAACAGACATTTACTGGTCGTAGGGTGTATCGTAACCCGAACCTACGACAATCCTTCCATCCCAAACAAATATAAACTCTATTACGTGAATATTAAGTTACCTTACCGCTTTTAATTGAAGGAATCCTTTCATTATTTCACTTGCCGTGCTTTCAAACTGGTCTGTCTCGAAAGCTCTTGTTTTGCCTACAAAGGCCGATATATGGTCCACCTGATGGTGAGTAGTTACCGTCGCCCATGGACGTCAGCAACGCTAGGAGTATAGCTAAGCCGCTGCCTACGAAACCCTATTCTACTCTCCTGTGAGATTGTATTAGAATCACTGTGACATTCGTAAAAATCCAATATTAAAAACGTCTCTTATGACTTGTACCGAATGTTTTCGCAGTAAAATATACGTAGCTTGCCGCGTGTTGCTCAGAGAAGCAGGCATCACATTATATTATTATAAAACCTTTTATAAAAGAATGGTATAAAGAGCGGACGGTTAGCGTAGTATGGACATTTGTGATGTGTAGTGAGAAGATGCATGTGACTAGGAGATGTATGGAAATGGTAGTGCAAGGTAGAGGGGGAAGATGTCGACCAAAGAAGACATGGATGGAGTGTGTGAATGACGATTAGAGAGAGAGAGGAGTGAATGTTGAGATGGCGGCTGATAGAAGAAAATGGAAGATAAAAATTAGCTGTGCCGACCCCACCTACTGGGATAAGGTGGAGAAAAAGAAGAAGGTATAAAGATGTGGGCTCAGGCGGTAATACCTATGCTAGCTTGTAGATGTAAACTATTGTCCCTTTTTTCAACACGAAGCAACCGCGTGGTCTGCTTTTAATTGAGATAAATTGAGACTCAATATTTGTGATATTGGGTTCCAGTAACCAGTTAATAACAGATGAGCTAAGGGGTCGTTGAATTGTCTTCTTCTCAATCATTCCCTTTTCGTTGGGATCACGACTCTCTCATGTACTCACTCACTTTTCTCTGTTTTTCTCCACCTATATTTTATCTAGAGCTTCGGTCGTCAATCATCTTTGCAATAAAAAATTGGTTGTCTGTAAAGTCGGTTTACTGACGATTGTGAACGTGACAACGTCATAAGAAAATACTGATGGAATGCTTTCATTTTTCAAGAGAAAATTTTAATTTTATTTGTTTGATAAATATTTTGTATGGACAATTGACCCCACATTCACTTTTCACTGAACTTCATACTTGACGAAAACATGTAAATGTATTATTGTATAGCAGCTGTCCACGCGGATGCATCGCTCACTCAAGTAGGAGAGAGACAGATATCGAACGCTACCGAACGCGGAGGCTGATTGTGCCTCTTTGTCGCTCGTTGCGCGCTCTCGCTTGCACTTCAAGCTTTAAATGGAACGCCTCAATGAGTCATGTTTTTTCGTGCGTGCAGCCGGCTCCATCGAGTTATAAGACGTTGTCACGTCGAAAGTAAATAAAGGACATGTATTTGTTTAAAGCGCTATCCTTTGGAACTGATCCGTATTCAACACCATAAAGCTTGCGCTACACTTAGATATAATCAGTTAGAAACAAAAGGTAAGTTTTCTGAGGGTTTCGCCAGTCAGTGCAAATAATCAAAGTTACGTTTATTGTACTACATTATTTCCATAGTAACGAATAAACAATTTAAAAAAAAAAAAACGCGCGATAAAATGATCACCGTTTTTGAAGTATGTTTCATTTTTATAATACAATACCCGAAAGATATCCCACGGTAGGTCAGTTGGACGTCACGCGTTACGTGATATCAGCTACTCGAACATTCATTCTAAGGAGCCATCGCTAATTAGAACGAAGAACAGCTTAAGCAAAAAGCAGTGATTCGAAATTGCGCACCCATATTGTAACTATACTTGAGACCTCAGAACTTATATCTTAAGGTGGGCGGCGGCATTTACGTCATAGATGTCTATGGGCTCCAGTAACCACTTAACAACAGGTGGGCTGTGAGCTCGTCCACCCAAATAAGCAATAATATAAAAAACCTTACGTATTTTACTTTTTTAATTCTGATTTTAATGGAGCTGCTACGAAAATATTATGTAATTTGTTTCAACATCTTAATTGTTAGGGCATTTTCTTTCTTGAGCGCGTTCGAATTCTACCTTTTCATTTTTCATCCAAGAGCTTCCACCACCAAGACCGCCACCTTATCTTTCTATCTCAAACAAAGAACTAAAATGCTGCGAAGTTGCATGACGATTGAATGATTAGAAATTAGTGAAAAATGAATTTAAATAGCCTCAAACATGAAAAAGCAACATGCCTAAATAGCTACACTTTTTTACAATAAAATCATTTTATCTTCCATAATTTTTAATTCAAATTTATTAAAATTTATTTTTTAGTTGGATTTTCTATAAAATCGTATTTTGGTAGTTTTTTTAAACTATTATTTTTTTCTGTTTCTTTTACCTCACTCTGATATTTATACTATCATCATTCGTCATCATAAACCCTAAGGTATACAATTATATGAACCATTGCTAATGATTAAATTGACTACCAATCTATTAATCTATGTTACACGTCTAAGCTTATTTTCGAATATTTTTTACTAAGAAAAATAAGATAGATGTTAACTCTTAGAACGCAATTGTCCTTAACCGTCCGGTCGTCGTTTGGAAATTTTTTATTCAAGACAATACTTGCGATAAACAATATGCGGAAAGAATTAAATAAGCACTTATGATGTACTACAAGCATTAGGTATAATAATAAGCCCATAAAACATGGTGATGGAAAATGAAGGGGTTTAATTGTTGAATTCAAATTTATTAGTGCATAGAATGAGTAGTTTGTTCTCTGCGAATTCCTGTTTCGAGATTAAGTCGGTCAAAAAAATATTTTTTTTTATTGCTTAGATGGGTGGGCGAGCTCACAGCTCACCTGGTGTTAAGTGGTTACTGGAGCCCACAGACATCTACAACGTAAATGTGCCACCCACCTTGAGATATAAGTTCTAAGGTCTCAATATAGTCACAACGGCTGCCCCACCCTTCAAACCGAAACGCATTACTGCTTCACGGCAGAAATAGACGGGGCGGTGGTACCTACCCGTGCGGACTCACAAGACGTCCTACCACCAGTAAAAAAATATTTTACATTTGATATTTGTGAACTGCGTAGACATTTGTGTATTCTTGATCATAGATCGAATACATATTATCACTTCAACATTAGCAACACTTTCAGTCTACACAGTTTGATATTTTTTTTTTTTTTTTTTATTGCTTAGATGAGTGGACAAAACTAGTTTGTATGTTAATCTTTAAGTTTATTTTTTTAATTTTGTTATATTCCTTATCATATTTTGCCACAAGTATCTAGAGTTTTCCGGAACAAAAGTGATGTCGAGATCAAGCTAATATTTGTACAAACTTCAAACAAGTAAAGACTTTAAACTAATGCACTAAATTTTAACTTGTTAAATATAGCTTAGTTAAATATAATACCTGTCCAGTCGCCATAAGGTATTCCTACACTTATATACTGTATCTCGATTTTGAAGTTTGGAACTCACCAGGAAAATTAAATATGGGTTTGAGAGATATAATCTGTGTAAAGTATAAAATTAGGCAGGCTTATTTATCTATCAATTTCACATAGTTAAGATTACACTGATTTAATTTAATATTTTATCACATAAAAAAACTAAGTTCGGACCTGCAAATATATTTAATCTACATATATATATAAATGAATTGCTGTTCGTTAGTCTCGCTAAAACTCGAGAACGGCTGGACCGATTTGGCTAATTTTGGTCTTGAATTATTTGTGGAAGTCCAGGGAAGGTTTAAAAGGTAGAAAAAATATGAAAATGCTCAGAATTAAATAAAAATAACAATTTTGTTTTTCCTTTGATGTGTCCACCGGCGGACGGATTTTATTTATCGATTGAGGCACTACGAAGTCTGCCGGGTCAGCTAGTTATCACTAAAAAATGTCTCTCTTTAATTCGCAACCTAAGCATTTGAACTGACTCAGAATTTGCTCAACAAAAGGGCACGTGTTCATGGACGTGCCGAAACTACCTAATGGCTTTCCTCTTGTGAAACTTCGAAACAAACCGAAACATAAACTTTCGATAAGTTTCAAAGCTCGCTTGATGTCGGAAAACTTGCGGAAAATATCTTTCGTAAGCGGTTCTCGAAAGGTTGTGTAAGAGTTTCTAGTTCTGTGAATCTAGAATAACCCCTCAAGGTTACTAGAATAGGTAGAAAATAAATAAATAAATGAAGTGTTGTGCTTAGCTACCTGTCTGTATACTGCCTCTTGGAAACGTCGAGCAGACGTGCTCAAAACGCAGCCTGAAGCAAGGTAAATGGCACCAAGTAGAGACACCGGGCTTTTTTTTTATTGCTTAGATGGGTGGACGAGCTCACAGCCCACCTGATGTTAAGTGGTTACTGGAGCCCATAGACATCTACAACGTAAATGCGCCACCCACCTTGAGATATAAGTTGTAAGGTCTCAGTATAGTTACAACGGCTACCCCACCCTTCGAACTGAAACGCACTACCGCTTCACGGCAGAAATAGGCAGGGCGGTGGTACCTACCCGCGCGGACTCACAACAGGTCCTACCACCAGTAATTACGCAAATTATAATTTTGCGGGTTTCACTTTTATTACACGATGTTATTCCTTCACCGTGGAAGTCAATCGTGAACATTAGTTGAGTACGTATTTCATTAGAAAAATTGGTACCCGCCTGCGGGATTCGAACACCGGTGCATCGCTTCAACACGAATTCACCGAACGTCTTATCTTTTAGGCCACGACGACTTTTTTAGGCCACGACGACTTCGACGACGGCTCCAAACACAGAGTCCGATAGAATACCGCCGCCACTCAATCCTATTAAAAGAGTGGTAACATTAGGTTTATTACTGGTGGTAGGACCTCTTGTGAGTCCGCACGGGTAGGTACCACTACCCCGCCTACTTCTACCGTGAAGCAGTAATGAGTTTCCGTTCGAAGGGTGGGGCAGCCGTTGTAACTACCTATATACTTAGACCTTAGAACTTATGTCTCAAGATGGGTGGCGCATTTACGTTGTAGATGTGTATGGGCTCTAGTAACCACTTAACACCAGGCGGGCTGTGAGCTCGTCCACCCATCTAAGCAATACAAAAAAGCTATACCAACCCATATTGTTCAGTTTACCGACTTCCGTACGTGCTCCTTATTTATTTTTGTTTGGACATATTTTTCGCAACTAATAAAATGACCCAGACATTCCTTGTAACGCTGAATCAAAATATTATTGAAAACGGATTAAAAAGCTTATGTTTTGAAAGGTCGGTTCTTCTAATAATTAAAATATTGACCAATAGTCAAATTTTCTTGTTTTGAACAGTAGGTTATTTTGATTTTATCACTCTATTAATTTTTAAATTGCATTTTAGGTATCGGTGTGTTTATTGTCAGCTGCAAGTCTTATATCGTGTTTGTAAATTGGTGAAATAGTTTTAATCCCTTTTGATTTTGTAAAGGAATGCGTCCAGTTTGGTCCTTCACTGCTATTATTGCCTTTTTATTATCTGTATAGATATTGTTAAATAGGCTAAATATTATTCTATTACAGAAGACGCTTCATTTGATATATCAAGAGTCCGGACAATCGACCAATACGAAGAGAATTGAGGGTTCCAAATATACATTTGAGTGTGTATTCAACAATGATTTGCGTAAAAATAAAATTAAAACTTCTAGAATATTCTAACGAGAATCATAGATTTGAAATTCGAATCTAATAATTTTAGGACTGTGTTCTTAAAATAGTATTTATACAGTATTATATATGAAAAGATCTGTCTCACTTTTCAAGAACTGTACTAATAAACACTACATAATAATACACTAATCACGCAGCCAAGTCACATCACACGGAAGCGTTCGCGACCTCAAAAGTAAAACGCTCCCAGAAGACAAGCCTTTTTTGTGTAACTCTAACGTAATAGCAAGATATTACATATACACAGTCATGAATAAGCATAGAAATAAAAATAGTAATATGAAAAACACATACTTCAACAATCAAACACTGATAAACAAAGTGCTGAAAAATACCAAGTTATAATATATTTTAACCGACTTCAAAAAAGGAGGAAGTTCTCAATTCGACTGTATCTTTATTTTTTATGTTTGTTACCTTATAACGTTTGACTGGGTGAATCGATTTTGATGATTCTTTTTTATTAGAAAGCTGACGCTTCCCGTGTGGTCTTATTTCAATTTCGTTCAGTTCTGATAATGGTATCCATGAGAAAACCATATAAGTCTCAAATTTGCATTAAGTATGTGCGCGACAAATAGACGAATAACTCATTATCACGCTAACCGATTTCGATGATTATTGTTTTTAGTGTATATTAATTTGTTTTGGAATATCTTTTTTTTCTGTTTGAAGTCGGTTTTTATTTTTGTTAAATTTTATGAATTTTATTAATACATGTAGGAGTCTGTGTACATACAGTCTCTTCTTTATTTCGCGTGTTTTTTATTCACTCGTAATTAACACCACGATTGAAACAATAAGAGTTTTATTGTTGCAGCGGCTTACACAGTTATAATGTTATTCACTTATTATTATTTTTTCTCTTATGAATTTTAGACGGTAAAAAAATCTTGTGTCTCAGACTATCTTAATTTTTTTACCTCTCTTGCTTTCCGGGTTACGCATCATAAAAAAGGTGCGTTCTTAAACGCTACAGATATATATAGGTATATAATATATAAAGAAGAAGTGCACAACGCTAATATTTTTTAAAAATAATTCATAAAATTTACATTAAATCAATAAAGAAAACATTACACACACTACCATGTATTTGATGCACACACGCATGCATACTATTTATTTATTGTCAAACTTTTGTTCTTGACGTCTGTTGTCAAATTGAGAATAGATTAAATATTGTTTGTCTCTATTAATATTTTTCTATAGTGTAGTCTTGGCGAAATTTGTGATTATAGAAGTTTAATAGTCTTTGCAAAAAGAATCTTAATAGTGTAGAAACTTATAATTTCAATTAATTATAGTCGAATTTCGACTACTGCGGGACCACTAGTACATTTAAATGTACGTATAATAATAACTCTTGGTGTCAATGACAACGACTTTTAAAATCGCAATATCGATGGAACACACTTGTTCAAACACCTAAAGATTGGATACAATAGAATTAAGTCAACAGCGTAATGAAGGACCTCCAGTACTTAACGAACGGACGGAATGCGAAAAATAAACACTGAGTATAAAGTTACACTGAGATAATTCACTACTCACAATTTTATTATAAACGAGAGTTAACATTTTGAAATTAACTAGCCAAGGACTGAAAATGTCTGACATTATATAATTAAATAAAAAAAAATCGCAAGCATAAGTTAAATCAAAAACAAAAAGAAACAGTTTTAATGATGTCTATGACTACTGATAAAGATTAATTTGCCAAAGCTATAACAAAACTTCCCACACATAAACAAAAGCAGGCTTAACTCACTCATATTCATATTGGTGGATTTAAATAACTCCCAATCTTATATTATATAGACAGTATAGCCAAGTGATAGTGCTGGTTTCCCGTAAAATAAAACCAAACAATAGTATTAGCGATTCTCGCACGATACGACACTTAAAAAATCATGTTCTAAATCTCACATTTAGTGTCTAATTTAAATTTAATGTTAGTTGTACGTAACGTGTCGTATTTTTAATTAAGGTGCCGTGCAAACTACAGTCTGCGACTTGCCTTCCGTTAATAATATTTGGCACGATGAACTATTAAATAAGGGTTTTCTTTTGTTTTTTTTTTTTGAAGTAGATGCTTGAAACAGGGTTTGTGTTCGAGTCCCTCACCTTGATACATTAGGTCCAAGTCTTTGGCGACAGAAGTAGGTAAGAATGTGTTATTCACCGGCTTGGGCGTTAGGATGTGTTTACTAAAGCAGAATTTTTGAAATTTAACGGTAGCTTTAACTGTAAGTTTTTTTTTATTGCTTAGATGGGTGGACGAGCTCACAGCCCACCTGGTGTCAAGTGGTTACTGGAACCCATAGACATCTACAACGTAAATGCCGCCGCCCACCTTGAGATATAAGTTCTAAGGTCTCAGTATAGTTACAACGGCTACCCCACCATTCAAACCGAAACGCATTACTGCTTCACGGTAGAAATAGGCAAGGTGGTGGTACCTACCCGTACGGAATCACAAGAGGTCCTACCACCAGCTATGACGCAAATTATAATTTTGCGGGTTTGATTTTTATTGCACGATGTTATTTCTTCACCGTGGAAGTCAATCGTGAACATTTGTTAAGTACGTATTTCATTAGAAAAATTGGTACCCGCCTGCGGGAAACGAACACCGGTGAATCACTAGATACTAATGCACCGGACGTCTTATCATTTGGGCCACGACGACTTACCATCAGGTAAGCCGTATGCTCGTCCGCTTACTCCTCCTCCATGCGTCGTATTCCTCATTGCTGAGGGTCGTGACCACCCTTTTGTATCACCTTCGCACGCACGATCATTCTCCATCCATTCTTGTTTCTGGCGGTGTGGAGGGCGTTGTGAAACGTGGAATCAAGAGCGGTGCGGATCTGGTCGGACCAACGTATTGGGCTGCGCCCCCGAGGTCTTTTCCCATCTACCTTACCAGTCACGAGAGCCTCTCGAGATCGTCCGCTTACAAGGGCGATAACAAAAAGGAAGAAATACTAGATTAAAACTTGTAACAGCCTTGACTTGCGTCTACGATTCGTCAAATCGAATAAACACAAACTGAACCTCACGTTTTCGATGTGATTCATTTCTAAAACGCTGTTTCCGCCAAATTGTGCATCTATTTCTGCGGAATGACTCATATCGAGTGACATACATTGCCAAAATAGCATATATTTCAGCGAATTTTGAAAGATAGCGTGTTTTTCTTGGATTTTCTTCTTTTACTGACGTTGCTAATAGGCTGTGTTGTTCGTTAATCGTATCAAAAAGTGTAAGCGGGATATTATCGGGACACAATTATACTATTTTAAAAATCGTAATTGGAATATATTATTTTTGATCTATCACGACGTGTCTTTGTAACTCAGCAAATGAAAACTTAAGTCTGTAAGCCTAAATAGTCAGGTAACATCAGTACTATCCAGCGTTTGAAGCTAGCTTACATCCGTCAAGACGAATTGCAATATTTTCGTCTAGAACATTCAAAGATTATGCAACCGGGCTTCAATCGCGAACGTGAATAATCACATTACGTTATCTAGTGTTTTTTGTTTATTTAATGTTTTGTTTCATATTTAAATGTCTAATA
Organism: Bombyx mandarina; assembly: GCF_030267445.1. Lineage (NCBI taxonomy): Eukaryota > Metazoa > Arthropoda > Insecta > Lepidoptera > Bombycidae > Bombyx > Bombyx mandarina. The sequence goes on along the minus strand of NC_143222.1, from coordinate 3,823,069 downwards.
ATAACACATTACAGACTTTTGAGTTGAAATTTATAAAAATCTGAATACGAATCGAATCTGAAGAAAATCAGAATCGATTTTTGGACCCTCCCAAAAAGTCTTTCCTAAGTCCATTGGATATAAATAAATACTGAAATTTTAAAAGGACGAATACAACAATTAAGGGCTATTAACTAATCAAAAAAGAAAACTTAATAAACCAATGTTAAATGAAGGTCAGATTGTCACACAAGATGAGTAGAGCTAAACGATACTCTCGTGGTCAAATCGAATTCTATAAAAGTTGATTGATTAACTACGTAAATTTTATATAACTTCTATTGTACTTGATTGTTAAGTGAGTACGTATTAAGATTAAGGTATTAAAGTACCAAGATATAATACAATCCCGTCTTCCGCTCATATGTTCCTCACTATGGGCTGTGTTCTTTATCTGGGCTATGGACTATGTCTTACTTATATCTATCCAATACAAGGTGTGGCGTATGGATCATAGAAGATGGAAATCAACCAAAGTAAATCTGCAACCGCGGTCTCTACATGCACCTTCCTCATCATGCGTTCAGGGTAGCAGGATTAGCAGCTCTTTTGTAATTAAGTAGTTGAACCGAGCCTAAAGATATCACAACGTGAATGCCACCACCCACATCAGAACACACGACTATGCAGTCGCATATTCGCAGTCTGAATTTTATTGCATTATACCTGTCTCACCGTTCAAACCCTAATTATGAAATCAACAGCACGTTTTGATACCAGTAATATTTTTCCTATCTCGATAAATCTTAAGCCTTAGTTTCTGTGTTAAGTATTTGATAAGAGAGTAACCAGATTATGATAAATCCTGGATTTAGTTTCAAAATTAGTCCCGAGCAGGTTTCTAGCATGTTTCCTACATATTTCTTCTATTTACTACAGGAAGGATAGTTGGTATAGATGACATGTTTGAAATATCCTTCATAAACAAACATACATCTTTCAAATCATACTTCTATCACACATTGCTAGTGGACGCCTTCAGCTCTAACACTAGGAGCAGGCTCAGGGTCCCCGGAAACCTAATCAGCTCGCTGAGTTACTCGACGGATCTTTTCAGTGGTAGGCAGTGACTTGATTATGCCCCTGGCATTGCTGAAGTCCATTTGCGACGTAACCACTTACCATTAGGTGAACCATACGCTAGTCTACCTACTAGGGCAATAAAAAAGATTACAATGCGGTAGTAGATTCATTTGCGAAGCAGCTGCTTTGGGGCGCTCGAGTAGCTGTTAGCAAATCCTACCCATTTTAGCCGATCCCGTGTTCGCTCTCCTATCCTGGTGAAACTGGAAAGGCCTCCGGGCCACCAGTAATCCTTTAATCACAAAAAAAAACATTGCTAAAAAGCCGGGAGCCAGGAAAGAAGATTGCATTAGTAGGTAACACAATAACATTCTAAGAATAGAAACCAATTTGCAAAGCCGAGGTCTCGTCAAAATCTGACACCAGGAAGCAACGTTACACCATCTTGTAACACTCGTAACTTCATTTGCCAATTTTTATTTTAATTATTTCACATTTACATAAGAAAACAATAGCGAATTCTGTCTTTTGTAATATTTAGATGACGTTATTCGTAGCGTCTATAATGAATTGTACATTGATGTCTATGTACATTTTGATTAAGCTGTTTACCATGAGCGTTCGTACATATGTGCGTTGAGGGAATATCATGTTCCATCCACATCCAAGTAAAGCTGTTGCCGCAACCAAACTGCCAAATTGCTGGGATTATTTTTAAATCTTTAAATACTCTCAACAAGGTTTGTGGCCGATATGTTACAATTTTACAACATTACCACTAATATGCCTTAACGCCTATGCAGCATTAGATGTATGTGACGACGATGACCATGCCTATGGTTTTTTTTATAAATACCGACGAATGAGCACCAGTTTTCAAACAAGAAGGACCCTAGTGTGTTATGATTTAAGTACCGAAATCATATGTTCCTAATTTCCCACTGTCAATCTCCATTGCATTGGAACTGATATGATAGGCATTACTGGACCTTTTCGCGGCAGAAATAGATAGATTAATGGCAGTACCTATACAGATTTACCGTCAGTAAAATATCTATCTATCTATCAGTCCACAGACCGTCCACTACACCATCCGGCCGGCATCTAACGGACTCCCATGCCCTTCAACAAGTTGTCGGTCCGTATTGTGGGAAATTTACCTACACTAACCTCGGCATCTTTAGTCGTTCACTCGATTTAACTCGATTCGACTCAACCTCCAACGCGTATTTTGGTATGCTCGATCGTAAAAATAAACTCCACTCACACGTCCTTCGAAAAATTTCCTCACCGGAGTGGAGTAAATGAACTGTCAAGTCAAGGTACGTCGCGACGTGATCTATCGATACGCGGTCGCTCCTCGAGAACCTATTGCCGGTAAAACATCACCACAAGAAAATTGTAATATAATTCTTATGGATGGTAAGCATTACGTACGTACGCACCAGGCGCAAGATACCGCGGTAGTCCTATGAAACGTCAGTTGGATATAGTAAGGGTGGATTTGAGGAAGAATAACCTCACACAAAAGGATGCCGAAGACCGGGCAAAGGATACAAACAATACCGGAGTAGAGTTCATCCATACTACCTGGAGGCACTGCGGTCATCAACAGTGCGTTTCCAGAGGTCTTTTTTGCCACGTACCATCCGGCTATGGAATGAGCTCCCCTCCACGGTGTTTCCCGAGTGCTATGACATGTCCTTCTTCAAACGAGGCTTGTGGAGAGTATTAAGCGGTAGGCAGCGGCTTGGCTCTACCCCTGGCATTGGTGAAGTCCATGGGCGACGGTAACCACTCACCAACAGGTGGGCCGTGTGCTCGTCTGCCTACAAGGGCAATAAAAAAATAAAAAGGAGCTTAATTAAAACCCCGGCTTCATACCGGGAAAACGCTAGGAAGAAGAAGAAGAAGAAAGTGGTAAGCATTACTTGTTACATGTCATAGAAATAATTACCGTCACTACATGCTTGATTATGAATTTCGATCCAACTGATATAATTGTTGTCCTTTTAAGTAATATTAAAACAACTTACGAAATAATTTATAATATTTAAAAGACATTACTTTCGACAGTTAATTGTGATCGGAACAGACTATAATTTATCCGGTAAAGAGTCGCGATGAATGCATATCGTATTAATAGCGGAAGTGCTTATTCGAATGATCTTTATCGAATATTTTAATTTAAATCGTCTTAAATCGACGCAAATAAGAATGTGTTTTATTACTATAATCTTAAAAATACAAATAACGTGATATCATAAATATTTTTAAACGCTTTAATATATTTTTAGCCGATTTCAAAAAAGGTGGAGGTTTTCAATTCGACTGCATATTTTTTTTATGTTTGTTACCTCATAACTTTTGACTGGGTGAACCGATTTTGATGATTCTTTTTTATTAGGAAGCTGACGCTTTCCGTGTGATTCCATTACAATTTAGTACAGTTCTGATAATGGTATCCATGAGAAAACCGTACAAGTCTTAAATTTGCATTAAATACGTGCGCGACAAATAGATGAATAACTCAATAACCCACTATCACGCCAACCGATTTCGATGTTTTTAGTGTCTATTAATTTGTTTTGGATTTTTATTTATTTATTTGAATTCGGCATTTCTTAAAGCATGTCTACTTATATTGTACAATATCTGTAGATTTCAAGTTTAAGAGATGACTTTGCTGTCCTGGTCCATTTACCGTCAGGCGCGTCTTATAGCTTAATCAACGAAGGCAATTAAAAATAAATTATTGCAATTCTTCTATTTTTTATACATAGATGATAAAATTTTCATCGTTTACAGATCAATTATAGACTTCATCAAGACAAGACGGTGCAAGACTATGCAAGATATTGCCGATATGATTTATCAGGAACGCGTCTAGCGCTCTAAATGTACGGTCCGAAAGTTCGGACCAACTTTTTTTTTCCTACCTATGCTGATACCCTTGAGAGGCTATGTCAGCTTCGCCCTAACGTGTAGGTGAGCTCACGGGGCTCAAACCAAAGAGGTGCTAGCACTGGCCCTAGTAATAGCAGTGCTTCGCAGAATCTACCACCGGATCGGAAACGCGACCCACTGAGAAGATCCGGCGAGAAACTCAGTGGGCTGTGTCTGTGGGTTAATACGCTCGTCGCAAGCGATGGGTTCAATGAGGACGGTGACCGATGCTTGTGGTACCTAAAAGCACCGTTAATGGATCAGGAGGATCCGGAATGACGTGTTTTGGGTGACGTCGACTGTTTACTATTCGGTCTACAGGATCGGGTATGTAAGGGACCAACTAGAAAATTACGGAACAACTAGCACCATGTTCTTTTTAAACATAGTGACGTCATTCTCTTTATTATTATCATCGCCCTCTATTATAATAGTAATTAAAACCAGCTTCTTCAAATAATTCCTTTTATTGAGTTTTAAGTGTACAACAATAATAACAGAGGGCTCCAACCTGTTGGACTGTTCAAGCCGGAATATCTGGTCCCGACAACTTGTTATACTCATATTATTATACAAAAGCGAGGGTAGTTTGTTTATGAACTCTCCTTAATTCCGTCTTAAACAATCACTTACATGCGTTGTACTTAAAAACATTTTTATTGCTTATATGGGTGGACTAGCTCACAGCCCACCTGGTGTTAAGTGGTTACTGGAGCCCATTGACATCCACAAAGTAAATGCGCCACCCACCTTGAGATATAAGTTCTAAGGTCTCAAGTATAGTTACAACGGCTGCCCCACCCTTCAAATTGAAACGAATTACTGCTTCACGGCAGAAATAGGCAGGTGGTACCCACCCGCGCGGACTCACAAGAGGTCCTACCACCAGTAATTACGCAAAATATAATTTTGCGGGTTTGATTTTTATTGCACGATGTCATTCCTTCACTGTGAAAGTCAATCGTAAACATTTTAGTACAAGTCATTCTAGTCAAGTCATTTTAGTCAAGTCAATCGTAAACAGTTAAGTACGTATTTCATTAGGAGAATTGGTACCCGCCTACGGGATTCGAACACCGGTGCATTGCTCAACACGAATGCACCGGACGTCTTATCCTTTAGGCCACGACGAATTAACTTCAACTGATTTTAGAAGTAAATATTTAATAGTGTTGCTCCGATACTTAAGTTATTCATGTATACATACATGTATGAAAAAAAATATTGAGGCCGATCCAAAAAAAAATAGGTAACGAACAGCCAAACGCTCATTTCGCATTCACAATTAAACTGTAGTTAAACAAACAGACTTGATAAAGTTTGATAATAATATTTACGATCCAGTATTGTGACGTGTAAGTTACGCACGCGAACTCTTTATAAGGATGTCGTGACTAAAATGTTTTTCAATTATTTTTAGAAGTAAATCTATTTTTGGCCGTTGTGTATTCAGACATACAAGTATTTGTATTTCTTCACATTAAGCAAGAGCATTTATCGAAAAAAAAATTGCATATTGTACACTTAATTCTTTATTATGAACGCTTCGAAACTTCAAACTTAGAGATAGATATCTTTTTTATTGCTTAGATGGGTGGACGAGCTCACAGCCCACCTATGTGGTTACTGGAACCCATAGACATTTACAACGCCAATGCGCCACCCACCTTGAGATATAAATTCTAAGGTCTCAGTATAGTTACAACGGGTGCCCCACCCTTCAGACGGAAACGCATTACTGCTTCACGGCAGAAATAAGCAGGGCGGTGGTACCTACCCGGGCGGACTCACAAGAGGTCCTACCACCAGTAAAAATCTTAATCTGTAACGCATAACCCACACGTCTAATCGAAGAACATAAAGAAGTTTTCGGCAGAAATAGGCAGGATGGCGATACCTTCCCGAACGTGCTCCCAATACACCCCACCAGGACCCCGTTATGTAAATTCTATATAAATAACATATTTTACTAAGTAGTCTTAATTGTTATACCGCTTATAACAGCAAAGGCATCGATACCAATTCTTCGAGCTGACACGACCTTTCTACCTTACTGGTGGTAGGACCTCTTGTTTACTGGTGGTAGGACCTCTTGTGAGTCCGCACGGGTAGATACCATTACCCTACCTATTTCTGCCGTGAAGCAGTAATGCGTTTCGGTCTGAAGGGCGGTGCAGCCGTTGTAACCATACTGAGACCTTAGAACTTATATCTCAAGGTGGGTGGCGCATTAACGTCGTAGATGTCTATGGGCTTCAGTAACCACTTAACACCAGGTGGGCTGTGAGCTCGTCCACCCATCTAAGCAATAAAAACCAAAACAATTCAAGTCGCTAGTTATTTGAGCATACTATATTGTTCTAGAACCAAGATTCTACCATTCTACCTTGAAAGTCTAAATTTAATGAAAACGTTGCTAAATATGAAAACGAACAGTCAAGATATAAAGCAGAAGTTCTTTGTGTATATAATCGAATGTTAATACCAACACTAATACATAATGTTTTGAAGTTAATACCCATAGTATACGGTTTGTAGTCAGTCAGTCATAGATTTATGAATATTAAATCAATGACGCAAAACGAAGCGTAAAATATAAGTTTTTGTTTTAATAGAAAGAAAATGTAGGTAGGTACTATATTTTTAAAAAAATTATCAAACTAAAACATGTTTATTTATTTTGTTTTACGATTTCATAAAGTTTCATTCAACAGAAAAAAAGTAGATAAAGCAAGAAAAGGTAAGGCCGCGGTCAATAAAAGTTAAACAGTCATTAAAAGACAACTATTAAAAACTACTGACTAAAAAAAACGAACCATATCAGAAGCACCAACTCTCGAAATAGAGAGAGAGCGAGAAAGAGAGAGAGAGAGAGAGAGACAGAGAGAGAGAGAGAGAGAGAGCAACAGAGAGAAAGAGAGAGTATTCTTTATTGTACACCAAAAAACAAATAAACAATGCGATACATTAAATACAAAAAAAGTACAATTTGCAGTCTTATCGCTAAGAGCGATCTCTTCCAGACAACCATCAGGTGGACAAGAATCATTTGGAAACGAATTACGCGCGGTGTACCAATCCATAAAAATGAATCATATTAAAAAAAAAAAGTTCCTAGGTAACTAGCACGCGTAAGAAAAATATTACAGTCGTATTGCGAATCTACTTCATTCTTTGAAGCTACTTAAAGTGTATATTGTACATAATTTGCACTATATAGCCTAGAATATCTTCGAAACACACGCCGGGTGATGAAGAGATTACACTAGCATCACAATGCATCTAATTAAAAAAAAATACTTAATAAAATTAAACGGAATCATATCAGAATCACCAGCTCTCAAATTAAAAAAGAATCATATTTAAAAAAATATATGATCTCATTGAAAAGGTTCCTAGATAACACGCATAAGGAAAAAATATTACAGTCGTATTGAGAATCTACTTCATTCTTTGAAGCCACTCAAAGTGTATATTGCACATTTGCACTATCTAGCCTACAATATCTTCGAAATACACGCCGGGTGATGAAGAGATTACCTAGCAACACAAAGCAAGTAATTAAAAAAAAAAACTTAATAAAATTAAACGGAATCATATCAGAACCACCAGCTCTCAAATTAAAAAATAATCATATTATTTAAAAAATATATAATCTCATTGAAAAAGTTCTTACGTAACAACGCATAAGGAAAAAATATTACAGACGTATTGACTCAATCCATTTCTTTTTTTGAAGTGACTTGTAACCATACTGAGACCTTAGAACTTTTATCTCAAGGTGCATTTACGTTGTAGATGTCTATGAGTTCCAGTGACCACGTAATACCACGTAGGCTGTGAGCTCGTCTACCCATATAAGCTATAAAAAAAAGTTACATAAAATGTATATTATACATTTGCACTATTTAGCCTACAATATCTTTGAACTGCACGCCCAGTGATGCATTATCATTCCAATGTCCCACGTCTGGTTTTTATAACGGCCAATGCGTAAAAGCGTATACTGCGTTTAGTTCTGTTGGAATTCATTCATTGAGATTATACGTTGTAATATGAGATACATTGACGCCCCTGCTCGCCCATTCTGTGTTTAATCATCAAAATTCAACGTAAAACTGTGTTTTGTACCGGACGTCAAAAAAAACAGATCTGTTTGTTAATTACGTACTTTTTACATCTAGTAATTTGATACCGGACTGACCCCACCAGTGGGATAAGGTGAAGAAAAAGATGAGTAATTTGTAGCCGTAACGTAAACAAAACCGTCGTGGCACAAAGGGTAAGGGCACGCAATACTTTCGTACCGAGTGCTGCTACTGTGCCGATGTTCAAATCCCGCAGATAACTGCAATTTTTTATTAAGAACTACCTGAACCGGCAGACTTCGGACTTCGACAGTCTATAAATAAAAGACCTAAACTTTTGTATACAATATATTTAAAACAAACAAAAGGAATCCGTCCGAGGGGGGGGAGGGTTTGACATCAAAGGAAAAACAATATTGTTATTTTTATTGAATTCCTAGGTTTTTCATATTTATCTACCTTTTAAAACTTCTCTGGACTTCCACAAATAATTCAAGACCAAAATTAGCCAAATCGGTCCAGCCGTTCTCGAGTTTTAGCGAGACTAACGAACAGCAATTCATTTTTATATACATATATAGATTAGGCTATTCTCAGTCGGTTGCGCTCTTGGCAGAATGGCACGACCATTTCGTGTAGGTGAGCTTTTTTTTTTAATGATTGATAGATTACTGGTGGCCCGGAGGCCTTTCCAGTTTCACCAGGACATGTGGGCGAGCAAAGGCTCAGCCAGGAGGGGTGGGATTTGCTAACAACTGTCCGAGCGCCTCCGAAGGAGACCTGACAAACAACTCAAGAGCAATTGCTTCGCGAATGAATCTACTACCGGATCGGAATCGCGACCCACTGAGAAGATCCGGCGAGAAACTCAGCGGGCTGATGCATGGGTTAGGTTGTACGTCGACGTCTTTGTCGATTTCGACGAGTACGGTTACCGGGGTTCCTAAGCCTACTCCTAGTGTTAGCGCTGAAGACGTCTAATGCAAAGGTTATTGGATCTGATGCATCCGTAAGGACGTGTCTAGGGCGTCGACGGTGACTGGCTCCTGCATGATCAGGATTCGGAGAGTAGTCAGCGGCGGCAACGATAAGGCGATTATGATGACGCATAGCCTTATCGAAGTACCGTTCCGACGGTGATTTCATGTATTTCTGGACTGATTCGAGGCCCAGGTCGTCGTGTAGGTCAACGTTCCTCACGAACCACGGAGCTCCAACGGCTAACCTGCAAAAGCGGGATTGTAGGGATTGGAGTAGGTGAGCTCACGGGGCTCTAACCTGGTGACGATGCTAACACTAGCCCTAGCAAGAGCAGTGCTTCGCAGAATCTACCACCGGATCGGAAACGCGAACCACTGAGAAGATACGGCGAGAAACTCAGTGGGTTGTGTGTCTGTGGCTTAATTTACTCGCGATACCCTTCGTCGCAAGCGATGGGTTCGACGAGGACTGTGGCCGATGCTTAAGGTGCCTAAAAGCACTGTTAGTGGATCGTGACGATCCAAAAAGACGTGTTTGGTGCGACTTTGAATGTTTAGCAGTAGAGGATAGATTGATACAATATTTTACTTTCTCACGAGACTACCGCTATTTGCAAATAGCAATCATCTTTGACACGGCGTATCGTGAGGAGGCTTTTTCTGACTCTGGATTCGTATTCGTTAGTGGCTTGAACCATGGACTTCGTCATCGTGGTAGTCTATATCCCGTATAGTATACTCAATCAAATTTATTATTATATTTTTCATAAACACTAGAGGTCCCGCAGTAGTCGAAATTCGACTATAATTAATTGGAATTGTAAGATTGTACACTATTATGATTGTATTTTAACTTCTATAATCACAAATTTCGCCAAGGCTACACTATAAAAATATTAACAAAGACAAATATATTTAATCTATTATCAATTTGACAACAGACGTCAAGAACAAAAGTTTGACAATAAATAATATGCATGCGTGTGTGCGTCAAATACATGGTATGTAGTGTGTGTAATGTTTTCTTTATTAATTTAATGTATCTTTTATGCATTATAAAAAAAAAATATTAGCATTGTGCACTTCTTCTCTATATTCTCTATAAGTGTGGAAAATTTCATACTCCTCCGTCCGCGCAATTTTCGTAAAAAGGGATACAAAGTTTTTGCTTCACGTATTAACATATAGATATTGTGAATAATAATCTTAATATGTTTTCATGCCAAGTCCAATCGTGATGTCAAATGTCAATATCAAATGTCGAATGATAAAATGTAATGTATTGTCCGATGATATTAGGGAACTCCTTAGAGCTAAGAACGCCTCGATACGCGCCTACGACAGGTATCCTACCGCGGAAAATCGTATTCGAATGCGTGCCCTACAACGCGACGTAAAGTCTCGCATCGCCGAAGTCCGAGATGCCAGATGGTCTGATTTCTTAGAAGGACTCGCGCCCTCCCAAAGGTCTTACTACCGCTTAGCTCGTACTCTCAAATCGGATACGGTAGTAACTATGCCCCCCCTCGTAAGCCCCTCAGGCCGACTCGCGGCGTTTGATGATGACGAAAAAGCAGAGTTGCTGGCCGATACATTGCAAACCCAGTGCACGCCCAGCACTCAATCCGTGGACCCTGTTCATGTAGAATTAGTAGACAGTGAGGTAGAACGCAGAGTCTCCTTGCCACCCTCGGATGCGTTACCACCCGTCACCCCGATGGAAGTTAAAGACTTGATCAAAGACCTACGTCCTCGCAAGGCTCCCGGTTCCGACGGTATATCCAACCGCGTTATTAAACTTCTACCCGTCCAACTCATCGTGATGTTGGCATCTATTTTCAATGCCGCTATGGCGAACTGTATCTTTCCCGCGGTGTGGAAAGAAGCGGACGTTATCGGCATACATAAACCCGGTAAACCAAAAAATCATCTGACGAGCTACCGCCCGATTAGCCTCCTCATGTCTCTAGGCAAACTGTATGAGCGTCTGCTTTACAAACGCCTCAGAGACTTCGTCTCATCCAAGGGCATTCTCATCGATGAACAATTCGGATTCCGTACCAATCACTCATGCGTTCAACAGGTGCACCGCCTCACGGAGCACATTCTTGTGGGGCTTAATCGACCAAAACCGTTATACACGGGAGCTCTCTTCTTCGACGTCGCAAAAGCGTTCGACAAAGTCTGGCACAACGGTTTGATTTTCAAACTATTCAACATGGGTGTGCCGGATAGTCTCGTGCTCATCATACGGGACTTCTTGTCGAACCGCTCTTTTCGATATCGAGTCGAGGGAACCCGCTCCTCCCCACGACCTCTCACAGCTGGAGTCCCGCAAGGCTCTGTCCTTTCACCCCTCCTATTTAGCTTATTCGTTAACGATATTCCCCGGTCGCCGCCGACCCATTTAGCTTTATTCGCCGACGACACGACTGTTTACTATTCCAGTAGAAACAAGTCCCTAATCGCGAAGAAGCTTCAGAGCGCAGCCCTAGCCCTAGGACAGTGGTTCCGAAAATGGCGCATAGACATCAACCCAGCGAAAAGTACTGCGGTGCTATTTCAGAGGGGAAGCTCCACACGGATTTCCTCCCGTATTAGGAGGAGGAATCTCACACCCCCGATTACTCTCTTTAGTCAATCCATACCCTGGGCCAGGAAGGTCAAGTACCTGGGCGTTACCCTGGATGCATCGATGACATTCCGCCCGCATATAAAATCAGTCCGTGACCGTGCCGCGTTTATTCTCGGTAGACTCTACCCCATGATCTGTAAGCGGAGTAAAATGTCCCTACGGAACAAGGTGACACTTTACAAAACTTGCATAAGGCCCGTCATGACTTACGCGAGTGTGGTGTTCGCTCACGCGGCCCGCACACACATAGACACCCTTCAATCTCTACAATCCCGCTTTTGCAGGTTAGCCGTCGGAGCTCCGTGGTTCGTGAGGAACGTTGACCTACACGACGACCTGGGCCTCGAATCTATACAGAAATACATGAAGTCAGCGTCGGAACGGTACTTCGATAAGGCTATGCGTCATGATAATCGCCTTATCGTAGCCGCCGCTGACTACTCCCCGAATCCTGATCATGCAGGAGCCAGTCACCGTCGACGCCCTAGACACGTCCTTACGGATCCATCAGATCCAATAACCTTTGCACTAGACGCCTTCAGCTCTAGGAGCAGGCTTACGGACCTCGGTAACCGTACTCGTCGAACTCGACAAAGAGTTCGCCGTGCAACCTAACCCATGAATCAGCTCGCTGAGTTTCTCGCCGGATCTTCTCAGCGGGTCGCGATTCCGATCCGGTAGTAGATTCATTCGCGAAGCAGCTACTCTTGAGTTGTTAGGTCTCCTTCGGAGGCGCTCGGGCAGCTGTTAGCAAATCCCACCCCTCCTGGCTGAGCCTTTGCTCGCCCACCTGTCCTGGTGAAACTGGAAAGGCCTCCGGGCCACCAGTAATCCTTCAATCATAAAAAAAAAAAAAAAAAATGTAATGTATGAACTATGTAAAGTTAACATCACGCGTCCGGTCAGGTATGGTAAAATTATGGCGGCATTTAAAAAAAAAAACCTGTGATGTTTTAACCGACTTCAAAAAAGGAAAAAGGAGGAGGTTCTCAATTCTACTGTACGTTTTTTTTATGTTTGATACCTCATAGCTTTTGACTGGGTGAATCGATTTTGATGATTCTTTTTTATTAGAAAGCTGACGCTTCCTGTGTGGTCCTATTTCAATTTCGTTCAGTTCTGATAATGGTATCCATGAGAAAACCATATAAGTCTTAAATTTGCATTAAGCACGTGCGCGACAAATAGATGAATAACTCAATAACTCAATATCACGCCAACCGTTTTTTAGTGTATATCAATTTGTTTTGGAATATCTTTTTTTATTATTATTTGAAGTCGGTTTTTGTTAGAGCATGTCTATTTACAATAATTTTTAGATATAATGCTCCAGATATCGCTGAGATTTATAATGGAAAGTTACGGAAAAGTGGCTGAACTAAAACCAACCTATCTTCACAGTCTGTCCTTCGTGAACCTAGGAAGTGTTTGTTTTACATTTCCTTGTAGGAAACGGTTTTTTTTTTGTAAATTTTCCGTACTTTGTTCTGTTACACAGTCTTGTAATTTGGATTATTCCGTTTTACAATACCACTAGCGACTCGCCCTGCCTACACTTCGGGTACTATAATTTATTATTGATCTTATTGAATTTTATTTAATACAAATCTGGTCCTGACAGTAACAAAAGCAATATAAAAGAACGTAACATAAAACAATATATCTAATCTTTCCTCTTTATAATACTATTTCTAAACTAAATTATGCCAGTTTAGTTTAGAACTATATTTTGAACATAAAACAAAGACCATATTGATATGCATTTGAATTATATGGTGTAAAAGAGCTTAATAAATTGAGTGTAGTAAGGCTTGTAACATATTTAAAATAATAAGGATTAATAGTGTATCCGTCTAAATTATCACATTAAACATGACGTGTTTCTTATAATGGGTATAAATGGGGTGGCCTTCAAAGATGGACATATCATGCTGTCGCTGACTTATTTGTAGACAAGCGGCCCGCTCCGGCTCCGCTCGGGTCTTTAACAAAAATTTCAACGATATTTGACGTTGTTTTATTTTTTTAAATAAAATAACACTTATTGCGGCATAACTATAATACATATGCTGTCGCGACACTTTTTGTAAATAATAATGTGTTCTATAAGTCGTAGTACATTATTTTATTCTATCATCAATAATTTTCGCAGGGCACGCGATGTAAAGAATATTTTACGTAATTTTTTTACACCTTGGGTTACATTATTGGAGTTTTAGTAAAGATCCCTAATTTTTTTCAAAAAGATTATAGCCTATGTCACTCGGAAATAGTGTAGCTTCCAAACAGTGAAAGATTTTTTAAAATCGGTTCAGTAGTTTCGGAGCCTATTCAATACAAACAAACAAAAAAATCTTTCCTCTTTATAATATTATTATAGTATTGATTAAAAGAGGAATATTCCACGAATACATTGCCTTGTTACATCTCAAATCGTTTAGGCAGCACTTTCGTTGAAAGCTGCCAAGCGTCCCAATTTTGTTCCAATATTCGAACCTGATCTAGATGGCGCCTCCAACCTATACAGCATTGGAGCAGAATCAGGATCCGGGAGCGGGATTATGCGTCACCCGGTTATGTAGCGGCTTAATTGAATAAGGGCAAGCAAGGGCATCCTTACCATCATCGATTACCGTGAGTATCGATGGCCATGCACCATCGGAATTGTTTGTCTTCGAAGAAAAGTATTGTTTTCTTGTACATTTAAAAAAAAAAGATATGTCCAACATTTTCCACATTTTCCAGGAACTTCCAATTTTTTTTTTATAACAAAACAAAAGCAAAACACTGGTATAGCAAAAACTATTACGAGTATTAGAGAAAAATCAGTTCAGCTTACGAGGAGATAAAAAAGATTCGCTTTATTTATCCACGTATTTTCATTTAATGCTGCAATTTTACAATTCGTGATCAATTTTTTTTTTAACTAACAATCACGCCACTTTAACTGGTCCCGTGATAAGTTCGCAAAGAACTTGTGTTACAGGTACCAGATAACGGAAATAAATGTAAGATTTTTATTATACACATACATATATTTAAGATACATCCATAACCCTGGAAAAGACATTTATATTTATCATATAAATATCCTCCCTTGGCGGGATTCGAACCCGCGACCATGTCACTTATCACTACACCAGACGGCCGTTTCAATCAATTCAATCGTTTTTGAACCATGAAACACAAAAAAAAATATTTACGAAAACTATCTTTTACGATTCACGACACCGCATTTCCCTAAACTCCACCAAGCTTATCTCGTAATCACACCATCGATTCCCAAATATTTTCAAACGATGTCATTTTTTCTGTCAACCAAATGTCAATGTTTATGAAAAAGGCTCTCACAATATAAACATCAAATGGAATATCCTTGTAATTTATCTTCGAAAACCCTTGTGCCTCACAGCGGGGAAGAGATGCAAGATTTATCGTTGGACCCAGTTTGTTGCAAGGACACCGCTCACCGGCCAGGGAGATGTCAAGGATTGTATTGTTTTTGTTTAGCGAGGAAAAACAGTGGAAAGTTTTTTTTTAAATATTCGTTATGAAGAGTCTGATTCAATACAAAGCAAAAAGATTTTATTATTCCAACACTAAGGATCTTCGCTAAGATAAACGATAAATGTAAAGTGAGCTTATGTGATAACTACTAATCCATAAACACAGCTCATTGAGTTTTTTTTTTTTTTTTTTTTTATTGCTTAGATGAATGGACGAGCTCACAGCCCACCTGGTGTTAAGTGGTTACTGGAGTCCATAGACATCTACAACGTAAATGCGCCACCCACCTTGAGATATAAGTTCTAAGATATCAGTATAGTTACAACGGCTGCCCCACCCTTCAAACCGAAACGCATTACTGCTTCACGGCAGAAATAGGCAGGGTGGTGGTAGCTACCCGCGCGGACTCACAAGAGGGCCTACCACCAGTGATTACGCAAATTATAATTTTGCAGGTTTCATTTTTATTACTTATTCCTTCACCGTGGAAGTCAATCGTGAACATTTGTTGAGTACGTAATTCATTAGAAAAATTGGTACCCGCCTGGGATTCGAACATCGATGCATCGCTCAATACGAATGCACCGAACGTCTTATCCCTTAGGCCACGACGACTTAACTTATCTTATCTGCTTGAATTTTCTTTTCTCGCCGGATCTTCTCAGTGTGTTGCGATTTCGATCCGGCGGTAGATTCTACGAAGCACTGCTCGTGCTAGGGTTAATGTTAGCAAATTTCCTCAGGTTGAGCCCGTGAGCTCATCTACCCGTACGCACAGCTGTAACAACCCTTTAGGCTACCAGCGAATACGTAAAAAAAAAACTACACTACCCTTCAACAATAAATGACCAAATCACAAGGCATTGGAAATATATAGGAGCTTCATGAAACACCAACTTAGATTTAAATATATGATCAGTGCATTTTGTACACACCACGTTTCTTCTTAGATCGAGTATTAAAATTAAACCGCAGTTTCTCAAAGTGTATGCTTATTTGTGGGATACGCCGTAGACTAAGTCATCTTTCTTTTTTTTTCTTTTTTCTTACCTAAGCTGATGGTCTAGCGATACCATATCAGCGTAACCGTAGGTGAGCTTACAGGACTCAAACCTGATGATGTTGCTAACACGAACCCTAGCAATAGCAGCTCTTCGCAGAATCTTTTTTTTTTTTTTTTTTTATTGCCTTTGTAGGCAGACGAGCATACGGCCGGATCGGAAATGCGACCCACTTAGAAGATCCGGCAAGAAACTCAGTGGGCTGTGTCTGTGGGCTAATTTACTCACCGAGCCCTTCGTCGCATGACCGGTGCTTGGGGTATCTAAAAGTACCGTTAATGGATCGGGAGAATCCGAAGACATGTGTTTTGGGCGACGGTGACTGTTTACCATTTGGTCCACAGGATCGGCTATGGGTTAAGTCATCACTATTCTGCCTAAGTCACTCAAATCACATCACAAATCAACCCCGAAGCAGTCACGTGCTGCTCTTTACAGCAGTCTGTTGCAGTTGCAGTGGAAACGCTATTACTAAAATAATCGCCTAATTTATTTTTAGTAAATTATCCTCTTCGCAATTACATTCTTCCATCCGAATTCTTCGTACTCCCATTTTTCTATTTTAATGGAGGCTTATTATGAAATTTCCCACATAGGTTACCACTATTCGTGTTGTGAATCACATGTGATGGTTGTAATAGCTGTGATTGAAGAAATTTCGACCGTATGTCTCCAGGTGGGATCCGGGTTTCGCCATCAGCGGATCCCTGCGGTCGCATAGGATCACGTAGACTTTGGTATTGTACCCAACAAATTAATTTAAATAAAGAGCACGCTCGTAAAAGCGCCGGGCAACGAGCCGGCGATTAATTATAATATTTAATTTCGTCCGACGCTTGACGTGTTCTCATTTTGACCCTGAACTCAGTGCTCGTGTTCTCGGAGACCGGATGCACACGAAAATAAAAGCGAAAGAAATTGTTTAATGATTTGTAACGTGCATTAAACCAATAACTATTCGTTTTGGTTTTATTTATTTATTTATCGCGTAGTTGGATAAACTCACGAGATCACTCACGCAGAGAGCCAGCCCATAGAAGTCAAAGCGTGAATGCCGCCATCCACCTTAATACTTGAAGTCCATTCCTTAGATATATTTTTTATTGCTTAAATGGGTGGATGAGCTCACAGCACACCTGGTGCTAAGTGTTTACTAGAGTCCATAGACATCTACAACGTAAATACCAACATGGGTGGTGGGTGAACTCATAAGTTCTAAGGTCTTAGTATAGTTACAACAGCTGTCCCACCCTTCAAACCGAACCGAATTACTGCTTCACGGCAGAAATGGGGGGGCGGGTTGGTACCTACCCGTGTGGATTCACAAGAGGTCCTACCACCAGTAAAAAATCGATTGTCTAGTAATTACGCAAATTATAATTTTTTTGTACTTTCTAAAAGTTTATTTTACACATCCTCATAATAATGTGGATTTACATGAATCATGCGTTTTGATATAATATACCTATATATTCTAACTACAACTACGAATACTTCAGATTGACTAGTTGACAGTATTATTGACAATAATCGACGCTTCCATCATGATCTAACAAAAAAATTAATTTAATTATAGTAAAAAAAAATTTTTTTTTTCATATTAAAATACCTGCTAATAAAAATCTACAATTTACTATATTTACACTCTAATGTTACCGTAATGTTAATTTAAATTTAAAAACACAGTTTGTTTAGTGCGTCTAAAATATATTAACTGCATCTAGGTAGGTACAATTCTGATTAGTTCTTTTCCGACACTAATCATAACTTTTCCGAGACGATGCGTCCCGGGAGACAGTGAGGCGAACGGCAAGTGTCTAAGACAGGGCCGTATTCAGTAGACAAGTAAGTAATCAGTACATTAATTTTAATAGTTTTAAAGATGCTCTTTCTCTTCTTCAAGCCGTGTTCACTCAATTCGGAGTGTAGGTCTCTTCATATGCACTCGATTCTGTTCGGTCTGGTGCTTTTCGCATCCAATCCCTACCAGCTATTTTGCTATTGCCGCTGGATTGCAAATTTACAGGCTAGTGATTCCTAATACGACAAATATAAATAATAATCATCGAAAAATGTTAAGCTTTTTTTCTCCTTATTGCACTTGTAGGCAGACGAGCATACGGCCCACCTGATGGTGAGTGGTTACCGTCGCCCATGGACTTCAGCAATGCCAGGGGCAGAGCCAAGCCGCTGCCTACCGCTTAATACTCTCCACAAGCCTTTTTTTTTTTTTAAATTGTAATGCGATTAATACATTTTATATATCAAACGTTCACTATATAATTTTATATAACGAATCGGCAGTTAACCGTTTCAATGGACCAACCAAGTAAAGGCAGCTCTAAACGGTCTCGTTAACGAGTGCATAAGAATCGCCGCGGTACGCGAGGAATGGCGACCTCTGGTGAAGCGTACGACCACCCGAAATGACGACCACGACTACTCTGCGAAGAGTGCATACGCCTGAGAAGAAGAAGAAGGGTAGCAACGCAGCTAAGATCCGGAATTGCTGACGATCGAGCTTATTCCCGGACTTTCGCCAACAGAAAGCTATTACATGGACGTCACGACTCTCGGTATTAAGGTGACTGATACAAAGAAGAGGAACTCGGATCGTGTCTAAACGTAACAGGAAACGCTGGTTGGATGTGGTAAAGGCAGATATGGAGGAGAATAACCTCAACCAGAAGGATGCTGAAGATCGGGCAAAGTGGAGGAGTTTAAGTAGGAAAACAGACCTTAGTACTGGACCCGAAAAACGCTAAGAAGAAGAGAAAGAAGAGGATTGCCGTTTAACAATAAACTTCGAGAACTATGTACAAGTATCATAGATAATAGTTAGATATTAGTTATAAAGATAGACATAGATATTAGTTATAGATAAGCAACTCAAGCAATCAACAAAAATGTTTACGGACGTCGGCCACTAGATGGCGTCGCTTCGAATAATTTGTCATTGCCCCTGTAGATGGCAGTAAGGAAAGATTTTGTAAATTTTCATACACCACAGATTAATAAAATTTAATCAATTTGTCTTTAACAAATAAACACTTGTAGGATTTTTTATTTTTTTTATTTTCTGTGTTTAGTTAAACAATAATTAAATGCCTTAACTTTAACAACATATAAGTTTAGGGGCATCCGCTAAAAGATGTCGCTAGTTTCCATACAAAAAATATTTGTCTAAAGGTATCGCAGTTTCAGGGCCTTGCTAGTATGTCGTCTAGATTATTAAATGACTAAGCCTGTTCAAATATAATGTATTTGGTTAATATTGATTCGGATTCGTTTCCTTAATAGCCTGTTATAATTTGACAAACGAATATCAAACTAAAGGTTCTACACAGCTAATTGTAAGTGGCGAATTCTTAAAATGGAAAGTAGTTTAGTGTTTTTTTGGTATACATGTTTTTTTATTGCTCTTATAGGCAGATGTGCTCACATAATCCTTAGTGGATACTGTCGCTCATAGATGTCAGTTATGAGAGGGGGAGAGTCAAGCCGCGGTCTACCGCTGAATCCTTTCCGTAAGCCTCGTTTGAATATGGACATGTCATGTCATGTGTGAATGTGACTTTGAATTTAAGTATTACGTAAACACTAATGAGGCTCACAATCGCTTTGATTCGACAAAATCCCAGTAAACACGTTTAATTATGTATTCTACTAAAAAAATATTTAGCAATAAATTTTAGGAGCACACCATCTGAAATTTAAACTTGCCATTACCGCAATATTTATTATAATTAATTAGCACGAGGAAACGCAACGTTTTTGACCACTCAGAAAAAACGACTAATTGGACAAATATGGTAAGTTTATAATTAAAATGTATAGACACTATTTCACTGCTGGTAGGACGTCTTGTGATTCCGCACGGGTAGGAACTAGTACCCTGCCTATTTCTACCGTGAAGCAGTAATACCTTTCGGGTCGAATGGCGGGGCAGCCGATGTAATGTGAAAACTGAGGCCTTAGATCTTATATTTCAAGGCGGGTGCCGCCATTTACCTTGTAGATGTCTATGGGCTCCGATAACCACTTAAAACCGGGCGGGCCGTAAGCTCATTCACCCAAATAAACAATAAAAAGAGCCTAGCCTATAAAATAGACAAAAAATAAATTAAAAAATCGAGCGTTCGTCTCTGCTGTCCACTTTCAGAGTCATTGACCTGTTTACTGGATTGCTATGGCAGCTGGATAAGTATCTCCATCCTATCACCGAACTAGGCGCTCGACGTGTAATGAATTGCATTGTATCAATGAATTAGACCTTATTTTCTCTATTGATCGTAACTATTTTATGATAATTCATTATTTATTATGTACTTGTGAGAAATGTTTGGTGAAAATCTTCGAGTGAAAATGTTATTTCTCCTAACAATATTGCAGCGTAAAAATTACGAATTTGTTACATCAAAGATTTAGGCAAAATCAAAGAATTAAGTAAATTCAGAATCGCGGTCTTATTATCTTACGAATGCAATAGATTAACGTTAATTCAGGTGTCACCGAAGAAAAATTTTAAATTAATCAAAGTTGACAATCAAAGTTGACATTGACAATGAAATGTTACGCTAGTCGCCCAGCGGTTGTGGTTTCGAAATTAGAGACGAACCGTTGAGGTCAGCTCTCCGATACTATTGAGAGGTTTTGTCGTCCAAACGTCTGGATTCGAAGCAAAATAATTGTAAATAGACATGCTTTAACAAAAACCGATTTAAAATAGAAAAAAAAAAGATATCCAAAACAAATTAATATACACTAAAAACAATAATCATCGAAATCGGTTGGCGTGATATTGATTTATTGAGTTGTTCATCTGTTTGTCGCGCACGTACTTAATGCAAATTTTAGACTTACATGGTTTTCTCATGGATACCATTATCAGAACTAGACTAAATTGAAATGGGACCACACGGCAAGCGTCAGCTTTCTAATAAAAAAAGGATCATCAAAATCGATTCACCCAGACAAAAGTTATGAGGTAACAAATATAAAAAAACAGTCGAATTGAGAACCTCCTCCTTTTTTGAAGTCGGTTAAAAAGAACTAACAATTTTTTTCAATTCTTAACTATAATTCGCATTAAACCTAAATTTCTAGAGTTGTGAAAATGATAAGAGTAAAATAATATAAAGCAGAATTGGTAGAGTTACTATGGTGGTGAGCTATTATATTATTTGCATTGACACTCACAATGAGACCCGGATAATATCGACAAAACTATGTAAAATTACATTCCACATTGCTCTTGATTCCACATTTCACAACGCCCTCCGCACCGCCAGAGACAAGAATAGATAGAGAAAGATTTTGTGTACGAAGGTGGTACAAAATGGTGGTCACGACAGCAGTGAGGAATACGACGCAGGAGGAAAATTACATACCCGACCCGGATAACGCATAGCCTTCATACTAAGCATGTCGTGTCGGATCATCCCATTCCACTCTTGGAGTTTCCAGCCATTCCAAGCACCGGTCTCCTTTCTCGTAATATGCGAGATGTTATAGAGTTTGACGTGTATCTTAACCCATAGGCACTACCCACTGAGTTTCTGGTCGCCTCTTTTCAGTGGACCACGTTTCCGATGCGCTTGTAGATTCAGGGAAGCATTGCTCTTGCTAGGACAGATGTTGGCAACTTCTCTCAGACATCCCGACGAGCTCATTCTCGGGCTGCAAGTGTCGGCAGAAAAAAAAACATTGGCCGTCATACGGACTGGCGATAAAAGTAAAAACTTATTACTTAGAATATTAGTATTAAAATCTGAAATTTCAAAATGTTTACATTAAATTTATCAACATGATTGAGACTTCCACATCTATCGACAGTCCGAGTAACAATTACAAACATTTTTCTAATATTTATTGATTATTCAAATACAAACAAGATCTGTGATATTTACAAGATCATCAAAAAATATGAGTACCATTAAAAATTAAATATCAATTAATTAAAATACAATCACTTTTTATTAAATCCTTTCAATTTTACTTGTAGATATACTAGATAGACTTAAAGATATACGGGTACACAGCACTTTTGTTGAATAATATCTCATCTGTATGGCTACAAAATATAATACTATGAAGCATGTTGGGGACGCGACCTCACAAGATTTAACCTTTTCAAAATTCGCTAGCGCACAACACACCGACAGGTATCACCGATGTGCTGTATCATACATGTATACGTAACCCGTAAGATTTTCTTCGCCCCAAAAAGTTTTCAACGCGACTAAAGAAGTTCTCACTTCAAAAACTATTATTTATTTACTTTTTCAAGAACATTGGCCAATCATGGTGTTATTTTATTGAGAAATCTTTACTATGTACTATACCAGGGGTTCCCAAACTTATTTTGTCTACTGCCCACTTTGAGAATAAATTATTTTTTAGCGCCCCCTTTTTTCACCTACTTAAAAACATCTATAGCGAGAGCTCATTCGGGTGTCTAAGAGTCCTCCTAAATGAAATTACAAATCGCCTCCCAAGCCTCTACGCAACGCCCCCTTTTTTTCTGGGTCTCTTACCGCCCCCCTTTAGGCCTACAGCGCCCACAAGGGGGCGTTATCGCCCACTTTGGGAAAGGCTGTACTATACTGATGAGCAAGTATTTCTGGTTGCTTCACTAATTTGTATACTTGCAAAAAAAAAAGCATTAGTTCAAATAATTAAACAATAAAAAAGGGATCCCCAGTCTCTCTCCCGTAGATTTGACGAAAAAGGTATCAAAATTAGATCTTTGTCGAAAAAAAAAACAACGGCCAACACTCATTATTGAATGTAAAATAATTCAGTTGCTTTAAAAAATTCATCAATTTCAGCTTGTTTTCATTTATTTAATACCAATTCTCTGCTATTTAGTTTTAGGAGCCTGCAAAATAAATGGTTTGCGATCAGTCTTATCCAAGACGAATCTGCGCACAGATTGTAGATAAATATTTGGCAGAAATCCTAACTCTAATAGATAAGTACAGACATGTGTATCATTAAGGAGAATATTCATACTAGTCTTCTCATATTTGAAAGCGTAAAGATCAAAAATTTCACGAGCTCAAAAAACTTCTGCACTGCAATGTATTTTTCTAAGGAATTTAATAGTTTGGCGAATTCGTAATGCTTAATTCTAAAATTATAATCGACGCATACCCGACCGATATCAATCCTAAAGTTTCATTTTAGGTATGTTATGTATTAATACTTATGTTATGCTGTAGCCCCTAAACTTCATGTACACTTCTAACCCCTAAACTTCTGTAGCCCCTAAGCTTCATTCACTTTGATGAATGGATATTATTGATCTGATGCCCACAGACCACCCACTGAGTTTCTCACCGAATCTTCTGAGTGAGTCGCGATTCCGACCCCAACAAAATAAATGGACTAAGCGCAAAAGTAATATAAATTAAGAGTTCACCAACAGGTTCAGCGGAATCTACAGATTTTTAAGCAAGAATATAGAAGTAATACATGCGCCAAGAGCTTTCCTAAAAGAATAGGAATACTAATTACTTTCTTAACTTTATTTTAGGCCATCACTTCCTATTATTAGAAGAAGAAGAAGAAGAAGAAGAAAGGAGATCTCTCTTGCATTATGTTTCGAAGTTTTATTTGCAAAAATATCTTCCAAAGCCACGCAGCATCTCTTCCGAAATGATCGTGCAAGTCGACCTGAAGTTATTTGATACGCTAACTAAAGACAACGCTACGCTAAAGACAAGTAGCAAAAATTAGGAAAGGGTCTAATCCTCTTGTTCTGTTCGACTTCGATCTCATATTTCAATATAAGTGGTAGCATTTAAAGCTTATGGGCTTCGTAAAACCACTGGCCTGGAATTTGAGATAAAAAGCATAGCAGTATCTCTAATAAATGAGTGAACATAATCAAATTCAAATTGGCAGATGTACGAGGGCTGCACTAAAAGTATTGGGAATGGAATATTTCCACTGTTCCTGTCATATTAAAATCTTTTTAATTGAAAACTCATTGGTTTTAAAAATCGAATACCATTTATTTATTTAAAAAAGATTCTCGGTCTTGTCACGAGGTTTTGTCAAACTTGTTTAGTCGTTGAGAAAATGGAATTGACTCGAAAAAATTCAAGAGCGATGATTTATTTTGACTTTCGAAGTGGTTTAACACAAAAACAGTGTATTGACCGGATGATTTCTGCATTTGGTGATGAAGCCCCATCCAAAACCACAATTTATCGCTGGTTTGCTGAGTTTCAACGTGGACGTGTCAAGCTCAGTGATGATCCCCATCAAGGTCGTCCAAAAAATGCAGTCACCCAAGAAAACGTTGATACTGTGCGTAAGCTGATTGAGGAAGATCGACATGTGACATACCGCGAAATTCAGGCAACTTTAGACATTGGCATGAGTCAAATACAAATAATGTTGTATGAACAATTAGGTGTAAAAAAGTTGTTTTCCCGATGGATACCGCATTCGCTCTATGAAGAGCAAAAAGCGGCTCGCGTTACTTGGTGCGTCAGAACTCTCGAAAGATTCCACGCAGGATCCTCAAATGCTGTATACAACATTGTATCAGGTGACGAATCCTGGATATACGCGTATGAAACCGAAACAAAAAACCAGTCACGAGTTTGGGTGTTCGAAAATGAGTTAAAGCCAACAAAAATTGTTCGTTCACGGAGTGTTGCAAAAAAAATGGTGGCCACTTTTGTCTTCAAAACCGGCCATGTTACGACTATTCCTCTTGAGGGACAAAGAACGGTTAATGCAGAATGGTATGCTAGCATTTGTTTGCCACAGGTCGTTTCTGAACTCCGTAAAGAGAACTGCAACCGCCGCATCATCCTCCATCACGACAATGCGAGTTCTCACACCGCGCACAGAACAAAAGAGTTTTTAGAGCAAGAAAACATAGAATTATTAGACCATCCGCCGTACAGCCCCGACCTAAGCCCTAACGATTTCTATATTTTCCCTAAAATAAAGAATAAATTGCGTGGACAGAGATTTTCGTCACCTGAAGAAGCTACAACGTCTACAAAACGTCTATTTTGGAGACCCCAACTTCCGAATGGAATGGTTGCTTCAATGATTGGTTCTATCGTATGGAAAAATGTGTCAAATTTCGCGGAGAATACTTCGAAAAGCAATAAATACATTTTTAAATAGTAATGGTGTGTCACTTCGTTAATTCCCGAAATTTTCAGTGCCGCCTAGGTAGCTCAAACAAAAAAACTAATTAAAATGTATCTAATACATTAATTTTTGTAGAGGAATTACACAAATAAACTGTTAAATTCAAAATAATTACTCATTAGTGCATTCATTGCGCATTGTTTTTACACACATTTTACTTAGTTTGAAATCAGGTTTTAACTTCCACGTTGTTTGCCATTCGGAATTTAAGGGTACAAAGTATCTATCTCCGTTCCAATTGTAACAAATTCTTCTCTACTATAATATTTATTAATAAAATTTGATTTATTATAAATCAAAGAACATAATATTTCTAACCTAAAAGTACATGTTATTATCCGCAACACGCTTCGTCAGATTAGCGAAATAGAGTTATCAGCAACATGCTTCGTCAAAAAGTACAATACTTGCTTTCAGCTACAAGCGTCATAAGTAACATATTATAGGTCCACGCTAACAACAATGCGCGCGTAGGCAACGAACCTTTGCCTTTTGCAGGCAAATTTTACTTCAAATTAGTTGTTAAACAAAACTAGAGACATAAAGGTAAAAAAAGATGTGGTGTCGTGGGACGCCAGGTAGGAACGAAGTTCCTTCGGCTAATGTAGAATCGACACAATTTGCAAAAAAAAATCGTGCTCAATTTCATGTAGGTTTTCTTGATTTTTCTCTTAAATTTTGCTGATTAGTTTTTATTTAAGTGCAGGAAAGTATGTAAAAGTAAAAGAAAGAGGGAGAAAGAGAAAGGTATTATACACTACTCGCTTGTGTATGCGACTGTCGCGCCTGCGCACGTCTCATTTAACGGTTTTATTCCACGCACTTTTTTTCACGGATTTTTTCTTACGGTTTTACTATCACATTTCTTTCAAATCGGTCGCGCAGCAAAATCCCTATCCCCTCCAAGCCTGCCGTAAGAAACTTCGTTCCAATAAATTATCAATAAAATTATATAATATGGACTCCACAGATCTATTTCCTTAAGCCTAATTCATATGGATACCAGTGACAGAGCATCTAACTAATAAAGTCATATATTTTTGCTGCGAATCAATCGTGAGCTAGCCGCTATATTTTGGCTTTTTGTCTGTTTTGATTGGAGCAACGCAATCTTCAAGCAACAGTTCCGGAGGAAACCGCTTCAAAAATTACACATGCCGCCTACGTATTTTCCGTATCTATTAACGCAGTTTTAACAAATGTTGAAGCATTAAAGATCTATGTTTTACAGAGAAACGTCTCCTTAAATAGGCACGTGTGCGGCCATGCTTATTCCATACTTTTAATGTCTGTAAAATTAACATACACATGAGGCCGATCAGTTTACATAATTCGTGGTTTTCGTGTTCTGTGTAGTGCGACTTTTTAATTTTTACGAACCCAGATTAAAGAGCCCTGAATAAATTATCCAATTATTAGATTACTATATTAGATTTCTGTGGCGTGCATGAATGAAGCTCACGTGTCCTGGGTTAATGGGTTAGTAGGGCCTGAATAAGGATGAGTTAGTTCCCTCTCCTGGCTGAGCATTTGCTCGCCCACCTGTCCTGGTGAAACTGGAAAGGCCTTCGGGCCACCGGTAATCTTTCAATCATTAAAATAAAAAGATGAGTTAGTTGACTAACTCCAAAGCTTCTTGAAGCGCTTCTAATTTTTCAGACTCTCGCAAGTTTTATGTACAGATGGACAACATACATAAATTTTGCGTGTTTGGCACCGCGCCAAGCTTGTTTTAGTTATTACCGCCATTTCTTGTGTCAACTTTTTTTCTCTTAAGACACACATTGTTCCAGTTGAGCCATCAACAGATGGCGTTGATAGAGAAATGAATTAGGTAAAGGAAGTCGTAACGCACATCACGATATAAAAGCTATTTCAAGATTATTTCAAACAATAGGTAGTACGGAGATACTTAATCGGCGGCCGTTCTGATATCACGTATTATACTACTGACTAACTGTTCTAATTATTTAAATTGGACCGAATTGGATCTTTTTTTTTTTGCTCATCATAGCAGGTTTTTCTTTAATTCATTTTCTTGTTTTCCATAGTGGCTCTCGCCATAAATAAGTTAACTTGTTCCTTTAATTTCACTCTGCAAACTACAATTGAACGCCGATTTACCAAATCTTTCTTTCTAAAATAAGTTATCTGAGACAACGGCCACGTGATTGGGAATTCTAATGACACAAACGAATAGAACGACCTATTCTGGAGTTAGTCTATTTCAGTTCGCAAGCCAACGTCGAATTGCACACGTCCCGAATGCCATATCCTGCCATACAATGATTTACACATTGTTGGGATCTGGTCAGTTGTTTTGCGTTGCTTGAATGTTTTCCTCTCAATAATGTGAGTCGTAATATGGTGTTTTGTTCGGAAAAAAAATCATGTTACATCGGGAGTTCTTTTTTAAAATGCAAGCATCTAAAAAATCTAATATACAACCCAAATAATACTTAAGGAACTAACGGGCATTTTTAGGCTATATACAGGTTACGAAGAGCTCACAGTCTAACTAGCGTTAGGTGTAATATCATAGAGCGATCGGCAATGCCCGATTTCTTTCAAGAAATTAATGATTTTTTTATTCATAGCAAAATTTGGAATACAAAAAATACAAGAATTACACCACAAGCCGCAAAATTATGAACCTGGATTTTGTATTAATTACTTTATTAACAAATAAATCGATTTGTGTCTCTTAGAAGTTTGATCTCCGCTGGATTTAATTCGGAGACCTTTCCCTCAATATGCGTCAGTCGAAAACCACTGGAAGCCAAGTTTATGCCCCCACCCAATCGTTGGTAGCCTAAGGGGCTATTCCAACTACACGCGGTAGATTGGTAGGTGAGCTCACGGGCTCAACCTGAGAGAGCTTGCTAACACTAGACCAAGCAAGAGCAGTGCTTCTAGGAATCTACTACCGGCTTGAAATAGCGATCCACTGAGAAAATCCGCCGAGAAGCTCAATGGATTAACGTCCACTAAGGTCTGTATTGAGGTCGACTAATTACCAGGGATGTTTAGATAGCACAAGTTTTTCAATTCTCTTTTTAATCCACGTTACACTAATTACAGACATGTTGCCCTTGTAGGCAGACGAGCATACGGCCCACCTGATGGTGAGTGGTTACCGTCGCCTATGGACTTCAGCAATGCCAGTGGCAGAGCCAAGCCGCTGCCTACCGCTTAATACTCTCCACAAGCCTCTTTTAAAGAAGGACATGTCATAGCGCTCGGGAAACACCGTGGAGGGGAGCTCATTCCATAGCCGGAATCATTTTTACACTAGTTTTCACTCAATGATGGAAATTCGACCTTAACACCCCCAGATTTAAATTTATTTCATTAAGTTCATTTTCTCTTTTGTTTCTTAATGTAAAAAAAAGGTAATTTTTTTTTCTATAGTGTCTACAACTAGCTTTAAGCGTATGCTAAAGTGATTTCTAATATTCTGTAATATAACTAGTTCGATGTATTACTCTGAATTCCGTGGCCAGCATTCGGTTAATAATAATTGAGGAAGCAGTAATCCACAAACATGTTTCATTAACGAAAACATTGCATTAACAAGAATAGCTTTGCAGATTATAATTTTGAAATTTTATTGTGTATTTCGTTTATTTCTAAATTTAAACCTGATATAATCACTTTCAAATTAGTAAGTAAATTGTAGTAAGTAATACATACGATGCTTGAAAATGAATAAGCTTTAAAAATTTCAAATAAAATAAATAATAATTTTGCATCTTGTTTATTTCTTTTTTTATTAAGGAAGGATTACTGGTGGCCTTGGTAGGTCCTTTACAGTTTCACCAAGGTAAGTGGGTGAGCAAAGACTCAGCCAGGAGGGGTGGGATTAGCTAACAACTGCCCGAGCGCCAAGGAGACCTAACAACTCAAGAGCAGCTGCTTCTCGAATAATTCTATGTACTACCGAATCGGAATCGCGACCCACTGAGTAGATCCGGCGAGAAACTCAGCGAGCTGATGCATGGGTTAGGTTGCCAGGATCCCTAAGCCTACTCCTAGTGTTAAAGCTGAAGGCGTCTAATACAAGAGTTATTGGATATGATGGATCTGTCTGGCCTTGTTTACTTCGTGTCATATGTACATGTACTATCACCAGACCGCTGTCTCTCTCTGTTGAATCAAAGCCTTAAACCCACAGATTGTTGTACGTCCACTAATACTCTACATCTGAATTTTAACAATATGTTTTATTAACCAATCTACTAATTATCTTTCCATCGATTTTCGTCGTAGATACAATTATAAATTTTTTTTTGATTGAATTCTGTTTTTTTATTATCATTATATTATTTCCGACGTTTTCAATACTTTAGTTCCGTTTAACGGCCGTCTGGTGTAGTGGTAAGTGACATGGTCACTACACAAGGGGGTCGCGGGTTCGAATCCCGCCAAGGGAATATATTTGTATCGTAAATATAAATGTCTTTTCCAGGGTTATGGATGTATATTAAATATATGTATGTGTATAATAAAAAATCTTACATTTATTTCCGTTATCTGGTACCTGTAACACAAGTTCTTTACGAACTTAGCACGGGACCAGTTAACGTGGCGTGATTGTTAGTAAATATTTATTTATTTATTATCACATTACCGCTGTCTCCATATAATCTTTTAAAAAAGTTAGCAATGACAACAATGGTAAACTCCATTCTTAGATGAATACTTGAAGTCTTCTAAACTAAGCGTCGTAAATAGAATTAAGTCCTCCTCCTCCTTGCGTCGGTTTCCTCATTACTGAGGGTCGTGGTCATGGCCTTGAAACAGTTTGTTTTTTATAATGCACCGCCATCTGTTTCTATCTGCAGCTGAGTGCAGAGCATCGTGCACTGTGGTATCCAGGGCTGCACGAATCTGGTCCGTCCAACGGGTCGGGTTCCTGCCTCTTGGTCGCTTGCCCTCGACCTTTCCAGTGACCACCAATTTCTTCAAGTAATGGCAGTAAAAAAACCACAAAATTAAACTGTAGAAGTGGTTTTAATAATAACAATAAATCATCTGCCTGATCTTTATAATTCCATAGTTTTATTAATGGACTCCAGCATCAATGTCGCTATTCACTGCGCAGAGCACAGATATGAATGAAGGAACGTAGTCCGAACAAAAGCGCTCCGTAAAGGTCATGACCCTCAGCACTCAGGAACACGATGCAAAAAGGAGGAGGATTAATGACGCCCTCAACACCATCGATACCTAAATTTTTCCATTCGAAATGTCAACACTAACGAATATTTACAACCGACCATTCTCGAATGAAGATTTACCCAAGTAGAATTCCATGTGAGTCCAGAGTCACGTGCGTCGAATGTCTAACGTTTCTAATGTTTGTGTGTTGTTGCACGCATTCTACAATTTGTGAGCTTGTCCGGAACCGAAAGATTAATATGAAATACTTTACATTAAAATGATTGAATAATAATAATAATAATAATAATTGAAAAATATTATGTAATTAATAAGATTTTAAATAAATATAGAACATAATAATAACTTATAACCAACCGGTCAAGTCGTCATCTGAGTTGGATATTTTTACCTGTAGGTTAGTGACGTTTATAAAAATGTACAATGGCATTAAAGAGTATCAATTTCGTGTGCTCTCTCTTTATCTTAATATTCCTATATAAAATTAGAACCGTTAGATATTATAATATTCAAATCTAATTTACAAAAAGCGACATGTCATTAGAAATTATGCTTTTACGATTTTTACTTAAGATACGAAAATGGTATCATGGTGCTCTAATAAAAGGAGAGATGACAGTATCAAATATTACTTGAAGATAGAAAAATAATGTCTCACGCAGGAGAGATAGGCGGACACCATTATTACAATTGGAATTGCGTATGAATACTTGTGTAAATACCAGGCACTAGTTCCTACCCTATCACCCGATCTGTTCTGGTAGCAAGCCAGGCAACGTTAGATAAAATACAATGTAAGCATCGAATATCTGAAGGAAGGCGACTTTCTCAACACTTCATTGAAATACCTCACCCACAAGGAATAGCTGTTATACTTCTTAAAATACATACACTCCAACTATTAATCTTTATTTCAGTTCAACAATTGTTTTCGACAGGTTTACGTTATATCAGTTTAGAATTTCTCAAGAATCAGACAGCAGACACTCTAATGGATGTCAAGATTAGGAAAATTAATTTGAAGAAAAAAAACTGTACGACAATGGCTACGTACAGAAATGCGGTGAGGAAAGTTTGAAATGTAAATCATTGTTTTAGGGAGTTTTTGAGTTTGTATTGGAAATTAAAGTAAGTTAAAAAACGTCTTCCCTATAAAGTGTTTTCTTCGTTAGTACATTTCGTAAAAAACCTGATGAAGGACTTGGACAGTGCCAGTCTACCATAAATACAGTACCCGGCGATAAATTTCGCACATCGGTCTTTAAAAAGAGACAATCGGTTAATTTCGGCTTTGTAGAGCGTTATCTCTGTCGCACGAAATACTGTCAGATGTTAACGCGAATCGCCAACTAACTTACTTATTATTAGGGAACAGCTGAGTAATGTCACATAAGTAGTATGCGAAAAAGATAATGCTTTAGAAACTGATAACTTACAGTGACTTGTAGTAGTAGTTAAAAGTAACTTGAAGTCGTCGTGGCCTAAAGGTTAAGACGTCCGGTGCATTCGTATTTTGCGATGCAACGGTGTTCGACTCACGCAGGCGAGTACTAATTTTTCTAATGAAATAATTACTTAATCATACCCGCAAAATTATAATTTGCATTATTACTGGTGTTAGGACCTCGTGTTACTCCGCACGGGTAGGTACCACCTCCCAGCCTATTTCTGCCGTGCAGCAGTAATGCGTTTCGGCTTGAAGGGTGGGGCATCCGTTGTAACTATACTGGAGACCTTAGAACTTATATCTCAGGTGGGTGGCGCATTTACGTTGTAGATGTCTATGGGCTTCTATAACCATTTAACACCAGGTGAGCTGTGAGCTCGTCCACCCCTCTAAGCAATAAAAAAACCCAATGGACTGACCAAATCTATATACACATGTACAAAAAGTCAAAGCGTGTATATTTTCCCTGTAAACTCAAAAGCACGTGTCCAATTTCGATGAAATTTTCAAGAGATATTCAGCTTTACCTAGCGGGTGATCCTATGAATTATGCTAGCATTTAAATCGGAGTTAAATCAAAGATCCACCGGCAAAGCGAGCCGAGTCTGACATTATGAAGTCGTCGTGGCCTATAGAATAAGACGTTCGGTGCATTCGTATATAGCAATGCAACGGTGTTCGAATCCCGCAGGCGGGTACTAATTTTTCTAATGAAATACGTACTTAACAATTGTTCACGATTGACTTCCACGGTGAAGGAATAACATCGTGTAATAAAAATCAAACCCGCAAAATTATAATTTGGGTAATTACTGGTGGTAGGACCTCTTGTGAGTCCGCACGGGTAGGTACCACCGCCCCGCCTATTTCTGCCGTGAAGCAGTAATGCGTTTCGGCTTGAAGGGTGAGGCAGCCGTTGTAACTATACTGAGACCTTAGAACTTATATCTCAAGGTGTGTGGCGCATTTACGTCGTAGATGTCTATGGGCTTCGGTAACCACTTAAAACCAGGTGGGCTGTGAGCTTGTCCACCCCTCTAAGCAATAAAAAAACCCAATGGACTGACCAAATCTATATATACATGTACAAAAAGTCGAAGCGTGTATATGTTCCCTGTAAACTCGAAAACCACGAGTCCAATTTCGATGTGATTTTCAAGAGATATTCAGCTTTACCTAGAGGGTGATTCTGTAAATTATGGTGGCGTTTAAATCGGAGTTAAATCAAAGATCCACCGGCAAAGCGAGCCGAGTCTAACATTAGTCAAAAGTTAGACTGTTAGTTACTGTTAAGAAAAACAAATGAATATCCCTTAAGCTGAATAAAACTGGGACGGTGGGATGGATGTAATGTGCTCTGCGTCAACCCTGTCCCGCCGTCTCAATAGCTCCGACTGGACTCCGGCCCGGTCCGAGGTAGGGCGCCGGTTGTGAGCGGCAGGAGTTTTTAGTGAGGTTCAACTCCCACATACCCCACCTGCCGCGCGGGTGGGGATCCGGCGATTTTCTCCTGTGGAAAAAAAAAGCTGAATAAAACAGCGACTGCTAATTGCCAATAAAAACAAAACAAAAGCGACTAACTAACTACAAAACCGTATAAATTCAATACATTAGTTACACAAGATCGTAAAAACGTTACGATAAATCGTAGAGATATCGTTCATTCATTGAATTTTCGCAAGACACGCCGAAATAGTTTTGCAGTACAAACGCTGACATATCTGGCAAACATTCAAATATGCGTCACGTCGATTTATAGGCGAAGAGCGGGTTATTGGCTTACTTGCGTTATCCGTTTTGAAAAAGTAGACTTTTTTTTTTACTGGTGGTAGGACCACTTGTGAGTCCGCTCGGGTGGGTACCACCACCCTGCCTATTTCTGCCTTGAAGCAGTAATGCGTTTCGGTTTGAATGGTGGAGCAGCCGTTGTAACTGTACTTGAGATCTTAGAACTTACATCTCAAGGTGGGTGGCGCATTTACATTGTAGATGTCTATGGGCTCCAGTAACCACTTAACACCAGGTCTGTGAGCTCGTCCACCCATCTACGCAATAAAAATTAAAAAAAAAAAAAACGACGTTCTGTCGTATTTCTTGCTATTTACTGCCGATGGTATACAAGAATATGCTTCCTTTATAGAAAGATTGATAGATGGACTGATAATAATGTGGACGGGTGATGGAGGAACAGAAACAATGTCTCAAAAAGACAGTGCATCTTTTTAACTATCAAATGTCAGACCTTATGGACCGTTTATGAATAATCCGAAATATAATATATATTAAATAGCAATTTATAACAATAATTAAATAAATTTTCCTAGCTCTTTGTTTCTATTTAACCCATATTTTTATCAGAAACACTTGTAGCCAATGCATAGACATTCATTGCGAAACTCAACAAAAAAAACATTTCCTGATTTAAAAGCTGCTTTTTGTTTGTTGGTGTGTTGTATGCATTTGCATGCCAGTGACCTTAGTACGATTAATAAAATAAATTAAACAGCTGTTCTTGGAAATTCAAAGGTTCAAATATGGAGAATTTCAACAAAAGGTAATATTTCGTTTTCTTGCAGCTAAAATGAGTCGTCTATTATTAAAGGTGGCAATCTGTGCATTTGGACAAAAAAATGTTATTGATATGTCAATACAGATTGATTTGAATATAATCGTCTCCTTCAAAGAATACGGTTCAAA
Organism: Bombyx mandarina; assembly: GCF_030267445.1. Taxonomy (NCBI): domain Eukaryota; kingdom Metazoa; phylum Arthropoda; class Insecta; order Lepidoptera; family Bombycidae; genus Bombyx; species Bombyx mandarina. The sequence goes on along the minus strand of NC_143222.1, from coordinate 3,788,285 downwards.
ACCTGCATTAAATAAAGTATTAACTTAATCTGTTATTTATCTAAGATGTCGTTCAGAAGAGTTTTGTGACTGCCAATGGAATACAAAGTCAAAAATTCGTTTTTCTGATTTACCAATAATTGTCCAAAAGTCACATTGCCGGCTTTGATAATAGTCGACTCAAATACGAGATCGTCATTTGTATTGAGAAAGTTGAAGCGCATTCAACGATAGGGCTAAACTCGGAGTTTTCGTGCGAGTTCTAATTAGGAATTAGGAGATTCGCAGGGGAACCATGATAGATGATATAGCCCAAAGAATCACGAGGTTGAAGTAACAGTGGATAGGGCATTACTCGTAGGGGATCAAAAATGTTTTGAGTGACGACTTCGTACCTCACAAGGTGTAATGACGACCTGTTGAAGATTGCGGGAATCGGATGAATGTAGCCAGCACAGAAACGATTTTTGCCCCAATCTTTGGAGGAGTCCTATGTCCAGCAGTCGACATTTGTAGGCTGATAGATAATAAAACAGATATCATCAATAACGGATAGCTGATCACAATTTTCTTTCTTGTAAAAAGCATTATACAATTCGATGCGCCGTTTCTCTACGTAGTCATTTGAAATTGTTTCAAACTACCTTGTTTTTGTCTTCGATGTTTTGTTGGCTTTTGTTTTTTTCAAATAATCATCAGGCTTGTTTTAAATCGATCGGCAACACTTCCTTAACTATTATTTTAGTTTTTGTATAGTCTCAAGTTTTTTTTTATATTCATTTACATTTGATTGGTATTTAACTTTTTGCGAAGAATTCCTAAACTTACTTTTGCAATAGTTTTTTGGACATCTCTTTTATTTCAAAGTAGTGATTTATGGTTTTTGACATGCAGACAAGCTGTCTGTCTGGCGTTAAATGTTCACCGGAGTCTGGGCACTACAACGTAAATGCTGTCACTTACCATGAGACATGAAGTCAAAGAAGACTTCTAAGAGGAGACAACTGAGAATTTACATTTCATAACAGCTATGCTTTTCTTCAAACAGAAATGCATGTTTTCTTGGTATTAAACAGAATAGTGGTTCTAATCCGTGCTGATTCATCATACGATCTACACATGGTAAATGCCCATTCGCGATCACAGTACAATAGTATAATTTTACTGGTTGTACCACCATTTTGCGTTTTTCTGCAAGCAAGAATGCGTTTCGGTTTGAGGGGCGAAGCAAATGTTTCATTATTAACTCAGACTTTAAGCCAAGTTTCATGGTTGTTATTCGAACTGATGTCAGTGGGTTCCAATAACCATTTAACATCAGGTGAGCCGTGATCTCGTCCGCCCATCCAAGCAATAAGTAAAAGAAAAATTCTATGGAAATTTATATGTATTGAAATATAAACATATCTAGATATTAAGCACTCAGTTAAGGAGCAAAACAAGCCTGTGCATCACACAAATTTTTGCCCGAAGTGGGTAGAACCTACGACTATTAGTCCAGCAGTTAGAAACGCTAACTAATGCACCATTGAGTCAGGCATTTAACTCTAATGTTATGAGTGGTAGTAGGCCTTGATGTGATTTCGCACGTGTGGAGATACTAACGCTCTTTAACTTAGAAACTGCGAAAATTGAGGATTCAGGTTAGAAAATAGGAATAGGATATTGTAATAATGTTACAGAATCGACGCAAAATTTTGTAGTTTTTCTTATTTTTTAGGTATGGGAGATACGTACGAATTTACAGAGACGCTGTCTATGACCGCAAATTGAACCTAGACACATAACCAGATACAAAAGTGTGGATTACAGAAAAATCGTACAAAAAAAATTTTGTTTATTGATCTTAAAAATAAATAGATGGCATCATCAGATGAATACTCAAACAAAAGAGCATTCATTACGAAAACAAAAACAAAGCTTTTTAGAAAATCGACCCTAAATCAGTTTTCACGATTCCGGGCAACATTTAAATGTACTAAATTTCCGTATCACATAATATAGAACACGCGGTGTTGCCAAATTTCAAAAGCATTAAATTTTATTGCATTGGCTGTAAATCAAATTTTATTTACAATGTTAATAATTAACAAATAACTTCAGTTTACAAATACTCGTAAATAAATAAATGCGTTTGTGTTAGATGTAAACTTATATATTTAATGTTATTATTGATTCGTGACATAGTAGAAATATGTACCGGCCATGTGTCATATTGCTTCAAATGTCTTCGAAAAATGTCGTCTTCGAAAATTCAAATCCCGCAGGCGGGTACCAATTTTTCTGATGAAATACGTACTTAACAAATGTTCACGATTGACTTCCACGGTGAAGGAATAACATCGTGTTATAAAAATCATACCCACAAATTTAGAATTTGCGTAATCACTGGTGGTAGGACTTCTTGTGAGTCCGCACGGGTAGGTACCAACACCATGCCTATTTCTGCCGTGAAGCAGTAATGCATTTACGCTGTAGATGGCTATGGGCTCCGGTAACCAATTAATACCAGGTGGGCTGTGAGATCGTCCACCCACTTAAAGAATAAAAAAGAAAAATAAAATACGTATCTTCTTTTATTGCAACCGTAGGCGAAGCCCTAGTCGTCTCTCGGATGTTTCTAAGTGGTTATCAAAGTGTATAGATCACATAGGGAATGCTGCTAACCATCTTAGATATGACTAGCGACCCGCCCTCGCTTCGCTTCGGAAACATTAAAACACACATGAAACAAAAAAATAAAATAAAAAAAAGTAGCCTATGTTCATCAGGGACAATGTCGGCTTCTAATGGAAAAAGAATTTTTCAAATCGGTCCAGTAGTTTCGGAGCCTATTCGAAACAAACAAACAAATCTTTCCTCTTTATAATATTAGTATAGATATAGAAGTCTATCCCTCAATTTGTGTAGTATGCGATTTGGTCAAACCTTCAAACTGAAATGCATTGTATTTTGGGAATCTCCAAGAGAGCCTACGTAATTTTTTTACCAGGTTTTTAAATCTCAATAGTTCAACTAGTTCTCAGGGGCATATAAAATTTAATGTTTTTACAGCACGTAGCTATTGCACAACAAAGAAATATTTGACAGATGTCTGAATCTTGCCAACGATTTTAGTAAGAAAAAAATGTATTATTCTAGTTACATACATAGGAGGTAAACAAAGTGAAGATCTCCAACCGAGCGAGTGAAAATGATCGGCAGATCGACGATCTGAATATTATTATTTTATAGGAAGGTAGAATTACTGACATAGAGGCCTTTCCAGTTAACCAGGACAGGTGGAAGTCAGGATGTTATTGTTCGGAACCTTGCCTTGAAGATGTATTTAGCAAAATTCAGACATCTGTTAAATATTTTTGTGTTTAATGACAGCTACCTCGCCAAATATTTTTAATGCAAATGAATAAATGAAAATCGGTGACACACCCGAAATTATTAAAAAAATAATCGAATTCAAATTCACTTATGTGTTTATTACGGGATTAAATTTTGACAAACAGCTACGTTGGGGTATGAGTTTTAAAATGATCTGGATTTCACGAGAAGCTGACACATTGCAAAACGCTTTGAGCGTTCAAATATAACTCCTTCACTCTGACATTGAATTAAATAACCTAATTTTCATAATGAAATATAGTTCACGAGAAATGCTACGAACATTTTCTTTTGAACGCATCCAACTAAAATGATAGCGAGGGAATGATAGATTGATAGATAGCAAATGATAGCGTTGAGAATCTTATTAAAATTAACCAAGATACTTCCAAGTAGTAGACAAATCGGGCTGTATGGAAGATATGAAAAATCTTAATTTAAAATATCACTTGAGAAAGTCGTTTGGCTTGTGTATAATCAGATCCCAATTGCACATAAGCTTGGTGATCTTTAGCCCCTATAGATGGGAGGTGCCGAAAGTTGAACTTTTTTTGTTGCATTGATTGGTGAACGAGCTCACGGCCCACCTGATGTTAAGTGGTTACCAGAGCCCACAGACATCTACAACGTAAATGCCGCCACCCACCTTGAGATATAAGTTCTAAGGTCTCAGTATAGTTATAACGGCTGCCCCACCCTTCAAACCGAAACGCATTACTGCTTCACGGCAGAAATAGGTTGGGTGATGGTACCTACCCACGCGGACTCACAAGACGTCCTATTACCAATGAAAAACTCCAAAACAGATTGATTGGCTTTGATATTGTCTGAATTGATTTTACCACTGGAGGTCTATGCTCCTAGGCAGTTTCCACCAACACAACCAGCATCATTCATTCATCAGCAGCTTTGTACTAAGTGTAATATTCATGACACAAATTAATATAGTATTAACTTACCAAAGCTCTGGCAGCCATAGCAAATTCAAGCTATTCACAGCACAAATATCGCCAACTTACTGGCATGACATGGCAATTAAGTTGCACGTCGGACTTTTCGACGAGTTCGTAGATAACAGTGACCGGAGCTTGGAACGCTTAAAAGCACCGAAAGTGCTTCACAACGAGAATGCTACCCTAAAACATGAGTGCCAACTCAATTAATAAACGGCCGTCTGATGTAGTGGTAAGTGACATGGTCACTACACAAGGGGGTCGCGGGTTCGAATCCCGCCAAGGGAAGATATTTGTATGATAAATATAAATGTCTTTTCCAGGGTTATGGATGTATATTAAATACATGTATGTGTATAATAAACATCTTACATTTATTTCCGTTATCTGTAACACAAGTTCTTTACGAACTTAGCACGGGACCAATTAACGTGGCGTGATTGTTAGTAAATATTTATTTATTTATTTAATTGTACTGTTTAACGGCCAACCATACAAATTGGTACGCATCATAGACTGGGATACGTACCTGTGGTACTTACAAGACTCTCTACAACAAGAAAAACTGGTTTGCGATCGCAGGACGCTGGTATGACATTCGGGGATTAATACTGTCGGGTAGAGATGGGTTGGTGGTTTTGTAAGTAGATACTACACGGCTGAGCTCTCATTCATCATTGAACACACAGCCCAAAACATTTTTAATGCCAATACTGTAATGATTCAATGAGATGAGTCACAGCAGGTGTCGGGATCACCGACACGAGTAGTTCAAGAGCGGATACGATGCCAACATTTATGTTTAGTCATTGCGACAATAGTAATAATATTATTAAATAGTTGAACTCAGTTACATTTTTTTGCTAAAGAAGATTATGAGGTTCGGGTTGTGTATTTTTGTAATATTAATACGTGAAGCAAAAACTTTGTATCCCTTTTTACGAAAATTGCGCGGACGGAGGAGTATGAAATTTCCTACACTTATAGAGAATATAGAGAAGAAGTGCACAATGCTAATATTTTTTTAAATAATGCATAAAATATACATTAAATCAATAAAGAAAACATTACGCACACTAAATACCAGGTATTTGACGCACACACACATGCATACTATTAATGTCAAAATTTTGTTCTTGACGTCTGCTGTCAAATTGAGAATAGATTAAATATTGTTTGTATTTATTAATATTTTTTTATAGTGTAACCTTGGCGAAATTTGTGATTATAGAAGTATAAAATACAATCATAATAGTGTACAAACTTACAATTCTAATTAATTATAGTCGAATTTCGACTACTGCTTGACCTCTAGTTTTTGTAATTATGAATTAATGTTGTTATTTTATTTTATTTAGATCAACATATGAAGCCGACGAGCTTACGTCTGATTGGGATCAACATTTCTAATAGTCGTCAGCAATGCCAATTTAAAGTATCAATTAATCATATCGATATCATATCGATTATCGATCAAACTAGTTTTTTTTTAATTTACTTGTATATCGTTTTTTGAGCCCTAAGCAATAATAATAAAATAAAAACCGTTGGGTGGCGTTGTAATCTGACCCTTATTATTTTGAGATTGTATTTCAGGTCTACGTTTATTAGCTGTATAATAATTATCAAGGAAATACTCCAAAAATCAATACGAGTCCACTTATTTTAGGAAAAAATTAAATAATAGAATGTATTGTTAGTCACCCTCTAGAGATATAATGTATTTGGGATATGATAATGATCATGAAAGAAATAATAATTGTGACACCGGGTATCGGTCGAAAATCCTGCGGAGGTCAACATGACATTTCGACAAAGGTCATAAAGAAATGAAAGTTTTAATTTATTATAAAAAGCACATGTCAAGTGCCGGAATACACCACGCTGTATGTAACGACATTAATCCGTAGAGTACATTAATTTTAGATGGTTACCGATAAGAGTCCGTTTAAGTGTGTACTATCCTTTATTTTTGCGACCTCTAACCTGTTCCGTGACATTATCTGTCTTTTTTTTTGTTACTCCCTTAAGCGGTGTTGAGAATTAAATGTAGAAAAAAATATATTACTTGTTCTGGCTGAGTGACTGATTCGTGAACAAGGTTTTCACAGCGTTTTCTTTAAATAGTCACTACGGGATTTTTATTTATTTAATTCGCCTGCCTATTAAAGCAAAAAGCTTGTATGATCCACATAATAATAATAATATATATCGACGCTTGAAAGGCAAACGTGACTAAACGACAATGCGTGAACTTTACAGTAGACTAATTTAAAGTTGAAATACCTGAAAAAAAAATATTTTAACGAATCTAATTGTAGGATTGAAATGATTTTAATAGATCTAGAAATATATATTTTTTGCGCATCGAATATGGTTATTGCCTATCATATATGTATAAAGCAGTTATTGTCGCTTTGTCACGTTTGCCTTTCAAGCGTCGATATGTTACTAATTTACTTTTATGGCGAATTAATTGAATAGTTAAAAAAATTACGACAAGTTCGACGTGCAACCTAACCCACGCTGAGTTTCCCGTCGGATCTTCTCAGCGGGTCGCAATTCCGATTCGGTAGTAGATTCATTCGCGAAGCAGCTACTCTTGAGTTGTTAGGTCTTCTTCGGAGGCGCTCGGGTAGCTGTTCGCAAATCCCACCTCTCCTGGATGAGCCTTACTTGCCCACCTGTCCCCCTGTGCACCTGTCCCAGGTGGACAAACTGGAAAGGCCTAAAAAAGCCACCGGAGTAGAGTTCATCCATACTACCTGGAGCCACTGCGGTCATCCACAATGCGTTTCCAGAGGTCTTTTTTGCCACGTACCATCCGGCTATGGAATGAGCTCCCCTCCACAGTGTTTCCCGAGCGCTATGACATGTCCTTCTTCAAACGAGGCTTGTGGAGAGTATTAAGCGGTAGGCAGCGGCTTGGCTCTGCCCCTGGCGTTGCTCAAGTCCATGGGCGACGGTAACCACTCACCATCAGGTGGGCCGTATGCTCGTCTGCCTAAAAGGGCAAAAAAAAAAAGAGTTTCCTTGTATCATGTTAGTGTATTGGAATTACATTTAACTACGATTGCCGATTTTCGTATACAGATTATAAATGGATGAAAATCTTGTTTCTATAGTCCGTTACCTACATACAAACCATTACTACGTAGTAACCCTACCAGTCATGTGGAAAGCATCTAACAACACTAGCAAGGCTAAGGATTACATTGGCAATAGCTACTTCAACGCCGGATCGCGTAGAATCTTCATTGATAGCGCTTTTATCAACTTTAGTGATGTACACATAATATGAAAACTATCGATAATCATAATGTCGAAATAATCTTTCGATCAGTATTCCATAACAAACTGGAGAGTGAGTTGTTTTTATCGTCGCATTTTTCTGATTAGACTTAACCTGGCCCGACACTATTTGTTGTATGTATGTATAGGTATATATATGTGATTTTCAAAAACACGTTTAAATAATTATTTTTAAATTGAATTCAAATGTTTTTCACTGGTCGTAAAATCGCTTACAAAAAGTTTTTGCGGAAAAATTAATTGACTATTCACGTGTTACTCCTCGTGTTCATAATGATTTGTGGTACATGTTAAATTATCGGCATTAGTTAGTAATATTAGTCGGAGTTTTTTTTTAGTATGGAAACGTCAGGATCGATTCACATCTGGTATAATTAAGTTTGGAGAAGCATTTTCTCGAACATGCCTTTAATTTGTTATGCCGATGACACATATGTCACGGCCAGGGGAGATATCATCTGTGAGTCCGGTCTTGCTGCTTATCCAATTACGCTCATTGTTAGTAGGATTAGAAGATTTTTATTTATGACTAGCTGACTCGGTAGACTTCGTAGTGCCTCCATCGATAAATAAAAGACCTAAACTTTTGTATAAAATAAACTCAAAACAAACAAAAGGAATCCATCCGACGGGGGACACATCAAAGGAAAAACAAAATTGTTATTTTTATTTAATTCCGAGCATTTTCATTTATTTATCTACCTTTTAAACCTTTTCTGAACTTCCACAAATAATTCAAGACAAAAATTAGCCAAATCGGTCCAGCCGTTCTCGAGTTTTAGCGAGACTAACGAACAGCAATTGATTTATATATATATATAGATTAAAAGTCGAGAATCAAAGATAAAAATGACCCTCCCTTTCTCTTATAAAAATCCATCCAACCTGATACTTTAAAAGTATCTAATTAAGAGACCCTATGTTTTGGCACACACATTTCCGCTCATTAACGAATTTAGCCATTCCCTTTATTTTGAAAGTGTTAAAAATTCTAAAATTATCGACAAAATACCCATTATATTATTTCACAACACTGACGATATGGACAGTCTTGCAAAGCGAGGTTAATAAACACAAGGCGAAATCATACGTACATTTTAATGCAATTTAACTTGTAATGAAGATAAATAATGTCGAGTGTATGAATACGCTCGTGATATTGCAGCTCAAGTGTTTTATTAATTAAACTATTATACTTTATTAATTAAAAAGTTCAACTCCGCCATAAAACCGATGTTTTAATTGTCATTAGAGTATTTAAACATTTTCTAAATCACAGTAATTCCTTTGATTAACGCGAGTCGAAAACTTAGACAAAAATACTTTTACGGTTTAATTGGGCGTTATATAGAATTTTTTGTAATTACATTAATTACGGTCGTCGTGTGTGAAATGGTAGTATGATGACAATAAAAAAATGGCAAGTTAAAACGTAAAAGTGGTTTTGAATATTATTTTTTATTGCTTAGATGTGTGGACGAGCTCACAGCTCACCTGGTGTTAAGTAGTTCTGGAGCCCAAAGACATCTACAACGTAAATGCGCCACACACCTTGAGATACAAGTTCTAAGGTCTCAGTATAGTTACAACGGTTGCCGCACCCTTCAAATCGAAACGCATTACATCAGGGCAGAAATAGGCAGAGTGGTGGTACCTACCCGTGCGGACTCACAAGAGGTCCTACCACCAGTAAAAAAAAGATTCTAAATCTCTACCTCACTGAAGCCCGCCCTGTCTGGCTATGAACCAATTGTGAGTTTCAGTTTAAAGTAATGAACAGCAGATGTACTCTACAGTGGATACTTCGAACCCGTGTCTCAAGGTAATCGGCTGCATTTACTCTGTGATGTTTGGTGGGATCGGGAAACAGATTAACACAAGGCGAACCGGTGAGTTCGTTGACCTGCATAAGAGATAAAATCGAGCCGTGTATATTTTCAGATTGAAAATCGCCCGTTGATCTTCGGAGAAACCTGTACTTGTAAATAGAATCGTTATGGTTGAGAATTTCAAGTGGAAGTAGATTAATCTTGGTAACGTATTTCCCTTTTAAATTTTTTAAAAAGGATTTTTTTTTATTGCTTATATGGGTGGACGAGCTCACAGCCCACCTGGAGCCCATAGACATCTACAACATAAATGCGCTACCCACGTTGAGATATAAGTTCTAAGATCTCAGTATAGCTACAACGGCTGCCCCACCCTTCAAACCGAAAGGCATTACTGCTTCACGGCAGAAATAGGCAGGGTGGTGGTACCTACGCGTGTGGACTCACAAGAGGTCCTGCCACCAGTAATTACGCAAATTATATTTTTGCGGGTTTGATTTTTATTACACGATGTTATTTTCCTTCACCGTGGAAGTCAATCGTGGACATTTGTTAAGTACGTATTTCATTAGAAAAATTAGTACCTGCCGGCGGGATTCGAACACCGGTGCATCGCTACATACGAATGCCTTATCCTTTAGGCCACGACGACTTCATTAGGGAAGGAAGGATTACTAGGGGCCCAGATGTCTTTCCAGTTTCACCAGGGCAGGTGGGAAAGCGTGGGCTCCGGGGGGGTGGGATTTGCTAACAGCTGCCGGAGCTAATAATAGTCTAATAATAGAGTTAGTGGATCAGGTGTATTCATAAGGACTGACTGACTCACGCGTGAACCGGAGTCGGGGAGTAGTCAGCGGTGGTAACGATGAAGGGTTTGTGATGACGCATGGCCTCATCAAAGTACTATTGTACGTACCGACTCTGCCTTCAGGTGTTTCCTGATGGAGATTTTCAGTTTTGACGCCAGAGCCTTATATGAATTCAAGATAAAATTATTTAAAATATCAATCGAAAATTTATCTCTGTCTTTAAAATTACATCGGGTCAGCCATTACAAAGGTCATACAGCTTTAAACATACTACATACTTTAAACATACTTTAAAAGAATGGTGAAGGAACATTACTCTTAGGTATCTGCTTAGTTTTGTTTGTTTGTATCATTTATCATTTCTATACTGTTGATTTATTATATGTATGTAAGTATGTAAGTTTGTATATTGGTATACCTAGTCAGGTCATAAATTCTGTCACATGTTTAATGTAAAATAATTGAAACAAGTTTATTTATTATGTAACCATTTATATGCGGCCGCCCCGCACTGCACTTTGTGCGCTGCGGCCGGGCGCGGGGCTAACCACCGAGCGGGAGGAAAGGCGTGCCTCCCGTCCGGTGATAACACCGAACGCAACCGGCACCGGAAGTCAAAGCGCCGGCAGAAGAGATAGTTGGCCAGAGGAGCACTGGCCAACGCTGTAATCCCCGCTGCGGCGCCGGTGCCGGAGGGTGGGGGCAGCGGTGAAGGTGAGGGAGCGATGGATGTGGTCCAACAGTAATGGACCGCACCTATCGCTTCCTCCAAGGAAACCTGAACCACTCCGCCAGAGCTCAGGACATGCTGTCTCAGAGTATGGCGGAGTGGTCTATAGATGTGGCTGTGGTCGCCGAGCCATATTTCGTTCCCCCGGCAAATGATTGCTGGTTCGGGGACGATGGCGGCCTGGCGGCCATAGCCATAAGAAGAGACGCGACGATCCCCCCCCTGGCGATGGTGACCAGGGGCCAAGGGTTCGTCGCGGTGCAGTTGGAAGGGACCGTCGTGATCGGGGCGTACTTCTCTCCGAACAGGCCTACTGTCGAGTTCGGGCATTTCCTGGGCGGGATCGGGGCGATTGCTCGCCGCCTCGCTCCCCGTCCAGTGATTCTCGCGGGGGATCTCAACGCGAAGTCTGTCGCATGGGGCTCCCCCCGCTCGGACGCTCGTGGTAGGCTACTGGAGAGGTGGGCGAACGCGGCCGGCCTCTGTTTGTTGAATAGAGGTTCGGTTGCGACGTGCGTGCGGTGGCAGGGCGAGTCTATTGTGGACGTTACGTTCGCGAGCCCAGCCATCGCACGCCGTATCTGCGACTGGAAGGTTTTGGAGGGGGCGGAGACGCTGTCAGATCACCGATATATTCGGTTTGATCTCTCCGCCCGCTCCACAGTCGCGGACGTCCACGGGGACCACCCCCGTAGTGCGTCTCGGTCATTCCCCAAGTGGGCACTGAAGCGCCTGAATAAGGAGCTCCTGATGGAAGCCTCTATAGTGGCGGCGTGGGCGCCCATGCGTCCACACCCAGTCGAGGTCGAGGGCGAGGCGGGGTGGTTCCGGGACACGATGCGTCGCATTTGTGATGCGTCGATGCCCCGGATCGGCCCTCGACTTCCTAATCGCCAGGCGTACTGGTGGTCGCCCGAAATTGCGCAACTCCGCGTGGAGTGCGTTCGGGCGAGGCGCGAGTGCGCCAGACATCGCCGCCGCCGCCTGCCGCGGCGCAACGATCCGGTTGCGTTCGCGGCAGCAGAGGCCCGGCTGCACGGCGCATTTCGCGTCGCGCAGAGGGCATTGCAGCTGGCCATCAGAAGAGCCAAGAACCAACACATGGAGGGTCTCTTGGAGACGCTGGATGAGGATCCGTGAGGGCGGCCCTATCATATGGTGCGCAATAAAATGCGCCCATGGGCCCCCCCGATCACGGAGCGTCCCCAGCCTCAGCAGCTGCGGGACATCGTCTCGGCGCTGTTCCCGCAGGAGCGGAAGGGATTTGTCGCTCCCGCTATGGACGCGCCGCCGGACTACGACGGCGAAGCCCCTGCTGAGGTGCCCCATATAACGGGGGCGGAGCTCCGTGTGGCCGTTCGCAAAATGTGCGCGAAGGACACTGCACCCGGCCCGGATGGCGTCCATGGCCGGGTTTGGGCCTTGGCTCTTGGTGCCCTAGGGGACCGACTCTTGAGACTTTACAACTCCTGCCTCGAGTCGGGACGGTTTCCTTCATCGTGGAGGACGGGCAGACTCGTGCTGTTGAGAAAGGAGGGGCGCCCGGCGGATACTGCCGCCGGGTACCTTCCCATCGTGTTGCTGGATGAGATGGGCAAGCTGCTGGAACGCATTCTGGCAGCCCGCATCATCCAGCATCTAGTCGGGGTGGGACCCGATCTGTCGGCGGAGCAGTATGGCTTCCGAGAGGGCCGCTCAACGGTAGACGCGATCCTTCGCGTGCGGGCCCTCTCGGAGGAGGCCGTCTCCAGGGGTGGGGTGGCTTTGGCGGTGTCACTCGATATCGCCAATGCGTTTAACACCCTGCCCTGGTCCGTGATAGGGGGGGGCGCTGGAACGACATAGAGTGCCCCCCTACCTTCGCCGGCTGGTGGGTTCCTACTTAGAGGACAGATCGGTCACGTGTACCGGACACGGTAGGATCCTGCACCGGTTCCCGGTCGTGCGCGGTGTTCCACAGGGGTCGGTGCTCGGCCCCCTTTTGTGGAATATCGGGTATGACTGGGTGCTGAGAGGTGCCCTCCTCCCGGGCCTGAGCGTTATCTGTTACGCAGACGACACGTTGGTCGTGGCCCGGGGGGGGAGTTTTGCTGAGTCTGCCCGTCTTGCTACGGCTGGGGTGGCGCATGTCGTCGGCAAAATTAGGAGATTGGGCCTCGACGTGGCGCTCAGTAAATCCGAGGCCATGTGGTTCCACAGGCCCCGGAGAGTGCCACCTGTCGATGCCCATATCGTGGTTGGAGGCGTCCGTATCGGGGTCGGGGTGCAGTTGAAGTACCTCGGCCTCATTCTGGACAGTCGTTGGACCTTCCGTGCTCACTTTCAGAACCTGGTCCCTCGTTTGTTGGGGGTGGCCGGCGCGTTAAGCCGGCTTCTGCCCAAAGTCGGGGGGCCTGACCAGGTGACGCGCCGTCTCTATACGGGGGTGGTGCGATCAATGGTCCTATACGGGCCGCCCGTGTGGGGCCAGTCCCTGGCCGTGGGGGTGGCGAAGCTGCTGCAACGGCCGCAACGCACCATCGCGGTCAGGGTCATCCGTGGTTATCGCACCATCTCCTTTGAGGCGGCGTGTGTACTGGCTGGGACGCCGCCTTGGGTTCTGGAAGCGGAGGCGCTCGCCGTTGACTATAAGTGGCGGGCTGACCTTCGTGCCCGGGGCGTGGCGCGTCCCAGCCCCAGTGTGGTCAGAGCGCGGAGGGGCCAATCTCGGCGGTCCGTGCTGGAGTCATGGTCCAGACGGCTGGCTGATCCTTCGGCTGGTCGTAGGACCGTCGAGGCGATTCGCCCGGTCCTTGTGGATTGGGTGAATCGTGACAGAGGACGCCTCACTTTCCGGCTCACGCAGGTGCTCACTGGGCATGGTTGTTTCGGTGAGTTCCTGCACCGGATCACAGCCGAGCCGACGGCAGAGTGCCACCATTGTGGTTGCGACTTGGACACGGCAGAGCATACGCTCGTCGCCTGCCCCGCATGGGAGGGGTGGCGCCGTGTCCTCGTCGCAAAAATAGGAACCGACTTGTCGTTGCCGAGTGTTGTGGCATCGATGCTCGGCGACGACGAGTCGTGGAAGGCGATGCTCGACTTCTGCGAGTGCACCATCTCGCAGAAGGCGGCGGGACGCGTGAGAGACGCACAATCCCGCCGCCGTCGAGCGGGAGCCAGGGAGGCGGATCTCGCCCAAGCCCTGGCCCTCTAAGTGTTTCGGGTCCCCCTCACATGTCGGTCTGGGGACCGGCGAGGGGGGCCTAAGAAGACGACATGCAAGCTGCTCTGCACGCGTTTTACGCAAGAGCATCCGGGTGATGGAAGGCCGGCTATCCTCGACCCACGCTGGTTCTGGCCCAGCGGGGTATTCCGTAGGATAGACCATTTTAACCGGCGCCATCTAGGCGGGCTTCGGACAGTCTGCCGACCGAGAGGGCTGGTGGTCGTGGCGCCGACGACCGCCAGTCCGGCGTCCCGAGGGGGAGGGTGATGGGAGAGATGTGCTCCGCACTAAACGCTTCACTTTCCCCCCTTTGCCTTGTCATGAGTTCTGTCTCATGCGAGGTTTGGACGTTGGTTGTTGAGCGACAGGAGGTTTTAGTCAGTTCGACTCTGACATACCCCGCCTAGTATCCCCAGAAAAGGGCGGAAGTCCGGCGATTTCCTCCTGACCAAAAAAAAAAAAAAAACCATTTATATACCAAAATGAACTTAACAAAACATAGATTCTTATGACACTAAAGTTTATTCAAAATGACCTCCGTGATTTTGAATACAGGCCTACAATCTGCGCGGCCAGTCGTCTATCGCAGCACGAACGAGGTCCATGTCAATATCGGCGGCTGCCTTAATCAAGGATGTCTTGAGTGACTCCAAATTGGGATGAGGCTTTGAGCACGCCTTTTCCTCCAAGTGTTGCCATATCTTGTAATCTAACGGATTCAAATCTGGACTGGAGGAGGGCCAGTCTTCGTGCCGGATGAAGTCGATTTCACGTGCCGCCAGCCAGTCTTGTGTGCTCTTCGCTCTATGAGCTGGCACCGAATCTTGTTGGAATACCCAGTGCCTGTTATTGAACATGGTATGAGAAACAGGTTCCACAAGGTTCGTCAGGACTGTATTTTGATACACAACTGCATTCGTTTTTACACCTTTCTCACAAAAATGTACCTCTGTTAAGCCCCAATAAGAAACTCCCAACCATACCATGAGCGAGGATGGAAAATGACCTCGTTGGACACGCGGAATACGGTTGCTCGCTTCTTCACTACTGTGTGCGTACACCTTATCATTTTGTTTGTTGTAGCTCTCTTCTACGGTAAAAATTTTTTCATCCGAAAAAAGAATTTCCCGATATTTTTTTCCCGCGTACCGCTTCAACAAAGCGCGACATCTCTTCAGTCTCAGGTCTATTAGACGAGCATTCAAACGATGTCCTGTTTTTCTTCGATATGCCCGAAGCCCTAAGTCTTCATTTAACACCCTTTTCACCGTGGTTCTGCTTAACCCCATCTGAAGGGCCAACAGTTTCTGCTTACGTTTGGGATTTCTTTGAATTCGCGCCTTCACAGCTTTTATCACTGCTGGAGTCCTAACAGACCGAGGGCGACCACTTCTTGACCTGTCATCTACACTAGAGTCTTCATTGTATCGTTTGATGGTACGATAAACGAATCTTTTGGTTATATTCAAAATTTTCAGTATATTAAAAATTTGAATTGGCGCGTAACCGCAACGATGCAACGCAATAACTGCAACACGGTCTTCTTTAAGCGTCCACTCCATATTTGTGTAATGAGTAAAATACTAAAAGTATACATTTTTATTTTCATGAACAATTCTAAATTCGAATTCAATAAACTTTTTTGTGACGAGCATTCTAAAAGAAAAGTTTTTACTGTGTGACAATACTTATGACCTGACTAGTTATATACAAATAGTTATTTCATATTATATGTAAACGGTATATATCTATTTATTATACGTAGGTATATAATTTCTATAATAATGTATTGTCAATGGTACACCGCAACATACCTACTATATTTTTATATTTTCCAGAATTTCTCTAAACGGTTGTCTGGAAGAGATCGCTTTTAGCGATAAGACCGCCTATTGTACAAATCTATCTGCTTTTTGACTGTTTTTGAATGTAAATTGTGTTTTTGTGTGCAATCAATGTATACTCTCTTCTCTCTCTCTCTCTTTCTAAAAAAAACAGTCGCTTTGATAATCTTTTGAAGCCGGTTAAGAAGCTTATTGGTTTCATCTATGTATTCCAGTATCCACGAACATCGCAACGTCACTGCTCTCGCGATCAATTTCGAAAATACCTATATCTTATCTATCTATATATAAGTATATAAAAATGAATTGCTGTTCGTTAGTCTTGCTAAAACTCGAGAACGGCTGGACCAATTTGGCTAATTTTGGTCTTGAATTATTTGTGGAGGTCCAGAGAAGGTTTAAAAGGCAGATAAACATGAAAATGCTCGGAATTAAATATAAATAATAATTTTGTTTTTCCTTTGATGTGTCCCCCCCCCCCCCGTCGGATGCATTCTTTCTGTTTGTTTTAAGTTTATTTTATACAAAAGCTTAGGTCCTTTATTTATCGATTGAGGCACTACGAAGTATGCCGGGGCAGCTAGTTTACACAATAAAACAAAAACAAAGAGAGAAAGTATTTCAATTTAAAATTTACCTACAGAATCCTCGACGAACACATTGAAAGTGGTACCGTTATCTTCGCTTAATGCACACGAGGGCCTTAAAAAACTGAATTATCTAACAATTCGATACGTGTAACATTATTCGGTTTGCGCACGTAACCAGAACATAAATAATTCGTTCGTTGAAACATTGTGATGAGTTCGGTCAACGTGAAATGTAACATACAGCATTGACATACATTTCGCGAATCCCAAGTGCCGGCGCCCTCAAAGCTACAGTACAGTCGTTGACAGCGAGTGCGTTATATAGCTCACATTAAGCCGTTACTTTTCTCGCATTTCGGCCCACATCTGACCAGTCCTTTCGCTGCGCCTAAAGATGGTGGGAGACCAGTTTCCCTACGAGATCAAATAAAAAATGAAGAGATTCGCAGGAAAACCATGGTAACCGATATAACCCAAAGGATTGCGATGTTGAAGTGGCTGTGGGCAGGGCACATTGCTCTTAGTAATTTTTACTAGTGGTAGGACCTCTTGTGAGTCGGCGCGGGTAAGTATAGGCAGGATTATAGTAACTATCTTTGGGGTGGTAAGCGGCGCAATTAAAAAGCGTGAGGCGTTAAATGATATTTATTGAAGTGAAAACTTCTTTAGAATCGTTGTGATTTCAAACCGGATGCCACGGAAAAAACGACAGGTAAGAGACACAAATACAAAAATGTGTAGGATGAAGCCAGCAAAGAGTGAGACAGAAATATACATACTATTTAATACAGCGCCATCTGTGAGATTTTTTAATACTAACGTGTGTATGAAAGCTCTTGTAGTGAATTTTAATTTAGGATTATACGTGAAATTAAAATATCAATTCACAGAGGGCGCTACCTTACAATTATTTACTAATGACAAAACTTTATATATACTTAAGACGTTTAGGATAATTGTATTTTAATTTTGGAAGGTTTCACTTCTACCACGTGTGAATTGCACACATTTTGTTTTTATTTTATTTTATTCGTTTTCCTAGGATGCGCTATTTGTTATTTATTTTGCCTTTTCAGACTGCAATTTGTATTCTGACGCTATGGCGCATCTTCGTGTGTTCTTACTCTAAGATCGCTCGCGCCTTCAGACATTGATGTTTTATTAAGCTATTGCATAGCTTATTTACCTTACTAACAAAATACTGAGTTGGATTGGTTTTTTTTATTTTTTTATTTCATAGCACTTTTGGCTTCGCGTATCCCGCCCCTATGAAAGGACAGAAGTCTCGTGCAGCTCTGAGTTTTATTAACAAAAACGTGACCCAGCCTATAAATGTAGTATTTTAATTTACATGCTCGCAGTCAGTGCACTTATTATGCTTCAATAAATGTACACGATTGACTTCCACGGTAAAGGAATAACATCGTTTAATAAAAATCAAAAGCCCGCAAAAATTATAATGTGCGTAATTACTGGTGGTAGGACCTCTTGTGAGTCCGCGCGGGTAGGTACCAGCGCCCCGCCTATTTCTGCCGCGAAGCAGTAATGCATTTCGGTCTGAAGGGTGGGGCAGCCGTTGTAACTATACTGAGATCTTAGTAACTTATATCTCAAGGTGGGTGGCGCATTTACGTCGTAGTTGTCTATGGGCTCCAGTAATCACTTAACACCAGGTGGGCTGTGAACTCGTCCACCCGTCTAAGCAATAAAAAAAAGGTTGTGACGTTCCAAGCTTCTAATGACCCGGGCCTGTAAGTGAACAGTTTCTATGAGGGCGTATGCTCGTTGCTTCTGTCAAAGTCTGATGTAGCTTCCATAAATGTGAATTACGCTGGACGCTAGCTAACACATACCGTTTTGTTCAACTACCCTCAAGCGTGCGTTTTATCGTTAAAAAATAAGTTCGCGGTATTTTTAGCCATCGCCCATGAAGTTTATTATTATCATTGCTATGCCGCCATGCCCAAAAATATGTTATCTTAGATTACAAATTTAATTACTATTTCACGCAATATTTTAGTAATACATATAATCACATTCCTAGTTCACATCGGTGACGCGCTCAAAAACGTATCACTGTAGGTACGTATAAAGCTACGAAATAAACATAAAAAAACACATAAAAATGATCAATGTAATTTTACACGTGCCAATAAATTTTGATCAAATTTAAGAAGCTTTATTAATTAATTTTCCTCAAGGCTCTGTACGTCTACGTGTTACCAGAAACGTAAACAAATTGTGACGTAGTTGTTTGACACAATTACCTATTGAGTTACGTCGAAATGTCTTTCGGTTAAACATATTAATGTATTGCAGATACACGTGTACCTAATCATACTCGGTGGAATTCGCCAAAGATGTGAAACCTAACCATCAGTTGAGTTTCTCGCCGGATCTTCTCAGTAGGTCGCGTTCCGATCAAATTGTGGATGCAAGCGCGAAGTAAATGCCATTGAGTTGTTAGCCCTCCTCTTCTTTAACCCATAGACACAGCCCACTGAGTTTCTCGCCGGATCTTCTCAGTGGGTCGCGTTTCCGATCCGCTGATAGATTCTGCGAAGCACTGCTCTTGTTAGGTTCAGTGTTAGCGACACTCCGGTTTGAGCCCCGTGAGCTCACCTACACACGTTAGGGTGAAACTGAAATAGCCTCTCAAGGCTAACAGCATAGGTAGGGAAAAAAAACGTCCTCTTAAGACGCGCGGGCGGCTATATTTCACCTCTTCTGGCTGAGCCCGTGCTAGTCCACCTGTCTGTCCTAATGAAGCTGGAAAGGCTTCCGGTAATCCTTCCATGTAAAAAAGGTGCACGTCTTAAGGAATTTCTATACCTTTTAAGGTAAAGGCCGAAACATTTTTTTTGTTGGATTTACAGGAAGACGAGAATACACCACATCTGATATTGAGTGGTCATCATCGCTTATCACAAGCCAAGGACTCAATAAAAACGCTGCCTCCTGGTAATCTGCATCATACACTTTAACTTTCACTCCTGTTAACATTAAGAAGAAATAATTGATTTATATCCTAAATCTAATACGAAAGGAAACTTCAATTCCGTTAGAGGGGGTGATTTTAAAACTATACAGAATTTTTTTTTTATTGCTTTGATGGGTGGACGAGCTCACAGCCCACCTGGTGTTAAGTGGTTACTGGAGCCCATAGACATCCACAACGTAAATGCACCACCCACCTTGAGATAAAAGTTCTAAGGTCTCAAGTATAGTTACAACGGCTGCCCCACCCTTCAAACCGAAACGCATTACTACTTCACGGCAGAAATAGGCAGAATAATCATTCGACAAGAATTTGATATTATCATCACTATTAAAGTGCAGTCACGAAAGAGGGATAGCAAGATACGTACGTACTGCTCACTCACTCTTCTTCTTTTAAGAAGAATTATTATAACGTCAATTCAAAAGTGATTTCGATACTTTGCAGTGTATTTTCTTTATTACCCAGGCGAATGTAACCGTAGATAGTAAGTGAAGTCAAATTGAAAAAAATATAACTAACTATTAAATGCCAAAATAATTCGTTTTGATCGATTTTAAAAAGAAAAAAAAAACAGTTGTCAAACATAATAATATAAATGTAATTAATTGTCGATTAAATCAAAAAGTATTTGTAAAAAGTATTTGTTTGTATATATTTATTTTTTTGAAAAATCTGATTACCCTTAAGCTCTTAACATGAAATTGTGTAGAATCCTAGTCCGAAGGACGTTTCCAGATGATTTATTTCCGAAATAAATCCTTCGTAATAACAAAGTAATGACGCGTCTTTTTCTTCGATCGAATCACATAGGCGATCGCCTATAAGCGCTGTTGATTCACGTGGAACCAAACGACGTTCTGACGCGCAGAGCATCACTCATCCATAATAACGAACAGATCAATAAGCAATGAAGTTCAACATTATATTGGTAGCAACGTGATTCCCTTGGCAGGAGCGAAGTAGATTGATGTAACGTGAACTTTGATTCATGTTTTTAAAGAATATCAATTTGAGCTAGTTAATTATCGAAATTTGTGTTCGCATAGATTTTTCTAGTTGCCGGGGCCGCTGATGCGTCACGTCTAATTAATACTAAGTTAAAACTACTTATAAAAAACGTTGTAGCCTACAACGAATTTTCGGAAACGGTAACCATAGACAGTGGCTTTTAACCCAGTGATGCACTAACGCTCTTTACAAATTCGCGACACCCTTAAATTATTACATGAAAAACTTTTGATACACCACTTCGATAAAGCGGCACGACACGAGAACCCTCTCATCGTGGCCGCCGGTAACTACATTCCCGATCCTGCGGACAGAATGGAAAGCAGTCGACGTCGCCCCAAACACGTCATTTCGGATCCTCCCGATCCACTAACGGTGCTTTTAGGCACCTCAAGCACCGGTCTCGTCGAACCCGTCGCTTGCGACGAAGGTCTTGACGAGTAAATTAACCCTCAGACACAGCCCACCGAGTTTCTCGCCGGATCTTCTCAGTGGGTCCGATCCGGGGCTAGATTCTGCGAAGCACGGCTCTTGCTAGGGTTCGTGTTAGCAACGTCATCAGGTTTGAGCCCCGTGAGCTCACCTACTAGTTAAGGCGACGCTGATATAGTATCTCAAAGCTATCAGCTTAGGTAGGAGAAAAAATTATTTTTTTTATACATTTATTAATTTATGTATCATTAATGTATTAAACGTGGCTCTACAGTTAAACAGTTGTATATTTACCCCATACGTATCCCAGGGATGCAATTTCTTCGGGTCACTTTAGATAAAAATCTGTCGACTCACCTACGACGTACCAAAGGGAGGTTGAGAACCGCTGCACTTGATTATATATTTTATATCAATAGCTATTTTTTGATTTTACTAACTTGTCCCGACTTATAGATACTACAGCTCTATTAGAAACAGTAACACATTCTGGTGTGTGGGTCAGTAAATAAAGACGGTACTTTAATAACTCAAGTACAAACTTAAATGAAGGGCGCCCGTCAACAAAAAAGGCACTTTGAAAACACTTACCTCTTTACTTTTAAAAAGCATTCGCTAGAGTACACAGACAATTAAAAAAACTAGTGGTCCCGCAGTAGTCGAAATTCGACTATAATTAATTGGAATTGTAAGTTTGTACACTATTATGATTGTATTTTATACTTCTATAATCACAAATTTCGCCAAGACTACACTATAAAAAAATATTAATAAAGACAAACAATATTTAATCTGTTCTCAATTTGACCACAGACGTCAAGAACAAAAGTTTGACATTAAATAGTGCGCATGCGTGTGTGCGTCAAATACACGGTATGTAGTGTGTGTAATGTTTTCCTTATTGATTTAATGTATCTTTTATGCATTATTTCAAAAAAATATTAGCATTGTGCACTTCTTCTCTATATTCTCTATAAGTGTGGAAAATTTCATACTCCTCCGTCCGCGCCATTTTCGTAAAAAGGGATACAAAGTTTTTGCTTTGCGTATTAATATATAGATTTAGACATAGGTTGACATAGTATCCCGAAAATAACTTCTATCGAAAATATCGGCTTCTGTTTTACTTTCTAATATTTCAAAGGACAATTTCTTTTTGTGTTTATCTGTACACAGGGCAGGTAGATAGCGAACCACAAATAAACAGCAACATACGTAAATTTATGTGTGATTAAATTCAACAATGGAAATAATTGCAACAGTAATGGCGAAATTCACTTTGTATTGCACTATCTATGGGCTTCGATGACCTTTTTACATCAGCTAGGTTTTTATTGCTTAAATGGGTGTACGAACTCACGGCCTACCCGGTGTTAAGTGGTTACCAGAACCCATAAACATCTTCAACGCAAATGCCGCCATCCACCTTAAAACAAGAGTTCTAAGGTCTCCGTTTTAACAGTACAACGGCTGCGCCATCCTTTCAGAAATAGGCAGGGTGGCGGTACCTACCCGTGCGGACTCATAAGACGTCCTACCACGACTAATGACGCAAATTATAATTTTGCGGGTTTAATTATTATTACACGATGTTATTCCTTGACCGTGGAAGTCAATCGTAAACATTTGTTAAGTATGTATTTCATTAGAAAAATTCGAACACCGTTGCGTCGCTCGATACGACTGCGCCGGGCAAGCCACGACGACCTGTCAAAAGGTTATGAGGTAGTTCACATAATGAAAAAAAAAAAAAATATATAGCATAACACTCACCGCAAAACAATAGGGTTACTTCACTTATCGTTACCATCACAGTTTATCACCAATTTTTATCAAAGTCACATTGACGAAAGAAAACAAACCTTCAAACAATATCTAAGGGTATCGACCTACATATGTTTCTAATAATAGTGGCACGCTTTTATTCCACGTATCCCGACATTCTGAATGGATTCGGGTCGTATAATTTATATTATCTATACAAATAAATAAAATCGGAATGTCTGTTTGTAATAATAAAATAATCACTTTTTACTAAATGCGTAAGTATGTATACCACAGTACATACCTATACCAATTTTTGTTTTTTTTGTTTGTCTGTCTGTTTGTTCCGGCTAATCTCTGGAACCAATTTTGACGAGACTCTCAATGATAGGCAGCTGATAATAAAAGGAGTAACTTAGGCTATTTTTTTAGACTAGCTTCGCCCTGCGGCGTCACCCAAGCTACGACGATAACCGCGGGTAACATCGCGGGACTCAGCTAGTATGTAATATATCGTAGACAGACGATGAGAGCACGTTTTTTTTTCTGTGCCCACGCAACATAACATACATACACATTAAAATCACATCTCGTACTCATGGTATGTAAATATCAAGAAGTATCATAAACGTTTTGAAAGCTGACAGCAAAAAAGTCCCTAAAGTTTTACGATTTTATTTATTATATTTACTAATTTGCTCGCTAAAGTTTAACGCAAATAATCTTCTATATATATAAAAATGAATTGCTGTTCGTTAGTCTCGCTAAAACTCGAGAACGGTTGGACCGATTTGGCTAATTTTGGTCTTGAATTATTTGTGGAAGTCCAGAGGTTTAAAAGGTAGATAAATATGAAAATGCTCGGAATTAAATAAAAATAACAATTTTGTTTTTCCTTTGATGTGTTCCCCGTCGGACGGATTCCTTTTGTTTGTTTTAAGTTTATTTTTACAAAAGTTTAGGCCTTTTATTTATTGATTGAGGCACTACGAAGTCTGTCGGGTCAGCTAGTACATTCAATAAAAATAAAAACATGATACACGAAATACATACGATCATAAAATTTATTGACACTGCAAAATTTCATTTATGATTCATCAACTTGTAGATTATATTATCATCAATTTCTCCTTCGGTTTTATTGATTCAGTTTAGGTTAATTCAATGCCGACTTTCTATATTTATGTATGTCTATGCTGTAAAACAGTTATTTCATGGTTATGTCTTTGTATGTGTTTGTGTAAGTGTATGAAGGGTCATAGAACTTGTTTTAGTTGATTGTCATTTCTCACGAGGCGCTGGGGCTTAATGTTATGTAAAAATAACCTTGATCCTTTTTTTAATGTTTGTAAACTAAACTAGCTACCGTTTTTTGTTAACCTCTGAGAAAGCAATAAAAATTGAGATTAGAGAGCGAACTTGAAGTTTTAATCCTACCAAATTGTTGGTAATCTTTTTTTCTACCTATGCTGATAGCCTTGAGAGGCTATATCAGCTTCTCCTTGACGTGTAGGTGAGCTCACGGGGCTCAAACCGGGTGAGTTGCTGACACTGGCCCTAGCAAGAGCAGTGCTTTGCAGAATCTACCACCGGATCGGAAACGCGACCCACTGAGAAGATCCGGCGAGAAACTGGGCTGTGTCTATGGGCTAATTCACTCGTCGAGCGCTTCGTCGCAAGTGATGGGTTCGACAAAGACGGTAACTGGTCGCTGGTAGGCTAAAGTGCTATTTCAACTATGCGCGGAACGGTAGCTGAGCTCACGGAGCTCAACCTGACAGAATTGCTAATACTGGCCCTAGCAAGAACGGTGCATCGCTGAATCTACCGTCGGATCTGAATCGTGTTAGGTTCTCTGGGTCAGGTTGGGATCAGACGCCATTTTTTTACAACTCCTATTTTTAAGGAGGTCTTAACTTGATAGTTTTAGTTAGTTCTCGACAATACAGCTTTATAAGTACAATGCCAATGTCGGATTTTTTATTTATTTCCCTTAGAGGCAGACGAGCATACGGCCCACCCGATAGTGAGTGGCTACCGTCGCTCAGGAATGTCAGCAATGCCAGAGGCAGAGCCAAGCCAGTGCCTACCATTATGTACTCTTCGCAAGTTTGAATGTCATAGCGCTCGGGAAACAACATAGAGCTCAAACCAAAGCCTGATGGTACGTGGCAAAAAAGTTTTCTGGATGTGGATGAACGCAGTGGTTCTAGGTAGTATGAATAAACTCTACTCCGGTGTCGGGCGGTTCTATGATAAAAAAGAGATGATGCGATCATCTTAAATAATTCCTCAGAGCACTTCCTATGGAAAATACGGTACAAAATACAGAGAGAACCGAAGTCCCTTCGCAAAACCAGAGTTTCCAAACGATTCATGAGAATGGAATTATCGATAATCCGAACGACCTTCTTCTGTATGAAAGCAAATGGAAGAAGCTGGTATTTGGGAGCTCTGGCCCAGAGGTGGAGGCAATACTGCAGACGAGGCCAGACCTGTGCTTTGTAAAGCAAAAGTCTTTGTCTGGACGTGAAATACAGTTTCTCTCTATTGAGAACTCTCTCTAGGAGTCCAACTTGGCTTTGCCGTCCAAATGACTCCTATATTGGACATCGCTCGACACGTCGGCCCAAAGTATTCTAATACTTGCGAAAGGTTATAGTAGTACTCCTTGGAATTGCGGCGCTATGACAAAAAGGGCCCTTCTTCGCAAGACTTAAGTCTGCAGTTAGGATGGTAGGAAGTAGGTAGGTCTTTCTAGTACATAACGTTAGAAGATATTGGGTGTATCGTAACAATACCTTGTTTTTTGTTATAGTAAGATTCCGCGAAATGATAACTAAGTTGGGGCCATCGTCCACGTTAATAATAGCTAGTTGATAATTACTTAGGTCAGTGATTCTCAACCACTGTTCCGCGGCACTTTTGTGTGCCGCCAAATTTCAAAAGTGTGCCGACAAATTTTGCGAATATATAATAGTGTTAATATTATTAAATTATATCATTTTAAAAGAAAAATATTTTAAACATGAATATAAATTTAAATCCACAAAAAAAATTATAGTATATTTTAATTTATTTCGTATATTAAAATTTTTTGATAAACTATTTATGCAGTGTTTGTAGTAAGTAAATAATTTTTATCTTTTTTTTTTGTGTGCCGCCAAATTTTGAAATCGTTAAATATGTGCCGCAACAAAAAAAAGGTTGAGAGCCACTGACTTAGGTATTAGCATAGATATGTTTGTTTTGTACTGTTGGTTTCCCGAATAATAAAAGAAATAGCGTAATATAGGATGTTTTTGGTGGTAGGACCTCTTGTGAGTCCGCACGGGTAGGTACCACCACCCTGACTATTTCTGCCGTGAAATAGTAATGCGTTTCGATATGAAGGGTGGGACAGCCGTTGTAACTATACTGAGACCTTAGAACTTATATGTCAAGGTAGGTGGCGCTTTTACGTTGTGGATGTCTATGGGCTCCAGTAACCACTTAACACCAGGTGGGCTGTGAGCTCGTTCACCCATCTAAGCAATAAAAAATATTAATAATAATAACAGCAGATCGTGTTCTCCGTAAAATCCAGAGCACAATCGTTCAGAACCGGACAAGGTGACCGTGTTGTGTAACGTTTATAGCGATGCACTTGGCTTCGAATGCATTTCCGACCTGTTTCCAGAAAGCTCGAATGCTTGTTTACATTTTGCACGACGGTTTACTTACGTATAGTATTTTCAACGATGTCCGCGAGACGTCGACATAACTGAATATGCAATTTCGAAAAGGGCACATGTCGTATATTTTGTCAAATACGTTTTTGGAACGAAGTTCCTTACGGCAGGCTCGGAGGAGATAGGGAATTTGCTGCGCGACCGAACTGAAAAAAATGTGATAGTAAAACCGTAAGAAAAAGTCCGTGGAATAAAACCGTTAAATGAGACGTGCGCATGCACGACAGTCGTATACACAAGCGAGTAGAGTACCTTTCTCTTTCTCCTTCTTTTTGTAATTATTTCTATTTCTATGTAATTCTATGTTGTCAAACAAAAATAAAGAAACATATTTTGTTACTTTAATTGATAATTTGAATAAAGATTTTTTTATTTTACGTAATTTATTATTTCCTAAAATACTGAATTTCCTAAATACTTTCCTGTACTTAAATAAAAACTAATCAGCAAAATTTAAGAGAAAAATCAAGAAAACCTACATAAAATTGAGCACGATTTTTTTTTTTGCAAATTGTGTCGATTCTACATTAGCTGAAGGAACTTCGTTCCTACCTGGTGTCCCACGACACCACATCTTTTTTTTCATATACATGTAGTTTTGAGGCTTAACCTATACCCATTTTATAATAATTCCAGTAATTTTCAATTGCTAATTAACATTAAAATATAGTATCTCAAAAGATAATATTTTAAGTTTTACACTGCTTTAGAAAATAATCAGTTTTTTTTTTGTTCATTTCCTGAACATTTTACATTTTCAGAGATGTGATGTGTTTCACACTATATTATATTATTTCTGACGTTTTGGATTATATACATACAACATAATAATTATTTTTTATAGTCGCGGACGACTTAACGCGAGATGGAGCCGTAAATATACTCAATTGTGTCTGCGGCTCGCGAAATAGGAAGAATAAATCATCATGTATATTATACTATTGCATATTATAGTATTTCTTATTTATTGGCTAGATGGGTGGACGAGCTCACAGCCCACCTGGTGTTAAGTGGTTACTGGAGCCCATAGACATTAACAACGTAAATGCGCCACCCACCTTGAGATATAAGTTCTAAGGTCTCAAGTTTAGTTACAATGGCTGCCCCACCCTTCAAACCGAAACGCATTACTGCCTTACGGCAATAATAGGCAAGGCGGCAAATATATTTTTTGCGAGTTTGATTTTTATTTAACGACTAGCTGACCCGCAGACTTCGTAGTGCTTCAATCGATAAATAAAGGAACTAAACTTTTTTTAAATAAACTTAAAAAAAAACAAAAGGAATCCGTCCAACGGGGGACATATCAAAGGAAAATCAAAATTGTTATTTTTATTTAATTCCGTGCATTTTCATATTTATCTACCTTTTGAACCTTCTGTGGACTTCCACAAATAATTCAAGAACAAAATTAGCCAAATCGTTCGAGCCATTCTCGAGTTTTAGCGAGACTAACGTTATTCATTCAGTGTGGAAGTCATTCACGAACATAATTTGTTAAGTACGTATTTCATTAGAAAAATTGGTATTTGTCTGCGGGATTCGAACACCGGTGTAGTCGAATTGAGTATTGCGATTTAATCGATTGTAAGAGGATAATCTGAGTTACTTCATGATTCATTTCAGTGATGAAACAGTGTTCCGAATCATCGTTGAACTAATGGCGATTTAAAAGCGCCTTTGATGGCCTTAAACTTCTTCTTCTTCTTATCAGCCCATGGACGTCCACTGCTGGACACAGGCCTCCCCCAAACCTCGCCACAAAGACCGGTCCTGCGCTGCCTGCAACCGTGTGGTGTCGGCCTCGAAAAAGAATAACACCTCCCCTTCTCCTCCCGTCGGTGTCGTAAGAGGCGACTAAGGGATTATCCAGAGAATAGTCAATAGGCAGTGGGGTTTATGGTAACCTCCCCCCCAACATGGCTGACACAAATGACCTTAAACATCGATATTCAATTAAACATTTTGATTCGGTTCGCACACATAGCCTATCTCTTTCTGTGTGATGCCATCACGCTTTCTATGTCAAAAGTCACAATTTGCAATTAGGACGTTCCCTCTAATGTTTCAAGGTATGCCACTTCACATTAGAAGAAATGTAGGGTCAGAAAAAAAAGAAATTTTAAAATAAGGCAGTAGCGTCGCATTACCAAACTTACACGTGTAACTTTATAAAAACTTCATCGAGGAAGGAGCTACTTACCAAGGGCGTTACGGCGACTGAGCAAATTGTTGAAACAAATAAATTCCTACTTGCAGTTTAAATAGCTGAGAAGACGACGAAACTCTTTAAGCCAGCCCTGGCATCAGTTACCCGATTTACAAAATCAATGTTATAATAAAATTAATAAGGTGTATTTTTGTTCTGGGCAACGCTGAAACATACAACCTTTTGAATCGAGCTTTCATTCGTTTTTTTTTCAGAGCCCTTGAATTTCTTGCAAGCAAAACGTGTATTTTTTGCCAAAGGACACATTTTTCATCAGACTTAGAGTAAACAACTTCTTTTTTTTTAAATGTTTGTTTACAGAGTTTTATAGATATAGAAAGATCTAGACAGTGAATTAAGTTTTTATTCGTACACAAAGAGATAAACAAGGACAGATACATTAAATCGTTTACTGAACTGTATTTATTAATGTCACTGCAAAATAAAATACAGTAAGACTATACAAGTTGTGGTGGGGCATACTCTACACCACAGAGAGAGGTACCACCATCTTGTCTAGTTTTTGGGATCGTCCTTATATGTACAATTGAGACAGACCTGAAGTCTCGAGATGGCATTCACGTTGTGATGTCTATTGGTTCCGGTCCGTCTAAGAAATGAAAATATATTAACATAGTCATTGTTGGCAAAAACTTTAAATAAAAAAATATTGTATTTTCCCACTATCCGTACGCGCTTTCAGACATAGGCATATTCTGCTGCGCATTTCTGCTGCAAGTGTGCTCATGTATGCTCAAGTATATTAAGCAACGGTGGGCTTGACTGTGACCCTGGAATTACTGGCATTCATGAACCTCAACACGCTCATCTGCCTATTAAGGTAACAAAAAACAGAAAACTTGTAAAGAAAATTTAATATTTTTTTTCATAATCTGAACTTTGCTTGTATCATTTTTTTTTGCTAGCTGTCGCGAATTTTATTAATATAAAATGCTTCTGCTGTCTGTTATCAACAATACAGCACACAAATCAAAATAGAGAATGTGTACATTACACACGAATATCCACGACTACCCCAACCCTATTCCTAAAATATTGTGTCTCTAAAATTTTAATACCGTGCACATTAATTTGGTTCACCGGTGCACGAATTCCGGTAGGGTAACTACATATGATAATAACAATTACATAGATATCGTTATGACATTATAATTAAGTTTTTTTTCCCTACCTATTCTAGCGATCTCGAGGGGTCATACTAGATTCACCGAACGAGTAAGTGAGCTCACGGGGCTCTAACCTGGTGACGTTGCTAACACTAGCCCTAGCAAGAGCCGTGCTTCGCAGAATCTACCACCGGATCGGAAACGCGACCCACTAAGAAGACCCGACGAGAAACTCAGTGAGCTGTTTCTGAGGGCCATTTTCTGATTACATCATTAATAATAATATTTAAAGGAATTCAAATAATAATAATAATAATAATAAATATTTTACTAACAATCACGCCACGTTAACTGGTCCCGTGATAAGTTCGTAAAGAACTTAAGTGTTACAGGTACCAGATAACGGAAATAAATGTAAGATTTTTTATTATACACATACATATATTTTATATACATCCATAACCCTGGTAAAGACATTTATATTTATCATACAAATATCTTCCCTTGGCGGGATTCGAACCCGCGACCCCCTTGTGTAGTGACCATGTCACTTACCACTACACCAGACGGCCGTTATATTACATTAGTATCACGTAAACCGTTGTTAGTCATTGACTGCACAAACAGAATAATGTCGGTTGTCTCCTTTGTAAAGAGACATCTGCAAAGGAAGTTTCTTAAGGCGAAGTACACAAGGCATATCTATATTTTAATACCTGAAGCAAAAACTCTGTACACATTTTTACTAAAATTGCGCAGACGGAGGAGTGTGAGATTTCCCACACTTATAGAGAATAAAGAGAAGGAGTACAGAATGCTATATTTTTTTTTAATTATGCATAAAAATACATTAAATCAATTATAACAATATTACACACACTACCATGTATTTGACACAACACATACATATAAATACTCCTTATTTATCCCTTTATTTGCCCTTGTCATTACTAACGTCCGTGAGCAACGGTAGCCCGTTTTTCGAGATGATACCGTCATCTCGTTTTTACCATCGCACCGCCCGCCACCGGAGTAGAGTTCATCCATACCACCCAGAGCCAATGCGAACAGTGCGTTTCCAGAGGTCTTTTTTGCCACGTACCATCCGGCTATGGAATGAGCTCCCCTCCACGGTGTTTCCCGAGCGCTATGACATGTCCTTCTTCAAACGAGGCTTGTGGAGAGTATTAAGCGGTAGGCAGCGGCTTGGCTCTGCCCCTGGCATTGCTGAAATCCATGGGCGACTGTAACCACTTACCATCAGATGGACCGTGTGCTCGTCTGCCGACATCTGCCTACAAAGGCACCGGCAAAAAAAACCTTACTGTGCTAATTGTTTGATTTGTTAGCTACAGTCTCCCGAGATTTTATATGCTATTTAAAATTATCTAACATTTTTTGGCGCTACAATATGTCAAAAAAATTATCACACCATGCAATTATCCATAGAATAAGATGACAAATACTACTTATATACACGAATACAACACAAACCATAAAATTGTTTTGCAATTGCAGTTGGTCACTTACAGTTCCGATAACACGGTTGACCATTTAAATCAAAATATTAGGAGCTCCGATTCTGAAAATTCCAATAATATTTGATAATAATGTAAAAATTTATTCTAGTAGATAAATACAGTGCAAGTTTAATGTTCTCCTTAATACAAATCGCTTTAGTTCTACCCTTATAGTTTCAACTTGCGTCATACCTGTCCCGCACAGATATTGCGAGTAGCTTTCTAGAAGGGTATTATCATTTATACATAATAATATTATTTAAGACCTGAAAACGCATTAATTGCAAAAAGAAGTTCTCGCGAGAAACTGTTTTATTATCTTTACAAAAAAAAATACTTGATACTTTAGAAAAAGATTATTGACATATTTCCTTTACCAAGCGGGAGAAACCGCGTGCTTCAGATAGTAAGCACATGCTTACATAGTTTTATTTTATTAGATTTTTGATAAAGAGAAAATGATCTGAATTGAATATAATATGTGTCTGTGTTTGTGTTTGTGTGTGTGTGTGTGTGTGTGTGTGTGTGTGTGTGTGTGTGTGTGTGTGTGTGTGTTTGTGTGGGTGGGTGGGTGAGTGCGCGCGTGCGCGTGTGTGCATGTTTGCGTGTGTGCGGGAGTAAACATAAACAAACTCGAATTAAGAAAATAAGCAACTCTTTTAGGGGGCTGGGTGTACAGCTTTTCAACAAGATCCCACTAAACGTTCAACTACTACCTGTTCATAGATTTAAGAAAACTGTTAAGGAACGTTTGTGCAACAAGGCATATTATAAAGTTAAGGATTATTTACTAGATAGCACTACGTGGGAATGAGGCGCTCGCTCCTGGCCTTTTCATTTTTCATTATTATTATTTTTTTTTTAATTGTATTTTTTTGACTTGTTTTTTCTTTTATTGTGAATATTTCTATTTATTTAAAAAAAAGAAAATATTTGAGAAAAAAAAAAAAAAGGCCGCTGAGTTTGTTTCGCCGATTCTTCTCAGGACTGTGGCTTTTTTTGGAACTGGTGGTAGAGTTAACATTGTTATTTGTATTTTGACATTCAACAAGTGTGTCATACTGACATCTAAGTTGAAATAAATGATTTTGAATTTGAATTTGAATTGAATTTGAATGCTATTTATTATATAAAACAAATTGCCTAAAGCAGGGCTAAAAAATGTTTTCATTGTTTTTATTATATCTATATATTAATACGTGAAGCAAAAACTTTGTATCCCTTTTTACGAAAATTGCGCGGACGGAGGAGTATGAAATTTTCCACACATATAGAGAATATAGAGAAGAAGTGCACAATGCTAATATTTTTTTTAAATAATACATAAAAGATACATTAAATCAATAAATAAAACATTACATACACTACCATTTATTTGACACACACACGCATGCATACTATTAATTGTCAAATAGAAGTATAAAATACAATCACAATAGTGTACAAACTTATTATACAATTCCAGTTAATTATAGTCGAATTTCGACTACTGCGGGACCTCTAGTATACATTAAATAATATAGGAGATAATAAAAATTGGCATTTCTTTGAGTATTTTTAAGTTGTACATTCATGTTGCTAAGACATTAAGCGTATTATCTACTCTCCCCTTTTAGATCCTCCTCTTTCAGTCGATCGCTCATTGCTAAGCATCGTGATGCGCCCGCCTGTAACCTTTTTTTGTAATTTGTAGCCACTTTTCTCGGTCAGTGGCATAGTTAAGTGCGTGGCTCAGTCTCATGTCCAGACACTCGGACACTTGGTCACTCCATCTTTTTCGTCTCCGACCTCTGGATCGTCTTCCATCCACTTTACCCGTCACTATGAGTCACTCGAGGTTGTCAGAGGGTTTTCTTGCTATATGACCAAAATATTGGAGCACTCTATATAGGCATTTGGTGGATAGACTCTAGTCAACTTTTAGCTCGTTGAGGATGGAAGCGTTCGTCCGGAAAGCCGTCTAAGGGATGCGCAACATGCACCGCCAGCACCACATCTCAAACGCGTCTATGCGTCGCCTGTCAGACTCTTTCAAGATCCAGGTCTCAGTACCATACAAAAAGATTGAGAAAACGAGCGTCTCAACAATTTGCACTTTCGTCTTCTTGAGTATGTTCCCATCTCTCCATATTTTGTTTAGTTGGCTCATAGCGGATTTGACCATTCCGATGCGTCGTCTTATTTCGGTTTCCGATCCACCCCTATTGGAAATAATAGGTAATAGGAGGTATACGAAAGTCTTGACGACGTCGTAATGGCCAAGAATATTATTCTCGTTAAGGGTGCCGGATTTATCTACGACCATGATCTTTGTTTTAGACTAGTTGAACTTTTAAATACCTTTTAAATAGTAATCATTAAAATCAAGAAATTCCATAACTGAAAAGTGAAAAGTGAAACTGAAACGAATTGAAGTGATATTGACAAGATAGAAGTGATTGATATAATTATAATAAATAAATAAATAATAATAAAAAGCCTTTTATTTTTTGCATTTAAAAAAAAAAGTGACATTACAAAAATTATAAAAATTGTTGACAATACATTAATAATAATAGATACTAATTATGATAGAATTCTTAATTCTTAATTACGATATAATTACGCACACCAAATACATGTGCCTGGTTAGAATAAATTAAAATGTCCGGTCATCGTTCTCGTCGAACCCGTCGCATGCGGCGAAGGGCTCGACGAGTAAATTAACCCATAGGCACAACCCACTGAGTTTCTCGCCGGATCTTCTCAGTGGGTCGCGTTTCCGATCCAATGGTAGATTCTGCGCAGCACTGCTCTTGCTAGGATTCGTGTTAGCAACGTCATCAGGTTTGAGCCCCGTGAGCTTACTTACTAGTTAAGGTTACGCTGATTTAGCCTCTCTAGGCTCTCAGCTAAGGTAGGAAAAAAATGCAATATAGATGCAAATATAAGAGCTAAGTACTACTTGTTTATTTATTTATTTCGTTTATGTTCGTGTCATGTTCGTGTGCTGCTGAATTCGCAATAATATAATGTTGGTATTTCCGCGCAGTTTCGTCATGCACTTCTGCCAAAAGTCATAAAAGAGAATAGTGCATGCTTCACTCGAGTGTGAATCTAACTTTATATTTACCATATGCCTATTTTTATGACAATGCACCACAACAAATGTTGATAAAAAAATAGAAAAGATTATGATACGCGATCGGATTAAAAAAGTGGTGATTCCCAGTGGCCGGTCTAGTTTTCGTTTTGTTACGTAATGTCGGCATTAATAAAGGTGCTTTTAGGCTCTTCAACTACCGATCACCGTCCTCGACGAAGAGTTCGACGTATGAACTAGGCCGCTGAGTTTCTCTACAGATCTTCTCATTGGGTCGCGATTTCGATCCGGTGGTAGATTGACCGAAGCAATGCTCTTGCTAGGGTTAGTGTTAGCACATTCTCTCAGGCTGTGTCCGCCGGCCCACTTACCCATCCAAGCGTAGCTGGAATAGTTCCTTAGGCTGATGATGTTTTGACATGTTTCTTTTATTGTCTAGACGGAACCCATGTATGACATTAAATTTAATGTCACTTGAGGCAGTCTCAAATGGTCTGCAAAAAAGGTTGATAATAAACCGAACGAACTCTTTTGATCCATTCTGGTTTATTGACATGCCACCAGTACTTTTGCGTCTTGATTTTTTATTACCTATACGACAGTCAGACGTTTATTATTTTATTTATACTGTTCCTTCACATCATTGTCTTCGTTCACTGAACAAACTTGCAGATGTTGACATAGCAAGGTCTCCTGAAATTACTTTGCTCTGAAATCTTACATTTTATTGGAATTGGTGTAAGTATTTCTTTTCTCTACTTACCTATATCTACTAACCTATATAAATATTAATAAATAACTAACAATATGTACATTTTATTACTATCTATATATTAGTACGTGAAGCAAAAACTTTGTACCCCTTTTTACGAAAATTGCGCGGACGGAGGAGTATGAAATTTTCCACGCTTATAGAGAATATAGAGAAGGAGTGCAGAATGCTAATATTTTTGTAAACTATGCATTAAAAATACATTAAATCAATAAAAAAACATAACACACACTACCACGTATTTGACACACACACACACATATATACGTTTTGTTTGTTGTCAAACTTTTGTTATTGCTTAAAGTCTGTGGTCAAATTGAGAATAGATTAAATATTGTTTGTCATTAATAATATTTGTCTATAGTGTAGTCTTGGAGAAATCTGTGATTATAGAAGTATAATAAGTCTTTGATAATGAAACCATAATAATGTTGAAACATATAATTTGAATTAATTATATTTGAATTTCGGCTACTGCGGTACCACTAGTAATAAGTAATTGCACATGCGCAATAGTAACTCGTAAATTGGTCGATGATGCACTGATACTGAGATTGGTAAGAGAAACCATTGAGGCTATCGAAGAATATGTGTTGCTTTTTTGTCATTTTGCCAGATGCCTTAAATTATCACTTAAGACTTCGTCTAATCGCTACTGGCAACTTCAAGAAAAGCTTCAAGCTAGTGCCAGGTGCCATATGACAGGTAGCGCGCGAAATTTCACCAAATGTATTTATTTCAAATAACATTACTTATTTATTACATAGTTATAGCTAAGCGTTGCTGAATTTTAGTAATGACTAGTGACCATTTTCTTTAATATCGATCAATACCCGCATCGTTTGAGGACAACTCAACAGATTTGACGTTTTTATTTAACGTTAAGGTTTTGTTTATCCGGCTGCGAATTGCGTGGATAAGACACAAAACAGTACTAAACAACTTCATTGAAAACCCTGTAGGACTTCAGTTTGGTTAGCGAGTAACATAAGAAGACTTTCGGGGAATCGTCAAAGGGGAGATATTCAACCGAGCAGGTGAAGTTGCTCGGTAGACTGACGAACCGAATGTTTTTTTTTTTTTTTATTGCTCTTGTAGGCAGACGAGCATACGGCCCACCTGATGGTGAGTGGTTACCGTCGCCCATGGACTTCAGCAATGCCAGGGGCAGAGCCAAGCCGCTGCCTACCAAAATGTATAATTATGTGAAAAATGTGGTAATATCGTTGGCGCGTTATTCACTTGTCTGTTTCAAATATTTTGTTTTCCATGACAGCTAACGCCACAGATAATACGGCTCATGTTTGGGCGGACTGTGCAGTGTGCTTAGTGCGAGTTTTTTAATGTTCTCGATAACGTAAAAGTTAACTCAAATTTGTATTCAGTTGGAACAGCGCCCCTAGCGGCAAATGTAGGCAAACGTTGCAACTCCATACAAATTTGAGTTAACTTTTACGTTACCGAGAACGTCAAGAAAAGCACACAGCTCTCAGAAATAAAACCTCGCATTATCCTTCCCAAGTACATATATCGCACAATGTTTACGAAGCTTTTTTATTACCCAAATAAAATATTTGCAACGATTAATTAGCTTCAAACACGGAGTGATTCATTGCTGGTTAATTTAAAAACAAAGAGTTAATCATTTGATTCGGTCGTTCAGTATGTTTCTTAAGACGTTTTATTGAATCTTAAAAAAAACAGCAGTAGTTAAAATGTTTCTTTTAAAAAAATGATTGTCAATAAAGTATTTTTAAGCTCACTTTCATTCTACATTCAGCGCCCTAAAGATTAGCAGCTGCCTTCTTTGTTAAGACGAATGATACATATATCAGAGGAAGTGTGAAAGTAGCCCCGGTAATCAACAGATTAAAGAGCGGACGGTTAGCGTGGTGTGGACATGTGATGCGTAGAGTGAAGATGCATGTGACTAGGAGATGTATGGAAATGGTAGTGCAAGGCTCTACCATTTCATTTCATTTCACTTCATATTATCATTTTTCATATAGTGCAGTTTTCATTAACTAGGTCAAAAATCCCTTAATTTTTTTTTTATTTTAGTTCTTTTATTTCATCCTTGTTTCGTTCTAAGATTCGCATTTTATTTTACTATATACGTTTTTCATCAAAATTTAGATTTACCAAATACCAAAATGTAAAAATATCACTTTCTATTCGTTGTTTTGTCTATGGACTCCAAGTACAACATGTGTCAAAATCGTGAGCATTGTTACACGATTTAGTGCAAAACAAATGTCCGGTCACCGTTCTCGTCGAACCCGTCGCTTGCGACGAAGGGCTCGACGAGTAAATTAACTCTCAGACACAGCCCACTGAGTTTCTCGCCGGATCTTCTCAGTGGGTCGCGTTTCCGATCCGGTGGTAGATTCTGCGAAGCACGGCTCTTGCTAGGGTTCGTGTTAGCAACATCGTCAGGTTGAGCCCCGTGAGCTCACCTACTAAAGTTAGGGTTACGCTGACATAGCCTCTCAAGGCTATCAGCTTAGGTAGGAAAAAAAAAAAAAAAAAAAAAAAAGCAAAACAAATCGATGGAGATTCTAAATTAGAAATCATTCGACCAAATTTAAAGCATCACATGAATACTTGGTTTCCTCGTATGAATAACTAAACTGCAAAACAAAAACACATTGATTTACCAAGTTGGTCAAGATTCAATGATCCGGGTGAGCTAAATACGGCGGGACCCACTAATGTCCCGCCGATGTATTTAGAGGCGAATTCAGACGCCTGCGCGCGAGACTATTGCTGGACGAGTGATTTGATAAATTATCGCTACAGGAGAATGCTGAGAGTAAAACCTAAAAGCAACCGGAAATATTCGGAATAATATTTGGAGTATTCGAGTTTATTAGGTTTTAAATACTGACCGAAAAATTAGGAATCACTGTACTATTTTTTTATTATTGCTTAGATGGGACGAGCTCACAGCCCACCTGGTGTTACTGGAGCACATAGACATCTACAACGTAAATGCGCCACCCACCTTGAGATATGAGTTCTAAGGTCTCAGTATAGTTACAACGGCTGCCCCGCCCTTCAAACCGAAATGAATTACTGTTTCACGGCAGATATATAGGCAGGGCGGTGGTACCTACCCGTTCGGACTCACAAGAGGTCCTACCACCAGTCATTACGGAAATTATAATTTTGCGGGTTTAATTTTTATTAGATACACGAGGTTATTCCTTCACCGTGGAAGTCAATCGTGAAGATATCTTAACTGTGTATTTCATTAGAAAAATTGGTACCCGCCTGCGGGAATCGAACACCGGTGCATCGACACGAATACACCGGACGTCTTATCCTTTAGGCCACGATGACTTCCATATGTACGTTTATATGTAGTTTGATATAAAACACCAAGACAAAGAGCAAGCTTCACACGAATTATGGCCCCGTGTGGGAGTATATACCGTGTGTTAGTTGAGAGAATATGCTCCGTACTTTTCTTATTTTGGATAGGTAGACTTGCTCACAACTCATCTGGCATTCCAGAATCGAAAACTAAAACCGAAACATCATTAGTTACAAGCGGCTACCTATCCATTTCTGGCGCGAAGGAGTCTTTAACCTGTAACCACTTAACTGTGAGATCGTCCACCCATCTAAGTAATGAAAAAAATCGATATACTATGGATATACGGAGATATGAGCCAAAGAGGATCGACGTCAGGCAGACGGTTGGTCATAAAACTCCTGCCAAATCCCTGCACAGTATTATAAGAGGCACTGACACATGCTGCATTGACGCCGCGTAATGTGGCATAAGAGCATGGAGAAGCAGAAGACTATTATAATTAGGGATTTTGGACTGCATTATCATACAAGACCCTACGAAAAACTCGATGACCTCGGCACAGTGTAACAGATTCAGTAATCGAACAACATTGGTCAACAGTTGTATGCTATCACGGCAACCAATCGAGCTACATCTGCACAATACCATTATGACAAATTAAGATAAAACGTAACGAAACTGTGTACGGCAACCGCATTTGCAACAACCTCGCTCCGGATCACGAATATGAATCATTTCGATTGAACGTTTACATTCGATTGCCGAAGGGTTCGGGCCGTCGTTGGATTGCTTATAAAGCGTAGTACAGACTGTACAGACACTTATAATATTTTAGGAATAAATCAATACTGTGTCTCGTTATTTAGCTTTAAAGAACAGTGAAGAAAGCGCTTAAAACTTTTGTCTAATACGAAGCTTATTTA
Organism: Bombyx mandarina; assembly: GCF_030267445.1. NCBI lineage: Eukaryota > Metazoa > Arthropoda > Insecta > Lepidoptera > Bombycidae > Bombyx > Bombyx mandarina. The sequence goes on along the minus strand of NC_143222.1, from coordinate 3,748,765 downwards.
CGCGCTCTTTTAGCATGTCTATACATATTTTTTTTTTCGGGCAAATAAGGGCCGATCTTATGAGGTGTCATGTGGGACTTGACGTGCTGCAGATATTGGGAGCAGACTACAAGCCTATCGGAATTCGCAAAGTAGGTTACGGTCTGATTATCTGGTTATCCAAAGTTATATTAACCAGAACATCATGACACCTTGAGACATGCGTTCAAATATTCTATTGGCGGCTGCCCCGGAACCAATCAAATAGGAATGCTTAATCGTTTCGCATGGGAATAAGAGATAAAATATGTAGATGCTGATGCAGACCGTAGGTACGTATCAGATATCGAAGACACCAGGTTGATTTTCAAAACCCCTCGACTGGGTATCCAAAAAAGGATTTCCCAGGGTTGATACCAGGTTGATTTTCCAATCCCCCTCGACTGGGTATCCAAATAAGGATTTCCTAGGGTTGACACCAGGTTGATTTTCTAACACCGTCGACTGGGTATCCAAAAACGGATTTCCCAGGGTTGAAAAAAAAGGGAATGTTCCAGTCTTTTGTGGTTAATAATATTTTACTAGTAAGTTTTATTTGAACCCCCCGTCTCTAGGTATCAGCTTACTTATTTCTACTACGAAGAAGTAATTCCTTTGATAGGTGGGTGAGCCAGTCGTTATACAATACACTTCAACCTAACGTCTCGTGGCGGCAGCTTTATGCTCTGATGTCCATAGGCTCCAATATCCATTTAATAACACATGATCTGTGAGCTCTTTCTTCCATAACGTGGAAAACAAATATGTATTATTAAAGACGTCTTTCTTCTGATCGAATTATTTAAAGGATAGAATTCAGCCTTATTTAGATTATAAAATTCGCATTCAAGTGCTCAGGAGCGCCGCTAACTGCTAAATATCAGATAGACTGCCTTCCAGAAGCATCTTTGCGCATTTTAGCGTATAAAATTTCGAAAATCGTAACGCAATAATATCTTTTCTTTACAACAAATATATTCTTGTACGTAGTTCAAACAGTACTTATTAATTTTATTTTATTTTGCTTAGATATGTGGACGAGCTCACAGCCCACCTGGTGTTAAGTGGTTACTGGAGCCTATAGACATCTACAACGTAAATGCGCCACACACCTTGAGATATAGTTCTAAGGTCTCAGTATAGTCACAAAGGCTGCCCCACCCTTCAAACCGAAACGCATTACTGCTTCACGGCAGAAATAGGCGGGGCGGTGATACCTACCCGTGCGGACTCACAAAAGGTCCTACCACCAGTAAATTGGCACGATTAAATACGTTCAATGTTTTCAAAACTCCACTCGGTACTGACTGCCTTCCAGAAGCATCTTTGCGCATTTTAGCTTATAAAACTTCGAAAATCATATTTAAATTTTTACTACAAACTTAATCTTGTACGTAGCTCAAACACTACTTATTAATTGGCACGTTAAAATACGTTCAATGTTTTCAAAATTCCATTCAGTACTGACTGCCTTCCAGAAGCATCTTTGCGCATTTTAGCGTATACAACTTCGAAAATCATATTTAAATTTTTACTACAAACTTAATCTTGTACGTAGTTCAAACAGTACTTATTAATTGGCACGTTAAAAGACGTTCAATGTTTTCAAAACTCCATTCGGTACTGACTGCCTTCCAGAAGCATCTTTGCGCATTTTAACGTATACAACTTCGAAAATCGTATTTAAATTTTTACTACAAACTTAATGTTGCACGTATTTCAAACAATACTTATTAATTGGCACGATAAAATACGTTCAATGTTTTCAAAACTCCATTCGGTACTGACTGCCTTCCAGAAGCATCTTTACGCATTTTAGCGTATACAACTTCGAAAATCTTATATATTATATTTTTACTACGAACTTAATCTTGTACGTAGTTCAAACACTACTTATTAATTGGCACGTTAAAATACGTTCAATGTTTTCAAAACTCCATTCGGTACTGACTGCCTTCCAGAAGCATCTTTACGCATTTTAGCGTATACAACTTCGAAAATCATATTTAAATTTTTACTACTAACTTAATCTTGTACGTACTTCAAACAGTACTTATTAATTGGCACGTTAAAATGCGTTCAATGTTTTCAAAACTTCATTCGGTACTCGTTAAAACTCGGGTAGCTTAAATTTAGTTTAAATGTCAAGGACGCAATAAATGCGTTCGCAAAAAATTAAGCACCACCACTGTGTAGCTAAATCGGGATTAGCTATTGCATTCGGTAGTACACTGTTTGTAAATAGTGCGCGATCGATGTAATCTATGTACACGGTGGCAGGACGTCTTGTGAGTCCGCACGGGTAGGGCCCACCGCTCTGCCTATTTCTACCGTGAAGCAGTTTCGGTTTGAAGGGTGGGACAGCTGTTGTAACTATACTGAGAACTTAGAACTTATATCTCAAGGTAGGTGGCGGCAGTTACGTTGTAGATGTCTATGGGCTCCGGTAACAGCTTAACCACAAGCAGCTTAATAAAAAAAAAAAACACGGAGCAATGGATATGATCTCAGAGCAGCAATGGTATGAAAAACATTGATTAAACTGAATACGCGGGTATGTAACGGCGAAAGGAGTCTTTCGATTCTCACATATTCGAATCAGGGAACGGAACTAACCACATTGGTTAGGTGGGTGATGATTGACTCAAATTACCAACAGAGAAACAAAAAAAAAAGGAAATTTATTTAATGTTCACAGAACGATGGCTGCGTGCGAGTGACTTCACTGATTGAATGACATTTTGATATTTGGAAAAAAACCTTTCTTTGACTTTGATATTTATTTCAGCAACTGCCCAAATGGCAGCATTCGGACAGTGGTTTCCACGGACTCTTCCAACCATTTAACATCAGTACACAATAGGTACATCTGCCAAGATACGGGTAATAAATAAAATAATAGTGTATTAAAGATTGTTGACATAAATAAAATACTAATTACTTAATTGGGCGCTTACTTATTTAGTACTAATTACTTGATTTTTTTGGATTCCGTAGTAAGTTTTAGACTAACATTAAAATAAATTACGCACTTTCTTAGATTTTTACACAAACCGCGAAATCTTTGCCTATATTGGATAGCAAGATTGAACTTCAACAGAATTTAAATTTCTCATTAAACTAACGAATTCCAAGCCTTAGCTGCCGAATTATTAAGTTAAGTTTTATTTACTTTGTAAATTAAATAGCAAAAAGATCAAACACTGTTATAATTTGTTCAGTTGATTTATTCTACAGAGACATGTTCTCCTAGGTTCTCTCGTTCCCGCCGAGATGGCGACGTTCTATTTTCGAAAATGTCATTTGAAATTCGAATTCGGATGCAGCGACCGTTTACGCGCTAAATATGCAACGGCCGCTGCGGCCTGCCGCCATTGCTATTAAGTACAGAAACGAAAATTTGTATTTTCTTTTATTTAGTAGATGTTAAACAGTCAAATATGATTTACATAGAAATATAGGAAAACCATAGTTTTTAGCATTTAATTTTCAATGACAATCATGTATTAATCTCGGCAAAAGAAATTCGTCTTTGTGTATTATACTATTTAACGTGAAATAATAATATTAAGCTAAATCCAAAATTTTTATTTGTTAGGATGAAATTGAAATGATTAAGATTCACCAGTCGGTAAAAACGGTTACCGCTATTTTGTAAATGGGCAATGCCAAGCTGTGTAACGCTGGAGCCATTTCGGAATTATTAATGTGTGTAATCACTACATACATAATAAAGAATAAAGTTCTCCGGCACCTCTGTCTGTCTGTTCTCGATAAACTCAAAAATTACCGCACGGATTTTCTTACCGCTGTCACCAATAGATAGAGTAATTCTCGAGGAAGACTTTGATATATAATTTGTTAAATTTTTATGACTAAAATGTAGCGATGCTCATTGGAGATGTCGAAAAAATTAGGCGGCCTAGGCGCCCGGGATCTTTTAACGAACACGCTGCCTAAAAACTTTGAGATTTAATCAACCAATGTATTAGTGGGATATTCTTCTTCAGCTACTTATTTTATACCCATCATGAGTGTACAATGCGGTAATTGCAAAGCTAATCAGACGAATAGGTACAGCATTATTCCTTTTCACTTGAAATACGTCATAGGCCCTAAGCATTTCATGCACTTTATTAGCCTCTTGTATACCATATAATTTAAATGCTAATCATTATGGGCGCTACAATTTGTTTCATGTTCAAAATACATACTTCTAAACTAATGTAAACCAATATTAACTATAATATTTTGTCATGTTCAAAATAAATACTTCTAAACTAATGTTAACCAATATTATAAAGTTTTTTTTTGTTTTTTATGTTCTTTTTTTATTGTGTTTATTACTGTCAGGAAAAAAATGTATAAAAGAAAATTAAATAAAATGAATAATAAATTATAGTCTCCGAAGCGAAACGAGGGCTGGTCGCTAGGGCAATTTAATAATACAAAATATTTAAAGTAAGAAATGTTGTGCGTAACGCACGGTCACAATACAAAATAATCAAAATGTATTCGGTTCAAATCGAACGCAGCGTACCGTTTTACGGATTTGAATTTAGAATTATGGAACATTTCGTGTTCGATCGAAATTTAAAATTCCGTTGACCGTTACAAAATTTTAATCGAAACGGTTATATGTATTTGTTTGTTCTAAATGTAGATTAAAAAACAACGTATCTACAGTGGGAAATACGTTCAACTTTTTTTTAATAAATTTGTCGTTTTCCTTCAATAATATGTATTTTTGTCACCTTTATTAGCTTGATATCTGTGCAGGCTTTTTTATGACGAAACGATTACTTGTGGCCCGAAAGCATTTCCAGTTTCACCAGGACATGTGGATGAGCAAAGGTTCAGCTAGGATGGGTGGGATTTGCTAACAACTGGACGATCGCCTCCGGAGGATACCTAACAACTCAAGAGCAGCTGCTTCGCGAATAAATGTATGGGATGGATTCTATGAACGTCATTTTCAACGACTTCAAGAGACATCCGACTAACGCATCAAGATCCGATGACATTACAACAATTTTACAACTTCGCTTTAATATCCAGTAACAACAGAATAACATAAAAAATAATCGGATATCAATTGATAGTTCGGTTTTCTATTTAAGGGTGTGTTTTTATTTTTTTAATAACATATAATTATTAAGACACAGTTTATCTGTTTTAATTGTTTTTTTTATTTTGTATTTTTGAGCTTCTGTACTATCAATCTATTGCACCTAGTGTGTTTCGTATAACTTTACGAACTGTGCTGTCATACAATTGTCAATTTTGGTGTCCAAAAACAAAATTTTAAAAATTCGTAAAAAAAATCAAGTCCTCTCCATAATAATGTGACCTAAGTGCATCGCGATTTTAACAAAACTTTCATCGCGTGTTGATTAACATTTTACCAATAAACAGCTCTCATAAAATGTCTCCAATTGCTACAAAAAAAACATCTTTATTAGAAGTGATCTTACTGCAATAAAAATACACTACATTACGCATTTACGTAAATGCAGTATTTGAACTAATTCAAAGAAAGGTCATTCCAGTATGTTCTTCGATAGAATTCCACGTGACCACGAAAACTGTAAAAGTATTCGAAGCGTCGGAGATATTTAATAGGACTAGTGGCCCCGCAGTAGTCGAGATTCGACTATAATTAATTGGAATTGTAAGCTTGTACACTATTATGATTGTATTTTATACTTCTATAATCACAAATTTCGCCAAGACTACACTATAAAAAATATTAACAAACAATCTTTAATCTATTCTCAATTTGACAACTGACGCCAAGAACAAAAGTTTGACAATAAATAGTATGCATGCGTGTATGCGTCAAATACATGGTATGTAGTGTGTGTAATGTTTTCTTTATTGATTTAATGTATCTTTTATGCATTATTTAAAAAAAATATTAGCATTGTGCACTTCTTCTCTATATTCTCTATAAGTGTGTAAAATTTCATACTCCTCCGTCCGCGCAATTTTCGTAAAAAGGGATACAAACTTTTTGCTTCACGTATTAATATATAGATGACAATAAAAAGAGCGAGTTTAAAACTTTAAAGCAATTTTTATTATTTCTACGACTTACGTTAAACCGAAGCAATACTCGATTTTAAAGTTGATAATACTGAAATATTATAGAATAAATTTATGCAGACTGAATCAAATTTCATGTTTTCTGTGGAATATTCCAGATTTATTGGAAGACCTGAGTGTATTCATTTATTCTGTAAATACCAAAATGCATATTTTGTATGAACTGAAATGGCGTTTTATTTTTTGACGTTAGGATAGTTTTTAGACGATGTTTGAAAACAGTCCTTTGCTTTGTGATGGCAATGCTGTCTGTGACAGATGGAGACATAAAAATAATAAGACATTGAAAAAAAAAATTTTTTTACTAACAATAACACGGACATACATTTCTTTTTTTTTATTGCTAGATGATTGGACGAGCTCACAGCCCACCTGGTGTTAAGTGGTTACTGAAGCTCATAGACATTTACGACGTAAATGCGCCACCCACCTTAAGATATAAGTTCTAAGGTCTCAAGTATAGTTACAACGGCTGCCCCACCCTTCAAACCGAAACGCATTACTGCTTCACGGCAGAAATAGGCAGGGTGGTGGTACCCACCCGCGCGGACTCACAAGAGTTCCTACCACCAGTAACAAAACCAAACCAAACAGCCATATTCCGTTTATTGACATCATACACGCAAACATCGGAAACTTCTTCTAAATTAATGGAAATTAATTTATCTCAAAAGATAAAACTACACATTAAGCACATACACGTGTGCTTTCCGTTTTGACCAACTTGGCTCGTCATTTGTACACGTGTCCCCCGTATCGGGAATTATGTTAATTTTCATGTTTTTCATTCACAAACGCGCCACCTACTAAGGTAATTGGGCTAGCGTTCAATCCTTGAGACAAAAATTGCTTTCACGTGTATTTGATTGGGATACGACCGTAATGCGATGTTACGTTGTTCATGTTTTTTTTTTACATAGTCGCATAAAATAATTCAGACCCCACAATAAAGATCACCTTTTTTTTCTTCTACCTATTCTAGTACCCTCAAGGGGTTATTCTAGACTCGCCGAATTGTAGGTGAGCTCACAAGGCTAAAACCTGACTATGTTGCTACACGAACCCTAGCAAGAGCCGTGCTTCGTAAAATCTACCACCGGATTGGAAACGCGACCCACGGAGAAGATCCGTCGAGAAACTCAATGGGCTGCAAAGATCACCGAAACGTCACAATGTGAATAATGCTACCGACCTTGAAGTCGCCGTTTCAATTCTTTCAACAGCTGTCCTTGTAGTTCGAACCGGGATAAAGAAATAAGCAAAGATTTTATTTCCTTATTGAGTAGATAGATCAGGGTTTCCCCTGGACATCGGTCCATTTAGAGACACGCGTATAATAAAGCTACAGTCTAATTTTAATTGAAGCAAGTCCAATCCATTGAGCTACTAAAGAATTAAATTTTCATGAAACGCTATATGTCTAATACCATGGTGAATTAATATTAGATAGCAGATAACAATAGTTGCACAATTACTGCCCTTTTTTTAATCCCCTGTCTTCCGCGTAGAGCAGTTTTCACACACCAATACAACAGCATGTTAAATCGCTCGTGAGAGGTTGAGAGGAACTGTTCTCCGATACGTAAGCAGAAGAGCATTTTTTGTAAATAGAATTGCTTAGTGATTGTTGCCTTAAAGTTTCGCGTTGTTAACTCATACGCTGCTATCCCTCTTTCCTATTTCCACAGAACTGTCTTGAAGTTCCCTAAATGATACATTTCGCGTTGTTAAGTCATACAGTACCATCCCACTGCGCAGTTTCTACAGAACTTGAAGTTCTCTAAATTGTATATTTTATAATCAACCATTTAAAATTACGTGACTTATTATTATTGTCGTACTGTATACCCGTAATTCATCATTACTCGTGGCATGTGGCTCGTGTACGCCCACTTATTCCACCGTGCATTATCTGTCACAAATATTGATATATAAAACGGTTTGATCACTTCATGCGAACCCAATTAAAGTAAACTGCAATCATTTCTCTGTTGCCTACGAAAGCTTTTTTTCCCTACGTTAGCTGATGGTCTAGAGAGACCATATCAGCGTCACCGGGCTGATGAGCTCACGGGGCTCAAACGTTGCTAGTACGAACCCTAGCAAGAGTCGTGCTTTACAGAATCTAACACCGGATCGAAAACGCGACCCACTGAGAAGATTCGGCGAGAAACTCAGTGGGCTGTGTCTGTGGGTTAATTTACTTGCCGAGCCCTTCGTCGCAAGCGACAGTTTGGACGAGAATGATGACCGGACGAAAGCTTAATGATATTCCTACGTGTTTTTATGATGGGACTTGCTATCTAGTTAATTTGACGAGGGTTGTTTTGTTAGGTTAACTTTCGGTGATTGGTTTTGTAGTGCTTCTTCTTTTTCTCCCACTAGGTGGGGTCGGCACAGCTATTTTTCCCTTCCATTCTCTTCTATCAGCCATCATCTCAACACTCCATCCATGTCTTCTTCGGTCGACCTCTTCCCCTCTACCTTGCACTACCATTTCTATACGTCTCCTAGTCACATACATCTCCTCTCTACGTATCATATGTCTATACCACGCTAACCGTCCGCTCTTTAATTTGTTAATTACCGGAGCTACTTTCGCACTTCCTCTGATATACTCTGTAGTTGCGTAATAGTTTTAATATGCCATAGACATTTATGTATGGTTTATAGTAGGGCATGATAGAGGGTTCAAGACCGCGCGACAGATCACCGTTACGATGGGCCGAACAGATAAAGGCAGCTAGCTCTAAGCGGTCCTGTCAAGGAGTCCACTAGAAAGATCGCACTACGCGAGGAATGGCGACGTCTGGTGAAGCGCACCATCGCCCGAAATGATGACCACGACCACTCTGCCAAGAGCGCAAACGACTGAGAACAATATAGTAGCACACATATTAAATAAATAGGTATATAGGTATTAAATATATATAATATAGACAGCGAAAATATGTATATACTAGCCGTACTCGCCCGCTTCGTTGGGCATTTAAAATTACCATGATTATTTATTGTCATTATTATTAGGGAGTCCAACACTCATATAAATATTAGCCTATCCATTAAGTACATCTATTTTCTACATGGATACCAAGTTTCAATTCAATCGGACGCATGGTTCAGTAGTTATAACTGAACATCCGTAAAAACCACTGTAGATTTATTTATATACATATTAGTATAGATTAGATTGACTCGATGATCCAGTAGTTAGCACTCCCGATTGTTGTGCCGAGGGCGGTGAGTTCGATTCCCACATCGGGCAAACATTCGTATGATGAACAAGTTTGTTTGCTCTATGTCTGGGTGTTTTGGTGCTCATTTTCTATATATGTATACATTTAAACATGTATAAGTATTTTTGACAATCTCTGGTACAGGGAATTCTAATTTTGGGCCGGATGACCAAGCGTAATTTGTTCCCAGATATTTATTTCTTTATTATTAGTATATATTATAAGCTTGAGGGTAGACATTATCTTGTTGAACACCAAATAAAACGAAGTCACCTTTGGTTTCTGATTTAATCAACAATATGTTAACTTGACAATTCACTTTAACACTTGTCCAACTTTAACCAGTACGTACAACAGTCACTGAATCACACAACGTAACAACGATATAGTAAGTGCACCGGGCAAACGCAGTCCAACGAAATGTTCATTGCGAGGCACGTACCGCCTTTTTATACTGGCCGGCGCAGCTGGCTTATTTATGAGTCACTTCTGTTGCACCTGTTGTTTGTGAGTCGAACGACACGGCCGGCGCACCTGGCTTGTGTGAGTCACTCCTATTGCACGTGCTAAACAGAAATATCGTTAACGCCGTCATATATTATAATCTATGGTTACCGGAGCCTATAAACAACGTTTTGAAGTCATCGTGGCCTAAAGGATAAGATGTTCGGTGCATTCGCATCTAGCAATGCATCGATGTTCGAATCCCGCAGGCGGGTACCAATTTTTGTAATGAAATACGTACTTAATTAATGTTTACAATTGCCTTCCACGGTGAAGGAATAACATCTATACTAATATTATAAAGAGGAAAGATTTGTTTGTTTGTTTGTTTCGAATAGGCTCCGAAACTACTGGACCGATTTGAAAAATTCTTTTTCCATTAGAAGCCGACATTGTCCCTGATGAACATAGGCTACTTTTTTAAAAAAAAAAAATGTTTTTTTTTTTTTGTTTCATGTGTGTTTTAATGTTTCCGAAGCGAAGTGAGGGCGGGTCGCTATAATGTGATAAACATCAAACCCACAAAATTATAATTTGCGTAATTACTGGTGGCAGGACGTCTTGTGAGTACGCACGGGTAAGTACCACCACACTGCCTATTTCTGCCGTGAAGCAGTCATGCGTTTCGGTTTGAAGGGTGGGGCAGCCGTTGTATACTAAGACCTTAGAACTCATATCTCAAGGTGGGTGGCGACATTTTCGTTGTAGATGTCTATGGGATCCGGTAACCACTTAACACCAGGTGGGCCGTGAGCTCGTCCATCCATCTGAGAAAAAAAAATATATATGTGTCAAATTTAATAGAGCATCAATTATTTTTAAAAACAACCGCTGATAACTAAGTATCGGCTTAACCATATAATCTTTATATTAAGTGTAATTATCTATCAATAAGTTACTGCCAAAAGACATTAAACATGCTCAACATAAACAGTGGTTTTATAGACTCAACAATTAATTTTAATCCTAAAGCCTTCACTATTTATTTATAGTATTTACTGATCGTCGATAAGTACGGGCGATAAATGCATTTGAACCGTGCAATGAAATTCGAGAATCGTAAATGATAATATTCTTTCTCACTATAGACGCGATATTGACTTCCTCGGCCGTACCTATACCTATATATTACCCACATGCTGCATCGTAATCGTATTTTTTTGATTAAATGGACAGTGTTAATGGTTACTGAAGCCAATGAAATCGCTACGCGTCGGCCCAATTTAAGAAATGATATCGAATTCTCAACTACATTAAATAAATTGTGTAACGATTTTCCCCTCCCTTCAAATCGGAACACATGGCTCGCGGCAGAAGTAAATGCCTATCAACGCGTGCAAGATTTCACCATATTTATTATGAACCTCCAATAGACGTGACAAATACAAACAATCTGATTTGCTGCAGGACTTGACGCAAATCATAAGTTATTGATATTTTAATATTTTTTTTTATTACAAACTCAGATAGATGAATTTAATCTTCGCACCTTTTTTGGGGTTGAAGAATTACTAGTGGCCCGGAAGCCTTTCCAGTTTCACCAGGATAGGTGAGCGAGCACGGGCTCAGCCATGAGGGGTGGGATTTGCTTACAACTACCCGAGCGCCTCCAAAGGAGATCTAACAACTCAAGAGCAGCTGGTTCGCGAATGTTCTACTACCGAATCGGAATCGCGATCCGCTGAGAAGATCCGGCGAGTAACTCAGCGGGCTGACGCATGGGTAACCCACTCCTGATATATACCTATTGACGTAAATAGCAGAAACAACAAAATCACAGCTTAACCAACAGGGTTACTTTATTTATTTATTATTATTATTTATTATCTACTGGAAGTATTGAATTTTACACAATTATTGTAGGTCTCTCAAACTACACTCAATTGTTTTATAACTTATTTCTAAACAATTCGATTTACTAGCATAGCAAATCTAACATTAATAAGCTACTGCGAAGCTATCTTCACTGTCTACGTAATCATTGTTGTTAAAATCTTTGTATTTATCTCCATCATTGTGAATGTCATTACTAAACAACCTTTTAACTTCCACTTGATCTTCCTCGTTCGCTTCATCGTCTCTCGTATCTTCTAATACATTCTCGTCGTACTCTTTCGAATCATCAGACGCAATTAAAGGAACGTCATTATTTTCGTAGTCATGGTTACTTGAATATTTCTTTGTTTCTGAGTCATCAATCTCTTGTTCTTCGGTATCATGTGAATGACTGCCTTCATTTTGGTCATCATTTTCCCCATAATCGTCGTCGTCTTGAGTATTATCGTCTCCTGTGCTATCGTCTTCTTCGTATTCATCGTTATATTCATTATGTACTTGTGCTTTTTGCGCAAATCTGTACACGTTCGAACTGGACTGCGTAAGCTCTGCGTTCTTCCTCTCTATCGTGCCTTGAGAAGAACCATAACTTGATGCATCATTAAAATCTTCGGAACTATCATTTGGGTCACTGAATCGTAAATTTGTCATATAATTTATATTAGGTGGATAAAAAGAGGCTTGAGTTTCATTGGGGACGGTTTGTAACGTCAGCACCGCGTCATAGGTTACTCCTGGGTTACCCATGAATACCAACACTACGTATTTATACCCAGGGCCACCATCAACAATATTAGCTTTTAAATCTGTTCCAAAATCTATTCCACTCACTCTGACATGACCTATAGTATCTCCATCTCCCACGGCTGGATACCGAAGAGCGAGGGAGCCTCCGGGAACCGAAATCCTTATCTGTTCAGTGTTGGACTTCTCCAATTCTTCATTTCCGACGTCTAATAAGAACACATAGGGGTACTTGTGAAATGGATTCGCCGCTGTCACGACGAAGAGATAAAACACGATTGGCAGCAACATCGCGGTACCACGAAACAGCAATGACAGACAGGTCATGGTACATTAATCTGTATCTTATATAACGCTGTGTTACGGTTGAAGTTACCGTTTTTGCCCGGCCGTGACTGCGAGCGTGACAATTCCAATGCCAAATGTATCTTCTTTTGAACAGCGTGATCAGGAAAAGTACTAGGTAAATTTCCTTAATGATAACTAAACACGGCTTCCGAAAACACAAAGCGGTTTTTTTGGGAATGTCGCTAGATAAAACTCGTTGTTTGTATTGTCGAGAATGCGAGTGTCTTAATTATGTTTCAATTCATTTTTTTTGCGTTTAGATCGTCACGCTTAGGACATGTTTTGTCACAATATTTACTGAAATCAATCTATTTGGTGATTACGACTGACTGCACATTTACCTGCAGATAAGACGCAATAACTGGTAGTATCGTATGTTTTTTTTTGTGCCCCACACACGAGCTCACTACCTGATCATAATAATATGACGTTACTAGAATCAGAACCCATTATTTATTCGTTCCGAATTGAAAAACTGAATAGGGGAATAGCGGAATAGCTATATTTACTGGTAGTAGGGCGTCTTATGGATCAGCACGGATAGATATCACCAAAATAACTAATTGTGTCGTATAGCATAATTAATGCATTTCGGTTTGCAGAATAGGACAGCCGTAGTACGATAAAACTGAAACTTTGATCTCATGTCTTAAAGTTTTTTTTTTTTTGAATGAGTGATTACTGATGGCTCAGAGGTCTTTCTACTTCCACCAGGACAGGTGGGTGAGCAAATGCTCATCCAGAAGGGTCAAGTTATCTGTCTAATGACTCCGTTGAAATTAACTTCCCAGTAATCCATGTATTCACCGTAGAGAGACCGGATCCATCCTGTAGCAAAGGGAGGAATTAATACGAAGAATATCAGAGGAATTGCGAACCTGGCGTAATAATGGGCATTAATAATGCGTACTACAACATGCTTATTATTATATGATACATAACTTTAATAAAATGGGAATATCATCAATAGCTGAGTTTATTTATCATTAAATGTGTTAAATTTTTAAATATCCTTAATAATGCATTAAGGATATCTTAAAAATTACTAGCTAGATTTAGAATCATCAAAATCGATTCATCTAAACAAAAGTTCCGAGTAAAGTAATAAAAACATAATAATATTAAATAAATAACTGGGAACATATCATACACGGTCATCCGGCCCCCCAAGTTAGGATTCCTTGTGTTATGGATACCAGAAACTTACATACATACATACATAATACATATGTCTAAATATATACATATATAGATAATAGACACCCAGACAAAGAGCACATATACCTTGTCATCACACGACCGTTTGCCCAAATGTGGGAATCGAACCCACGACCCTCGGCGTAACAGTCGCGATCACCAACTACTGCATCATCGAATCAGTCGAAAATACATAAAAAAAAATGTCGAATCGAGAACTACTAGTTTGTGTGGCTAATGCAATTACTGAACCAAGTTGAATGTGATGCACAATGATGCGTTACTTTGGACCAAATATTATAATGTTTCATTCAAAGCCTTCAACGACACGTTAACTGGTCCCGTGCTAAGCTCGTAAAGAACTTGTGTTACTTCAACCTACAAGGGTCGAGATTTTTTTATTTCCTTTATAGGCAGACGAGCATACGACCCGCCTGATGGTAAGTGCCGTCGCTCATGGACGTCAGCAATGCCAGGGGCACAGACAAGTCGCTGTCTACAATTGAATATTCTCCGCAAGCCTCGTTTGAAGAACATTTCAAAGCGCAATTCAGGTTAATTATTGTAACTATATTGTAGTAAGTAAGTAGCTATACTTGAGACCTTAGAACTTATCTCAAGGAGAATGGCGCATTTACGTTGTAGATGTCTATAGGCTCCAGTAAGCATTTAACACCAGGTGGGTTGTGAGCTCTTCCAACCAGCTAAGCAAAAAAAAAACATTTTTTTTCAAAGCGGCTTTTATAATATGGGATACGTAAAACAATAAAACATCACAAGAATATTCACAGCTTTATTTCCGTTTGTTCATTTCATACATTTCATTTTTATTGCGTATCGCGACGCATTTGCAGATCACGATTTTAAAAAATAAACAGGCGTTCTTAAGCTTTTTATCGTTCGTTTTGTCTTTAAGAGTTTGGAAGATTTGTTTTGTGACTTTTAATCACTTTTTTTTTTCGACCTGCATATATCTATCTATATAACGAAATCATTCAACGTTATTTTCAGCACCTTCAAGACGAACTAGTTGAAACTTTACCCAAGTATCGAAATCGGATGACCGATAATAATTTTACTATATTGACCTAATAATACCTTGGTCATTAGGTCAATATTTTAGGGATAGATAAAAAAAATAGATAAGCTTACTGTATCAGCGTGTTTTTTTTAGACACCATATTTTAATTATTGAACTAAATGTTCATAAAATTGTAATATGTATATTCATTACAGACTCGGATAGAAGATTGCTTTTTCACGAGTACACACGGTACAATAGCTAACACAATGTCCGATTTTTCTTTCAATTAAAAAACTACGTAATACGCACACGCGGAAATTGGTGGTAGAGAGACTTTTGCTCCCGCATATGTAGACACCACCGCTCTGTCCACATCTGTGTCACACCACTCGAACGCATTACTTCTTTACGCCTGAACGTTTTTTTACGTTCTCGATAATGTAAAAGTTAACTCTAATTTGTATGCAGTTGGAACAGCGCCCCTAGCGGCAATCGTTGCAACTCCATACAAATTTAAGTAGAGAAGTCATACGTTCGGGTTTGAAAGGTACGACTCAGAGCTTGCGTCTCAAAGTGGCGGCATTTAAGTTAGGTTATCTATGAGCTCCGGTAACCACTTAAAACCAGAAAGGTCATAAACTAGTTCACCCACCTAAGCAATGAAAATAAACAAAACAATGGCTTAATATAATACATAATTTTATAGCACCAAGAAATGTAATTTCCAAAACGAGATTTTATTGAATTTTCTATGCAATTTTAAATTCAGTTCGTAATTTTATTACGAATGAAGCCAATCAGTAAACAAAACCACGAAAACATCCAGAGTAATTGCATACATATATAAAATTTATATCATTCTTTTTACACTAACAGTAATGTCATTTTTTTGTTAACCACAAAAAAAAATTATCACGCATAAATTACATTTAAAATTTAAAATATATTGATATTTAACCTTTTTTTTGTGGCTAAAAAATATCATTGTTGCTACTCAATGCAGACGCTTCACCAATTATTTTATAATTTCAATGCAACCCATCATCCTTGTTATATTAATGTCTGGGATGTCGTATTACCTATGTATAATTTTAGGCAATATGAAAAGATCCAAATTTATCATTTCACGAAAAAAATTCATATCCGAATCTACATATACCTACCTACCCACGTAGGTGATTACGCACAGTAGCTTTATTAGCTATGGGGATTACGAAAAGCCAATAACCATAGCATTAATTTTAACAATAAATTTTGAGCACATAAACAGGAACAGTCTTTACTACTATCGCAAGAAAGATCTCATCTGCTTATTTTGTCGCTGCAAGGAATTCTGAGCGCGATCCGCTTGGCAAATCATCTGATCTAATTTACTCATTTGTGTATCAACTTGTTTACTAATATCACAAATCATCGCTTTGCTGACATTCTTATCGGCTTGTTGCATCTCATCTAAATGTTTCAGAGCCGTATTGATGTCGCCGCCATTTTGTTGACCGCCATGTTTTTCATTTCGCACGCTTCCTGACATTTCTGTATCGTCGGGGCCAAGCCCTGCGTTCACAGAGTCGATTCGGTTTGAAACCGGCACGTAGTCTCTTTGGAAATTCGTTTGACCTACGTAACTGGGGTCGCTAGAATACGAAATATTATCTTTGGAATTCAATTTGACTCGGAAGAAATTCGTGATGCTACCGCAAACGCCCTGGGAATGTAAGCATTCATATTAAATTACATATTAGCAATACGTATGATTTTACTAGTAGCAGAAGCTCTTGTGAGTCCGCACGGGTAGGTACCACCACCCCGCCTATTTCTGCCGTGAAGCAGTAATGCGTTTCGGTTTGAAGGGTGGAGTAGCCGTTGTAACTATACTGAGACCTTCGAACTTATATCTCAAGATAGATGGCGCATCTACGTTGTAGATGTTATGGGCTCTACTAACCATTTAACACCAGGTGCGCTGTGAGCTCGTCCACCCATCTAAGCAATAAAAATAAAAGTACCAAACATAAGCAAATATTACACACAGATAATGAAGATGATAGAATTAAATGATTTCATTTCATTGCTGATTTCATTAAACCGCTCCGCCAGAATATGCATTCGCAAAAATTGAACACCGATAGTTACAATAGTCGACTACGGCAAATCGATCTCACTTGTCACAGTTTTCTTCCACTTTATTTCCCCCGGGCATATTGTCCAAAGCGGTGTGGGTTTTCACACAAAGGAGACAATGCCAGAATCTCTTAGCCCTATAGCTATAGGTTAAAATTGTAATCGCAGCAAAGTGTAGAAATGACACAATACATCACAAAGCTACTTCCTTTGCTTAACAGAATCAAGATGGAGAATCAACACGGCCTTTTCCGTATCTCTTTAGATTATTAAATGGGGTTTACTAAAGAGCATTGATAAAGAGCAATCGAGTCAATAAACCCCATTTAATAATTCGACACAAAATTAGGAGATATAATAACACTATTGGCAAAAGCCAGCCGTCGTCTTCAGTCGGAGACGAGACCTCGCAAAATAAACGCAAAATGAAGGCCCAACGTCCGTGCAACAACAGACCGAACTAAATCCTAAGACCTATGCAGATGCCTGACACTAAAAAGAAGGCATTTTGGTTACATCGACTACAACCCCGATGATTATTATATCCAGCTCCTTCCTTGGGAAAACGTCAAATAAAAAAGGCATGATCGGGGTAAAAAAAAATGTAATTATAAACTATTGAATAAGGTAAGAATTAATTTATTAATTACAGATGATCGGGATTTAAGTAACGGCTTAGAACTGTTTCAGAGTATGCCACAAAGACCATATAAAATAGCAAAGCGGTTTGAGAGCTTTTCGCTCCGAAGTTAAAGAAGATCGATAATTAGATGAGCGAAACTCACTTTTAGTCGATTTATTTTCGTTTGAGTTGAATCTAGGATAGTGTTGAGTTCCGTGAGACCAGTCGTGCCTTCCTTCATTTGATCATGAAGCATAGCTGTATTCTGAAATATGAGAAAGAACAGACTAATAACTTAAAACGAATAGCCTTGTAATGACTATGGTCTGCAACGAGGTTCTTAATTTTTTTTTATTGCTTTGATGGGTGGACGAGCTCATAGCCCACCTGGTGTTAAGTGGTTACTTATTTTCAGTGAGAAATACATTAAAGTGTATCGGGTCTACAGAGGAAATTAGTGATTTCGCGACACTAAGCAAGACAACAGAGTTTACAAATCAGAGATACAGCCTCATGTGGACTATTGCGCCAATGTCTGAGGCGGGCCTCCCAAATAACAGCGAGTATTCTTTTCTACTACTGGATTCCCACATCGACCTACGGAGCATGACAGGCCGCCTATAAGTAAAGCCCAAGGTGTCTCTACATTGTGTTATTTCGAAAAAAGTTGAAAAAAGCAGCAGTCGCTTTCAGATATCCTCAACAAAATTCACGGGCCACCCGATAATTGAACTAATTTCATTGTAAATAGAACTTCTTCCAATCTCCAATCCAATAGCTATAACTATAGGAACATAATTCGTAAATTTAAAACCGAGTGATAATCACGAAAAAAAATGTACATTTATAAATTGTATATCAATTGACTTTATTATTTTCCGGACAATCTACTTTTATTTAATCAAAGAGTGACATATTACTTTTTAATACCTAACAGTTTTTTTTTTATGTTTACAAGTACATAATAAGCAAAGTAATTAGAACACATACCTCAGCAGTTTTTATTTCCACTTCTTCGAATTCAACAATATCTAAATGTTTATTTTTCCTGATAAATTCATCTTTGTCCGGTAAAGGCTGACCGAACAGTTCCGCTCTTAAGCAGGCGTCTTCGTAAGCTTTCAGTGACATTTTATGATTTTTATGATATAAAAAGAGAGATAGATTAAAACTATAATGAGGAAAAAATATTCCACAGCTAAGTCGGAGATTGAAAAATACTGTAAAGTGTATAAAGTTTACTGGGTAGATGACATCAGTCGTGATGGAGTTAACATTGGATCGCGCGTATTGATTTTTTTGTCAAGGACATTTTCAACTTGACTCCATCGAACGAAAACAGTTTTGTCAATTAGCAAACACATCTTTCGTTTTATTAAGAGTTCGTTTAATTAAACTGTGTTGAATCAATTTTAATTTCCAGATATAATGTTAATATCACATTAAATTTCAAAAACATAAAGTTTATTGAAAAATATTAAAATTTGTTATTGAAATTTCGCGCTACACAACAATTTTCTTGCCATAATAAACTACAAAATTGAAAACAGTATGTTTTACAATGGCAACAATACCTGTTTCTTCTGTTGATAATAAATAGATGCCAAATGAATTAGCTACCAAGCTTAATTCTGTAAAAAGAATAAGGTAGACAACCTGGTTGTATGGTACTTCGTCGCAAGGGATCATTAATAACCTTTTAGTGACTGTGAAAGTGCTAATGTATGGGGAAATGAAACAAATTCACTTTAGGTGACAAAGTGATCGGATTCTCGTAAAAATTCTATTGAAGTGTCTGTAAATTCCCAAAATTTTAGTAGGATATTACGGCATCTCCTCTGGTTTCTCGTTTAAAAAATAAAATGGAGTAATTTTTAAATACTTCACCTTTCTTTTATATAACGAATTTGTCCCAACTGTTCTTTCACTTGGTTGATTAATAAATAACTGGCCTTCACAGGGTGCCTCGTAGATGTAAAACATCAAAGTATGATTTATGATTAATAAAAGCTATGATCAAAGCAAATTAGAAAACCGAACGATCTGATATAGCCTTGTCGTGAATTAAAGGATAAGACGCCGTTGTAGATGTTTATGGGCACCGGTAAACACTTATCACCAGGTGGGCCGGGGGCTCGTCAGTAATAAACTCATAGCAGCAATAAGCTTTAGAACTAACAATTAACTCATCTAAACAATAAATTAAAAAATCGCACCCATATCCAAGGAAGGCAAGGGCGGCTCGGCGGCGCGGAGAGGATATGACCTCAGAACCTCTCCCATCCCGTTTGCCCTCATAGCATACAGTTCGGTTTTACTGCCTAGGTGCGCCATTAAGCGTTTCACATGACTTAAGCTAATTAAAGAATAAGGGGGTTTTAGTTTGAGCCTAAAGAGTAACGTTAGTTTTTTTTATATGGTGATTTAGGATTAATGTCGGCTTATGAGGATAATAACGTCCGTAATTGTTTAGTATCCGTGAAAAAGCATTAGTGTAATAAATTCATTAGAGTAATAGAACAAAATCACCGGATGTTACATTCAAAAAGCATGTAAGTAGATATTTGACAAGTTTTGAATCATGCTAGGGACAAATAAGTTTATCTACAACCATTCCAAATTCTGCGGACAAAACGGTAAATAGTCCCCATCGGTCAAAACACTTCAATTCGGATCCTCCCGATCCACTATCGGTGCTTTTAGGCATTTTAAGCACCGGTCAACGTTTTCTTCAAGCCCGCAGACACACCCACTGAGTTTCTCGCCGGTTCTTCTCAGCGGTCGCGATTCCGATCCAGTGGTAGATTCAGCGAACCACAGCCCTTGCTATGGCTAGTATTACAAAAATCGCCAGGCTGAGTGAGTGAGTTCACACGTAAGGTGAAGCTAGGACAACCCCATGAGGTTCCAGCTTAAGCAAAAAAAAAACAATTAACAACAATTCCATTCGATTTTAGTAGATCTTTTAGCTCAGTAGAAGATATTATTTTTGTTTTTTCAACAATAGTTCGTTCGAACCTTATCATTACACCTATTTTAACAAAAGAAAATTAGACCGTTTAAAAAACTAATATTGACTAAAAAGTCAGTTAGCCAATGGCCGTAAATAAATTCAAATATAGAAAAGACAAAACTACGCTCAGCTGAAATATATAAATAAAAGCGCCTTTAGAAGTTTTCACTTTTCATTAAAGTACTATGATGTATGCAGACTAATTAAAAATAACTCTGAGACATCGTGAACTTTTTGTTTGATAAAATTTAAATTAATTTTCGAAACAACTTTAGAAATAGTGTCAACTGTGTACTTTATCTAGCTAGCAAAATAAACACAGGATGTCGAGTTCAGGTAAAGAAAATCAAATTAAATATTTAGCTCATTTGTTTTTAACTTGATTTCGTCCGATAAACTGTTTTTTAGATTTATTACAGGGTTTTTTTTACTACAAGTAATAGCCAGTTCACTTACAGTTATGCTGGATCACGTTACTACGAAAACAAAATTGCATTATCATTCCATATATTTTACGACCAACGAACTATTGAAATTCACCAATAAGCTATGATTGAACACTGACACTTTTTTATTTAGTTGCTATTTAAAAAAAACAATTAAAAAGGCTGACAAATCAAAATGAAATGATTAAAATTTTGAAATTTCGTTCTATTATTGGACCCAAATTTATAAGATATTTTTGTGATATAAAAAAACGTGAGTGGAATGGAGAATAGAATTAAATATTAAAATAATTATCTAATGAACAATGTACATGAATTGATAGGTTTGTAAAGCAACTTTAGATTTGTATTGACAAAAACTTTATTTGATATAAAAATACCTACATTAAAAAAAAACGATTTTCTTATTCTTATTTAATCACACTTATTATTTTTCGGTTTTGTAATTTATTATGAATTAAAAAAAAAGAATTGCCAAGCCTCTGATGAAAATTTAACATAATAGCTCACACAACTAAATAGGAAGAATGTATTTGTAACAAAACATTTTATTTCTTTAAATAGCCATGTGCAATTCTTCTTTTTATCGCCACTCACGAGCATGATACGAATTTTAGGATGTTATCTTTTCATTTCAGTGCCTCTAACATTAGAAGAGCTATCAAAAATCCGCAAAGATTTTTATGCAGAACCAAAAAATGAATTGGCTCAGAATGTTTGTACTCGATATGATCCATTCGAAGTAGCCATCAACAGACGGAAGACAGATACTTCACTTCATGTTTTCAACCTTAAGGTATTAAATACAAACAATATGTAACATTACTTTGTAGAGGTGTATGTTGCAATTATGGAGACTTCAAACACAATCAAAATGGATGGCCCAATGTCCAATAATGACTTAAACATCTGTATATAGAAAAAAAACCATGGTAACCACTCACTGTCAGATATTATGCTCAATAACTTACAAAGGCAATAAAAACAGTAATTACCTCCAATATTTATATAACAATGATAAGGCTGGGAAGGGTATTTGTCATGAAGTTAATGTTAGATTGAACAATATTTGCCTCTAAATATTGCACTGTTTTACTGAAATAGATATTTTATATAAACATTTGAAACACTAAAATTTTCCAATGCTCATAAAACTCATTGCAAAAGCGATCAAATCTCTGTGTTTTTATTAGAAAACAATACTGCAAAGGAAATACACATAATATAAATTGTGCATCTAAACTGTATAATCAAATTCTTTCCGTTAGGCATTTTTATTCCCTTAATAGACAGACAAACTTAGGCCACGGGTGGTAATATCATTCTTAGAGACCACCAGAGGCATAGCTACTACATGGGCTATGATGTCTTCCTGCTTGGTCCTTCAATAAAAGATAGAATCTGGCAGGTAGCCATCATACAACGCATACAACCTTTCGTCGTTCAGCATCCCACTGAATCCATTTTATCTTTTTGTTTCGAACCGAATTCTGTGATAAATTTTTGCTCTAAGTTTCTCAGATGCTAAAATTAAATATGTACATTATTTTACAAAATGCCAGATAGATTTTTTTTAAATATTATATCAGATTGAGACAGAAGGGAAACCTGTCACCAATCAAGAAAGCTCCGGTCGATGCTGGCTGTTTGCAGCACTCAACGTGATGCGTTTGCCTTTCATGAAGAAATATGGAATTGAAGAATTTGAATTCTCACAGAGGTATGAATGAGCTCTTTTCTAAATGTACTAATAAAATTGTATATTTGAAAAGACGAAAAAATTTTATAGGATGGCCTTAGAGAAGCCAAGACTGCATGTGTTCTTCAGATGAGACGTTTACCGTCGCTACTTGAAGCAATTGATACTTGTCATGTACCGTTATCTACCTGCTGTGGTAGAAATAGTAGTAAAGGTACCAGTAAGTGTTGGTATCATTAGTGTTAAAATTGAGATATCTACTTACTTTTCACAACGCACTGCCCATTATGACTTTATGACGACAACAAATTTTAATGTTAACGATTGACTTCCACGGTGAAGGAATAACATAGTGTAAGAAAAATGAAACCCGCAAAATTATAATTTGCGTAATTACTGGTGGTAGGACCTCTTGGTAGTACACATGGGTAGGTACCACCACTCCACCTATTTCCGCCGTGAAGCAGTAATGCGTTTCGGTTCGAAGGGTGGGGTAGCCGTTGTAACTATACTGAGACCTTAGAACTTATATCTCGAGGTGGGTGGCGCATGTACGTTGTAGATGTCTATGGGTTCCAGTAACCACTTAACATCAGGTGGGCTGTGAGCTCGTCCATCCATCTAAGCAATAAAACATAAAAAAAGTCACCGCTTAAAAGTGTTGCGTGTGTGTTGAGTGTGACCACTTAATATGAGAACGTGAGCTCGTCTCATCTCAGCCAATTTATAAAAAGCCAGTATTAATAGAGATTCAAAACTGTGAAGGTCATACTTTGACTGGTTCAAGCACACACGGTGCTATCATGAATCCACATCGCTATCTGAACAGTTTAATGTTCGCAATAGAATATCTACTGTTTGTTTGATAACTTGTTACTATGAAAATAAATTGCATAATAATATAGCTTGTATAAATGTAATTTCATATGATAGCGGTACATTGACATTTAAAATATACTTGATAAATGTGAACAATTGTCATGTTTAAAGTTTTGTTTATTTTGCTAAATTATCATGAAAATTACGGTAGCTAACGGCTTGGCTGTACCCCTAATATTACTGATGTCCCTGAGCCACTGTAAACATTATCATCAGATGAGCCATATGCTTGTCTCCCTACAAAAGCCAGACCAGTGTTTGTCTCATCGGACCACGACTGAAACATTTTGATAAATAAACAAACTCTCAAAATTACTAACCAGTGAATACACAGAAGGATCAATATACCGGATCAGTTCTCAGAGTTGGTGATTGAAAAATAATTTAAAATAGAGTGATCGTACTATGGATCATACTACCATACCACGATCGATAGTAATAGTATACGGAGGTTGGGGTCTTTTTTTCTGATTATACTAGATGCGTGAACGAGCTAGTGGCCCACCTGATGCTAAGTGGTTATCGTTACAATATGAACATAAGTTCAGTCTCAATCTTATATTATAAATGCTGCTGATTAGTTGTATTTCACAAGCTTTCTATTAACTTCACGCAAATATCAAAAACAAATGAGATTACAATGATTTGATTTTCTTTTTCTCTAATATACTGACTAAGACCTCACTAATATTATTCTGGTTCGTCTTGATAAAACTTTTTTACTTGATTTTTTATTTCTTAGATGGGTGGACGAGCTCACGGCCCACCCGGTGTTAAGTGGTTACCGGAGTTCATAGACATCTACAACGTAAATGCCGCCACCCACCTTGAAACATGAGTGTTAAGGTATCACTTTTAACAGTACAACGGCGCCCCGCCTTTCAAACCGAAACGCATTACTGCTTCACGTCAGAAGTAGGTGGTGGTACCTACCCGTGCGGAATCACAAGACATCCTACCACCGACAAGTACAAGACGTTCTCCCACCAGTTTATTTTTCTTAGTCCCGCTGCACTCAAAGTTTGATATTTTTAATGTTTCTAAACCATTTGCTTGTTTCAGTTACCTATTCTTTTGGGATAAGATTGAAAGATCACATTTCTGGTTGAACAACATCGTGGAGACCGCTAAAAAGGGGGAGAAACTTGACGGAAGAGTTGTGAACTTCTTGCTCAAGGTATGTACACAATATATTTATTTTTTTATCTATTTTTTTTTCATTCGTTTTTTATTTTTCAAGATTAAGTGCGTCATTATCATTTCAGTATATATGCCACAATGCTACAATGAAGTTTTAACAACATACGTTTTCTTAGTGAAATAGAATATATTATTGGCTTAGAGAGTATTCTATAAAATTAACCAGCCCACTGAGTTTCTCGCTGGATCTTCTCAGTGGGTCGCGTTTCGGTGGTGGATTCTGCGAAGCACGGCTCTTGCTAGGGTTCGGATTAGCAACGTCGTCAGGTTTGAGCCCCGTGAGCTCACCTACAAGTTAAAGTTACGCTGACATAGCCTCTCAAGGCTATCAGCATAGGTAGAAAAAAAAAAGATAAAATTAATTCATATCATTGCAGAGTGGTAAATGCTTTTCTTAATAAGTTGGCTATTATTAATTGAGCATTGGAGGTGTAACGTCGAATGTCGAATGAATGTTTAATTCTTCCAATTAAACATTCCAAATTTTTATTAGGTACATTAAAACTGTTGTTGAAATAAAAATATTATTTGTTTAGATCATCAGTAAAATAAAATCTGTAGATCGACACGTCAACACTACAATTATATGTATGTATCTAAATAGCCCTGCAGTGTATGTAAGTTTTATCGTAAAAATTGCATCGAAATTCGTTTTAAAATGGCTTGGTAACCATCGCGTAGCTTTAGATTTCACGTGTGAGGGGTCCCTTGCGCTGACCACTTCTTTTATTTTAGAACTTTTTTGGGAGCATATTATATGCATATACCTAACCGTTGTCGGAAGTTTGCTTCGCCATGTTACCTATATTACGTATAAGGCAAGACGTAGCAAGTCAATGCTATGCCAAGCGATGCTATAAATAGAGGGTAGTAAAACTTTCGCACACGTCACGCTGACAAAGGCGATATAGAATACCAAACCTCATAATCGTTCAAGCAGGTTAATGTGTGTAACAGTCAATTATTTAATACTCAAAATACCTTTTTTTTCAAGAGATCTTATGATCTGGTAACTAAGTCTTTTAGGTCAAGTCTTGTTTTAATTTTAGTGAAAACTTTTTTTTATATGAAATGAAAACGAAATGAAATGATGGATGAAATATAATCTCAGTAAAATGGTGGTCATTTACTGAGACTTTTTAGTGGACTTTTTTTTGAAGGATCCCGAGAAGTTACGTTGCGCTCCTTTGTTTTATTTTCCCGCATTTGTACATTTACACAGATACTAAACAGTTAATAAACCACCGTTATTACACATTTAAACCTGAAGAAACACTAAATAGACAGAATAAAACAAATCACACAACCTCACTCCTCGCGTTCCCGCCAAAAATTCCACTCAAAATACCCTTTTTTTCACGGTAATACATTTTTGATTCCATTGCGTTTTTTTTTTTTTTTTTCAGGATCCGGTCAATGATGGCGGCCAGTGGGACAT
Source organism: Bombyx mandarina (assembly GCF_030267445.1). Classification (NCBI taxonomy): domain Eukaryota; kingdom Metazoa; phylum Arthropoda; class Insecta; order Lepidoptera; family Bombycidae; genus Bombyx; species Bombyx mandarina. Next base: position 3,722,335 of record NC_143222.1, on the reverse strand, counting down.
GCTGGTGAACCTCGTGAACAAATACGGCTTAATGCCGAAGAAGTGCTTCCCGGAGTCGTACAGCTCGAGGCGAAGTGTGCGCATGAACGCGCTGTTGAGGACCAAGGTACCCAACGACTTTGAAGCTGAGCTTTTGAAGCTTTTTTTTCTACCTAGCTGAGAGCCTTGAGGCTATTTCAGCATAACCTTAACTAGTAGGTGAGCTCGCGGGGCTCAAACCTGACGACGTTGCTAACACGAACCCTAGCAAGAGCAGTGCTTCGTAGAATCTACCACCGGATCGGAAACGCGACCCACTGAGAAGATCCGGCGAGAAACTCAGTGTACTGTGTGTGTGGGTTAATTTACTCATCGAGCCCTTCGTCGCAAGCGACGGGTTCGACGAGAACGATGACCGGTGCTTGAGGTCTTTGAAGCAGTAACGCGGGTAGTACCAGCGAAACTGCTAGGAACTACTTAAATGACCCTATATTCAACCCTATACCTGTTTCTGCCGTGAAGCAGTAATGCGTTTCGGTATGAAGGGTGTGGCAGCCGTTGTAACTATACTTGAGACCTTAGAACTTATATCTCAGGGTAGGTGGCGTATTTACGTTGTAAATGTCTATGGGCTCCAGTAAACACTTAAAACCAGGTGGGCTGTGAGCTCGTCCACCCATCTAAGCAATAAAAAAAAGCGCTTGAAAACGACATCGATTCTTATCATAGATATTCACCATGAAACTAAATAGTCTTCATGATCTCTCCATAAATGCAAGTATCTTTTAAGTGTTTCGATTATCCGTGACCCCGCAATGTAAAGCGTACATAGACTTTGCAATTGAAAGGCGTATCTGTCGGAGACTTTGGCGGGAACGCGAGGAGTGAAGTTGTGTGATCTGTTTTATTTTGACTATTTAGTGTTTCTGGTTTATGAACTGTTTAGTATCTGTGAAAGTGCACAAATGTGGGAAAATGAAACAAAGCCGCTGGACTTAACTTCTCCAGATCCTCCAAAAGGTCCACTGAAAAAGTCTCATTAAATGACCACCATTTCACTGAAATTATATTTCATCCCATATAAACAGGTGGGCTGTGAGCTCGTCCACTCATCAAAGCAATTTAAAAATCGCTACCATTTGTCCTGTCGAATGTACCAACGCAAGCACACACATAATATCGTCCTTTTCCCATTAAAAGTGTACAATTTCCAAAAATATTCGAAAGTTGAGTTAATATGCGGAATCATTTGGCATCTATCACCAGTATATTTCTCATAAATACTATCAAAAGAGCATAGTTTAGTTTTAGTTTTTTTTTTTAGTTTACCTAGATTTTGACTACTATTAACAAAATTAATACATAATTTTGTCTTACTTTAAAAGACAGATAATGTAACTGGTAAAAAATAAATGTTGCAAAGATATTAAAAATATATGTTAAACCTTTGAAACACTCTCCCGTAAAAGTTAGTTAGTTTTGAGATTATACAGGTTTAATGCGAGAAGACGGTATGTACTTAAATGTTTTTTTTTTCTTCTGTACTTTAATTGCTTTTTTTTTTTCTTCGTCAGCTCCGTGAATTCGCCAAGGAATTGCGAGAAAAGGTAACGTCAGATGCGTCCGACGACGAAATACAGAACACGATCAGTAAACAGATGACCGTCGTATACAATATCGTAGCTATATGCTTGGGTGAGTGAGCACTAATTCACTGGTCGATAATAGCAGTCATTAAAATAATTGTAATACTATTAGTCTAGTCAATAAGTTCAAAAACGTGAAAAATAGAGATAAAGGTGCTAAAAATATAAGCGATAGCTCATTGGATTCGGAATCACCTCCAGAAAAATGTTTTTGAAGGATTTTGTTGCAGGTAAAAAATTGCAATTGTTATTAACAAAATAAGATGAAAAAAAATTATTATTTTTCGTTAATAACTCGAAAAATATTAATATTTAAGGAATTTTGAAAAAAGCTCGTTTCCAATAAAAGAGTCCGTACTCACGGAACTCTGTCTCTATTATTTATAATTTTAATTTGACATGAAAATAGGGCTCCGCGCGGCTGTTACAGCATGCGCGCGCCACCGCTAAAAAGAGTTCATCAGATAAAATGTTTTTATAACATAAAATTTCATATTAAAAATTCTAGTACCTTCTTAACACTTGAAAGATTTGAGCCCCGTTGGAAAAAAAGTTTTATCCCCATTTTTCAAAAAGTTATTCAATTGTTAAGTATCAATTTTTTTTCTAATCTCCGTTGGCATAAATAATGGGCTGAAAGGTGGCCTCGTGGAGCCCTTTTCATATATGAGTCGTCTATTATCAAAGGCGGCAATCTGTACATTTGGACAAAAATTTTTTATTGATATGTCAATACAGATTTATTTGAATATAATCGTCTCCTTCAAAGAATACGGTTCAAAACCTGCATTAAATAAAGGTTAATAGTTAACCTGTTATTTATCTAAGATGTCGTTCCGAAGAGTTTTGTGACTGCCAATACAATACATAGTCAATAATTCGTTTTTCTGATTTACCAATCATTGTCCAAAAGTCAGATTGCCGCCTTTGATAATAGTCGACTCATATATACTTCATAAGATCCGATAAATGTTCAAAAAAGTTTATTAATTTGTTAATTATGATTTTTGATCACGATGAAGTACGCGCCACAATTACCGTATCGTATGATATTAGAAAGTATTATAATAAATAAATGAAAACTTGATTACATTTGATTACTTATGATTAATTTATATTTAATTGGGAAATGATCTGCGACAGACTTTTCCTGTAAGCTGTGAGACAATTAGAAAAGAACATCTATTTCACTCAAAATTACTTGAGCGCAATCGGACAACTCCGAATGAACATTGACGGAGACCGCGCTACCGAAGACACTATTGTAGTCCCAAAGGATTCTGTTTAAGGGAAACAAAATGTCGAAAACAGTAAAAATAGTTTACAAATATATGTATATATATATTTGTTTTGAAACAGGTATACCCCCGGAGAAGTTCACGTACGAGTATTACAATAAGGACAAGGCGTACCAGGTCATGGGTCCGCTGACGCCCCAGGAGTTCTACGCGCGGCACGTGAAGCCGCTGTACGACGTGGACGACAAGGTAAGGCGCTCTCCTAGCTGTGCTGATATCCTTGAGAGGCTATATCAGCGTTAGCCTAGTGCGAGGGTGTAAGGTTCAAACCGGAGTTGTTGCTAACACTAGCTCTAGCAAGAGCAGTGCTTCGCAGAATCTATCACCGGATCGGAAACGCGACCCACTGAGAAGATCCGGCGAGAAACTCAGTGGGCTAAACTAGCGACAATGTATTTAACATCACACTGCGTAGCTACAACCTAAACCTCTGTGTGTGGAAGTGCTGGTTTCCTGAAGTTTTTTTTGTTGTCACTGTCGTAGTTCTGGTTGGTACTAACTGGCTACCGTAACTTAAATGCGAATGTTTACGGGTGTCGACCACTAGACTCTATTAGCTTCTCATTGCTCCTGTGTATTTATTTTACTGGTAGTAGGACCTCTTGTGAGTCCGCGCGGATAGGTACCACCACCCCGCCTATTTCTGCCGTGAAGCAGTCATGCATTTCGGTTTGAAGGGCGGGGCAGCCGTTGTAACTATACTGATACTTTAGAACTTATATCTCAAGATGGGTGGCGCATTTACGTTGTAGATGTCTATGGGATCCAGTAACCACTTAACACCAGGTGGGCTGTGAGCTGATCCACCAATCTAAGCAATAAAAAAAATATATATTGCAGTAACATATTGCCTATCCTATATTTTATTTTTAATGAAGGATTTTGTAAATTTTCAGAAACCTCAAATTGACAAAATTTAATCAATTTGTCTATAACAAATAAAGACTTGTATGATTTATTATTTTTTTATTTTCTATATTTAGTCATACAACAATTAAATGCCTTAACTTTAACAACATATAAGTTTAGGGGCATCCGCTACAAGATGTCGATAGTTTCCATACAAAAAAATATTTGTCTTAAAGTATAGCAGTTTCAGGGCTCTGATTACACAACTTTACAAAAAAAATTTCGTTCTTTGTCCTAACGTTTATACTAGGTTTTTCCGGTTAATTATTCACAAAAACGAAAATAAAATACCTTTTTTTGGTATAAAGTTTGCTTTTGTGATAGTTATAGTAATAATACTACTCATTTTTCAATTTTTTTTTTAATTTTAATTATTTTAATACTTTCGAAAAAAACTGCGCTATCAGAGTGGGGTGTTTACGTTTACACAGTGCCACTAGTTGGCACTCGAGTCATAAACAACGGTCAGGTGTTTTGTACAAGTCCAGAAAAACTTAAAATGTCACGAAAGTGTAAATACGATGATGATGCATTTTGTTTCATATGTGGTCAATTTTTTAAAGTTCAAAAGCAAACTGTTTCATGCCATGTATTATTTTTTTTTCGTCTAATTACGATCTAAAATATCGAAATTTTATGCTTTGCAATCAAAGTTAAATTTGGTGTTGACCCGTGTTATCATTTCAGGTGTGCATAGTGAACGATCCACGAGAGAACAATCCGTATGGTCATTTATATACGCTACAGTATCTCGGTAATATGGTCGGAGGTCGAACGACTGTTTACAACAATCAGCCCATCGAGGTTTTGATCAAGTAAGTGACGTACAGGGTGTTTGATGTTGTCATGGATACCCATGCTTTTATTTTTTAAGTGCTTAGATGTGCGTAAATGATCTGTTGTTAATTGGTCACCGGAGCCCACAGACATCTGCGACGTAAATGCCGCCACCCAGCTTGAGATATGAGTTCTAAGGTCTCGGTATAGTTACAACGGCTGCCCCACCCGTCAAACGGAAACGCATTACTGCTTCACGGCAGAAGTAAGCAGGGTGGTGGTACCTACCCATGCAAACTCGGAAAGGTCCTACCACCAGTGAAGTACAAGTGCATTGTGAGTTCAAACGGGTAAGTACCGACATGCTACCTGTTGCTGTCACAAAGCAATCATGCGGTTTGAAGGGCGGGATTTTTGATTTGTCCCCGGTTATTACTATTATTTTTACAAAGATTAATTAATAAACAATATATCTTTGGTGAACCTTTAAAGTTGCTAACCTTCGAGCGTGTATATTGAACCATATTCTCTCCCTCAAACGTTAATGCCCCAATCGAAAACTTACCCTAAAAACACTTGGTCCCTGTTTGGCGGTCTAGTGCCAATATAATTCATTACAGCTTCTAGCCAAATATAGTCGTAACGGTAGCCATTGGAAGCGCCCCTGAAAGCTGCAAGGCACGCAAAGTGCAGCAATAATATATTGCTTCGCGCTCGGGATAAATATTAACACTCACCGAATTACGAATCGAAACTCGTCTTAATTATTATGACACTTAAGGTAGAATTCACTTTTTCGCTTGGCTTTAAGCGATCGGTTCGTCGTTTCGCTTCATATCGTCTCTGCAACGCTTGTATAGTCGACACATGTCTAAAATTTTCTAGAACATCCCAGTAGCCCTAGTAATTAACAAATTAAAGAGCGGACGGTTAACGTGGTATGGACATGTGATGCGTAGAGAGAAGATGCGTGTGACTAGGAAATGTATGGAAACGGTAGTGCAAGGTAGAGGGGGAAGAGGTCGACCGAAGAAGACATGGGTGGTGTGTGTGTGTGAATGACAATATGAGAGAGAGAAGAGTGAGTGTTGAGATGACGGCTGATTGAAGAGAATGGAATATAAAAATTCGCTGTGCCGGTCCCACCCAGTGGGATAAAGTGGAGAAAAATAAGAAAAAGATTCCCTATAGTACTAGTCGTTTCGAGATCCGTTTTCGCTCTTTGATAACAGATGGCATTACTAGTACTTTTACAAGAATATAGAACACTGCTGTTCATTCTCAAGTGAGTATATTATGGAGGTTAGAGGTAAGGAGTACCATCTTGTATAGGGGACAAAATGAAAAGATATCCACCTGTAAACAGCAAGCTATTGTTGGAAGACTCACCGAAATAGGGTTAGTGTAGGAAGTGAAAATGATATGAATATAGCAGTTTTAAGCAGAGTGAAGTCAAATCCTTCCACTTGCTACTATGGCGCCAACTTAATTGGCTCCCTTTCAATGGCACTTTTTAATACACTGAGGTAGTGTTCCAAATTTCTACCCTCCACAGAGGATGGATACAAACAGTTGTCATTAATGAATGATTATTCGACAACCAGGGCCGTTAAGGACAGCATCCAGGGAGGCGAAGCTGTGTGGTTCGGGTGTGAAGTAACGAAGAGGTTCGAACGGAAGAACGGCCTGGAGGATCTTGAAGCGTGAGTCGCTATCAACTAATGCGTAACTGGCGTTTCTAGAAACTACTCGCGCGCCTTCTGTCGGACGCGGCGCTTCATGTGAGAGTATTGATAGCTTTTCTCCTACCTATGCTGATAGCCTTGAGAGTTCAGCTACTCCTTGACATGTAGGTGAGCTCACGGGGCTCAAACCGGGAGTGTTGCTAACACTGGCCCTAGCAAGAGCAGGGTTTCGCTGAATCTACCCCCGGATCGGAAACGCGACCCACTGAGAAGGTCCGGCGAGAAATTCAGTGGGCTGTGTCTATGGGTTAATTTACTCGTCGATATCTTCGTCGCAAGCGACGGGTTCGGCAAGGACGGTGACCTTGGGGTACCTAAAAGCAACGTTAGCGGATCGGAAGGATCCGTAATGACGTGTTTTGATAACAGACGTGTATACCTTTTTTAAGCTTAGAGAGATAAACGGCCATGTGATATTAAGTGGTTACCAAGGTCCATAGATATTAGTAGTTGAAGTGCCGCCGCCAATATTAAGTTCTAACGACTTGTTTATACAGTACAACGGCTGTCTCACCCTTAAAACAGAAATGCATTTACAGCTTTATGACAGAAATAGACAGGGTGGTGAAATCGTGCGAATTCACAAATAAAAACCTCACCGAATTACTAATTAGAAACTCAATTTAATTATTACATCGTTATTATGACAATTAACTTTTTCTTTTTTGTGACGTGTGAGGTGATCCGCTAGTCATAGTTAGTCGAATGGGTCCACAATTTTTCAGAGCATTCCCGATAGAACTAGAGTATTCCAGAGATGCTCTAGTTGTTTCGATATCCGTTTTCGTTATCTAACGACAGATGGCGTTACTACGGTATGACAGTATAATATGTAGAATAGGTATCGCAGTGCATATAATAAAACTTCCACTGTTCCAAAATCTTATGTTATAATAATAATTAAAAATTAATTAACACTTTTATTACGCCTTGCTCATTTTTTAACCGTCTTCGCCATCTTCCTTTTTCTCTGTCATTCTCTTTTCCCTTTCTTTCTGTTTTCTCTCACTCACATCTGAACGCTACTTTCCACACTCTTTTCATACGCTCCATTCTTACCAATCCTACCTATCTATACTAATATATAAATATACTGTGGTTTTTACGGATGTTCCGTTATAACTACTGAACCGTGCATCCGATTGACTTGAAACTTGGTATCCATGTAGAAAATACATGTACTTAATGGATAGGCTAATATTTATGAGTGTTGGACTCCCTAATAATAATGACAATAAATAATAATGTTAGTTTTAAATGCCCAGCGAAGCGGACGAGTACGGCTAGTATTCAATATAATGAGTAGTATAGCATTCGAATGAACGTTCAATTTTAAAATGGATAAAGAACTATTGTGTTATTTCGTTTTTCTTTCAGTCACGACTATCGTTTGGTCTTCAACACTGAGATCCAGATTGGGATGCCGAAGGAGGACCGACTGCTGTACGGAGACTCGTGCATGACGCACGCCATGGTGTTCACGGCGGTCGGCCTCGATGTGAGACGCAACCCCCCTCCTTCTCCTCTTCCTTTCCTGAGATTATATTTTATTGAGATTATATTTTATCCCATATCATCTCATCTCATTTTATTTGGTTTTCATTTCATTGTATCCCATGTTTCATATTAATCAACTTATACTCATTTCATAATATCATTTTTCATATAAAAAGTTTTCATTAAACTTAAAATCAGACTTGACCTAAAGGTCTTAGTTACCAGGTCATAAAAAACTTTAAACAAGAAGTAGAGCGAGTCGTGGACGCGCGCGAGTGGGGGTGCGGGTGGTTGGGGTCCGGTTGCCTTAAGCCGAAGTTAATGCTTCAAATAAACGTTCCAAACAGTGACAGCCAAGGGTTTTTTTCCCCTAATATTGGGTAGTTAAAGATGCTATTCCAATACGCGCTGTTTGATAAGTGAGCTCACCGGTCTCTTCCTCGTTAATATCAGCCCTCGCAAAAGCAAGCTCACTGGTGGTAGGACCTCTTGTGAGTCCGCACGGGTGGGTACCACCACCCCGCCTATTTCTGCCGTGAAGCAGTAATGCGTTTCGGTTTGAAGGATGGGGCAGCCGTTGTAACTATACTGAGACCTTAGAACTCATATCTCAAGGTGGGTCAATTAATAAAAAAAAAGCAGTGCTCTGAATTTACCCACCGGCGAGAAACTCAGTGGATTGTGACTTATTAGTCAGGTTGCAATCTTAACCGGTGCTTGAGGTGCTTTAAAGCAGCGAAAGTCCAATGGGACGTGCCCACTTCGACGAAGCGGCACGACACGAGAACCCTCTCATCGTGGCCGCCGGTAACTACATTACCGATCCTGCGGACAGAATGGAAGGCAGTCGACGTCGCCCAAAACACGTCATTTCGGATCCTCCCGATCCACTAACGGTGCTTTTAGGTACCTCAAGCACCGGTCATCGTTCTCGTCGAACCCGTCGCTTGCGACGAAGGGCTCGTCGAGTAAATTAACCCACAGACACAGCCCACTGAGTTTCTCGCCGGATCTTCTCAGTGGGTCACGTTTCCGATCCGGTGGTAGATTTTGCGAAGCACGGCTCTTGCTAGGGTTCGTGTTAGCAACGTCATCAGGTTTGAGGCCCGTGAGCTCACCTACTAGTTAAGGTTACGCTGAAATAGCCTCTCAAGGCTCTCAGCATAAGTAGGAAAAAAAGGAACGTGTAAAATTGCCAGTCAAAATTCTCAGTGAAGATTGTGAAGGAGAAGCAGATATTTCTCGTTACAGGAGCAAGGCAACCCGCTGAAGTTCCGCGTCGAGAACTCTTCCAGCGACAAGGAGTACGATAAAGGCTACCTGCTACTCACCGAGCCTTGGTTCAGAGAGTTTGTGTTTGAGGTAACTATATTTTTAATCTTCTAATAATAATTACATGTTACTTAATGGACTTTTTGGCGGGAACCCGAGGAGTGAAGTTGTCTGATTTGTTTTATTTTGTCTATTTAGTGTTTCTTCGGGTTTAAATGTGTAATAACGGTGGTTTATTAACTGTTTAATATCTGTGAAAGTGCACAAATGTGGGAAAATGAAACGAAGCCGCTGGACGTAACTTCTCGGGATCCTCCAAAAAGTCCACTGAAAAAATCTTAGTAAATGACCACCATTTTACTGAGATTATATTTCATCTCATTTAATTTCATCCCAGTTGATTAATTTCTCAAATTAATCATCTTCATTTCATTTCACTCCATAATATCCTTTTTCATAAAAATATGAATATACATTAAAATAAGACATGACTTAAAGGTCTCAGTTACCAAGTCATAAAATCCCTTTAAAAAAAAATGTTACTTAATGCCTAATTTTCAATACCGATTTCATTTTCATGTTCATTTAGCTCATTGATATTTTAACAGATGTCTCTGCCTAGTGTTCAAAAAGTTGTTAAATTAATTTAAGTGGAAATAAAATCATCTGTAATGCTGTAATGAATGATTTTATGATCTAAATGTAAATGGGTAAATTGTTTTTCTGAATTAAAGTGAATAGGTCAGATGGCATCAGGAACCACATCAATAACGGAGCTCATAAAACACCCCATGCTAGTGCCTTATCAAACGACGTACGAATATAATTTTTTTACTGGTGGTAGAACGTCTTGTGAGTCCACACGGGTAGGTACCACCGCCCCGCCCATTTCTGCCGTGAAGCAGTAATGCGTTTCGGTTTGGATGGTGGGGCAGCCGTTGTAACTATACTGAGATAACTTAGAACTTATATCTCAAGGTGGGTGGCGTAATTTACGTCGTAGATGGGCTCCGGTAACCACTTAGCACCAGATGGGCTGTGAGCTCGTCTAAGCATTAAAAAAAATTCACACTATACGAACTATTTTGCTTTGGGGATCATATAATAAGTTATTGTATGTCTGTATAACACTAAAGATTCGATCAAAGATCGTTCGATAAACAGGTGATGACATAACTGTTTTGTGTATTAATAAATATAATAAAAGTATTAATAATTTCGTCGTCGATATAATAATGAAAACCGGCATCTTTGGGCCACGAAAACTAATAGAAAAAACGCGGGATATAGATAATATCGACGCTTGAAAGGCAAACGTGACTAAGCGACAATGCGTGAATTTTACACTAGACTAATTTAAAGTTGAAATACCTGAACACAAAATTTATTTTAACGAATCTAGCTGTAGTAGAATCTAGCTAGTAGCTGTAGGATTGAAATGATTTTAATAGACCTAGAAATATATTGTTTTTGCGCATCGAATATGGTTATTGCCTATCATTTATGTACAAAGCAGTTATTGTCACTTAGTCATGTTTGCCTTTCAAGCGTCGATATATACTTTTTACAATTTAAGCTTTATTTCGTCAATTTTTTTTCTTTTTAACTATTCTAGGTCGTTGTAGACAAGAAGTACGTGTCGAAAGAAGTTCTAGATGTATTCAAACAAGAATTAGTGGAATTACCGGCCTGGGACCCCATGGGGACGCTGGCGTGCTCGCTCTGCGCGGACGACTAGCAACGCGACTAGCGCCGCCACATATATGGCTTAATGGGTGGACGAGCTAATAGTCCATCCGGTGTTAAGTGGTTACCAGAGCCCATAGACATCTACAACGGAAATGTCGCCACCCTCCTTGAGATATCAGTTCTAAGGTCTCAGTATAGTTACAACAGCTGCCCTGCCCTTCAAACCGAAACGCATTACTGTTTCACGGCAGAAATAGGCAAGGTACCTACCCGCGCGGACTCACAAGAGGTTCTACCACCAGTGAAACCAGTATTGTTCACTGGGCAATCACATTCCGCAGGGCTGTCCAAACTGCAGTACACCTTTGCATGCTAATTAAATTAAACACAAAATATGGAGGACCGCAAAAAAAAATCTTTTTTAATTTTCAATTTTTAAAAAAAACACGGTAATAATAAATACTTTCTGGGAATTCCCCTAATAATAATAATCCCTTTTAAATAATGTCGTGGAATTTTATTTCAAAACATTTAATAAAAATTGATTAAAATATGCGTCGCGGACCGCGTGAAAAGTAGCCATGGAACTGTTATCTAGACAGCCTTGACGTTATGTACTGTTGAGATTAATGTAATGCCGCCACGACTGGCGACTGACTTTACTGGTGGTAGGACCTCTTGTGAGTCCACACGGGTAGGTATCACCGCCTTGCCTATTTCTGCCGTGAAGCAGTAATGCGTTTCGGTTTAAAGGGTGGGGTAGCCGTTGTAACTATACTGAGATCTTAGAACTTATATCTCGAGGTGGGTGGCGCATTTACGTTGTAGATGTCTATGGGCTCCAGTAACCATTTAACACCAGGTGGGCTGTGAGCTCGTCCACCCATCTAAGCAATAAAAAATAAAAAAAACTTACCATGGGTAGTCGTTGTTTTTGGCACGAACGCTACAACTGAAGCTTTGTGAATTGTTTTATTCTATTAATTTTGTATTACTTCAAGTTTAAACGTGTTATAACTGTGGTTTAATAATGATAATTATTATTTCGTGTGTATAATTATCTAAATCATATTAAAACTCATGCCATTGTAATGGACAAAAAAAAAAAGTCGATTATAAAGAAATATGGCAACACCTTAACAAGAATATGTACGCAGCGTCAATACTATACTTACACTAATCTGTTTTTTATATACTATTCATTCGTGTCGAAATCATTTTCAATATAACAAAATGAGACAGTATTCACTTTAATTTTCATTGATAACTTTACTTTGGGAATGAATCCTTAAAATTATGCTTGTGCTATAAATATATATATATATTTTTTTTATAATTAATGGATTTCACCTCTCAGTATCGTAATAGAGCTAAATATTACATTGTGTTTCTTCTTAACGTTAATAGTTAAAAAGAACATACCTACACATTATTAGTTAGGTCAATATTAAAAATCATCACCGTATCGTTGGAAGTTTGTATTTGTCGCCAAGACTACTTTTGAGAATCTCAGTTCTTGTTCTAATCTGTTTGATAACGTTACATTTTACTTTTTGTGTTCAGCCGAGTTACCGAAACCCATTGTTTATTTAGATACATAATAGTTTCTTAACATACTTCTGTTGCGTCTGGCTTGGTTTGCAATAAATGTGACCATTTTTTTATTATTATAAATAAACTATGTAAGTTTTGTCTTTTGGTTTTTTTTATTTTTTGAGTACATATTTTATTTTCCTTTATCATTGGTAACTATAGTTAACTCAATCATAATTTAAAACTGACTGCCGCCATCCAAATGGACTCAAGACTCCTTTTTTATTTTTTTTATTGTTTAAATGGGTGGACGAGCTCACAGCCCACCTGGTGTTCAGTGGTTACCGGAGCCCATAGACATCTACAGCGTAAATTACGCCACTCACGTTGAGATATGGGTTCTAAGGTCTCTGCCTAGTTACGACTGTCCCGCCCTTCAAACCGAAACGCATTACTGCTTCCCGGCATAAATAAGCATGGTGGTGGTACCTACCCGTGCGGACTCACAAGACGTCCTACCACCAGTAAAGTCTCTTAGTCACGTGGTGTAACGGCTGTGTTCCAAACCCTTGAGTCTGAAGGTGTAGGCAGATATAGGCAAGCTGGCCTTATTCCCTACCCGTACGAGATTACAAACCTAATACCAGTTTAGAAGACCTTTATGTAGTTCTCCGTCCTTTTCGGAATAGCTTATAAACCTGATTCGTCCTGTTATGGAAATTTACTCTAAGGTCGTTTTAAAAAAGGAAACTTAGGATACGAACTATTTTAATTGATTTATACAATATGGATAATAACAACGCTCAGAGCAACCCCGACAGCCGCACCCGTACTCTAAGACAGTTCACTCTCTACTGACTTCTCCAGTCTCCTCTGAAGTCTCTACCTCGGACTTTATAGTCAGCGGTTCGAGGGTATCAGCATTTTAGGGTTCAGTACAGATATATAACAGTCCGCATTCTTCAAGTCTTTAATAATAATAACTGCGAACAAACCATGCACGGTCGTCCGGCCCCAAATTAGGATTCCTCGTGATATGGATACCAGAGATTGACATATTATACAGTTAGATACTTTTAAATATATACATTTATAGACAATAAACGCCCAGATGTTCAACAAACCTGTTCATCACACGAATGTTTAGGACGCTTACATAAAAGTAGCTCTAAATAAAATAATAAAATGTTTATTTTATGTAAAAATGTACAATGCTTTTTTGTTGTAATGGCGGGGATCGTGGCCTCCTAGATTTCTTCGGTCGCGCATGCGCGTGACGTAACGAAATGTTTCGCCACAAATGTTTGTTCGATGTGGGAAATTTAACACAAGACTCTCGGTGTAACTACTAGATCACCGATTCTGTCAAAGTCTAACTAATCTTTACATTAGCGACAGAGATCCATCTTTTCCAGCTGAACAATTAACGCACGCATAAGCAGTCGCCAATCGAATTCTTCGGCTCCAAAGGTTTTGTTATGAAGTCGGTATAAATTCAGAGAAAATAAATCATTGTTACAGTAGATTGGGGGGAATAGGGACACTAGAGTTAAATTAAAGACAAACCTGGGATGTCACAATACTTTTGTTGAGTTGTTATATTTAACAATTAAACTGAAAATGACTTTTATTTAATATTTAAGAATCTATACTATAATATTATAAAGAGGAAAGATTTGTTTGTTTGTTTGTTTCGAATAGGCTCCGAAACTACTGGACCGATTTGAAAAATTATTTTTCCATTAGAAGCCGACATTGTCCCTGATGAACATAGGCTACTTTTTAAAAAAAAAAAAAAAATTATTTTTTTGGTTTCATGTGTGTTTTAATGTTTCCGAAGCGAAGCGAGGGCGGGTCGCTAGTACTAAATAGTTTAATTTAGTTATCAAAATTTTGTAACCCATTAAAGATATTAAAAAGTTAATTACCTAAAGTTAGGTACCCACCTAAGAAGTAAATAGCCAGCCCTATCGAAAAACTCTATTGTCCCCACACGTAACCTGATTCACCCCAAAGCCAAGTGAATCGGGTCAAGGTAGTTTTTTTCAGTTTTTGCGTGCCTATATTTTGTAACGAACTATGTATATAAAAATTTAAACCCCCGGAACCAGTTTAATTTCAATTTTATTGGTATTACCCCAAGAAAAACCATTGAGAATTTGTATTGGATTGGATTGGATTTGAATCGAAAAAGGTCCCGATTCCCCCCACTACAGTATACACGTATGTATGTATACGGAGAGCCAAGGGCCTCGTTAATAAAACACACTCTAATTTATTTCGAAAAATGATTTATTTACAGCACCAAACAATTAACAAATCAATCACATTTGGATTAACGACAATGTAGGTACATAATAATATTTTTCTTGTGATTTCAATAAACAATTTGTGGAATACAAAATAAACAAGTGCGTATTTAGAGAATCTGTGATGTTTTACTTATCCCCATGGAGGGTAGAAGTAAGGAGGAACATCTTGTATAGAGGACAAGTTGAAGTGTCCACGTGTAAACAGCAAGTTGTTGCTGGAAGACTCGCCGAAATACCGCTAGTGTAGAAAATGGAAATCATATGAATCACTAGCTGACCAACTTCGTAATGCCTCAATAGATAAATAAATTACCTAAACTTTTGTATAAAATAAACTTAAAACAAAAGGGATCCGCCCGATGGGGGACACAATATCAAAGAAAAAACAAAATTGTTATTTTTATTTAATTCCGAGCATTTTCATATTTATCTACCTTTTAAACCTTCTCTGGACTTCCACAAATAATTCAAGACCAAAATTAGCCAAATCGGTCCAGCCGTTCTCGAGTTTTAGCGAGACTAACGAACAGCAATTCATTTTTATATATATAGATAGATAAATAGATATGAAGCAGTTTTAAACAGAGTGAAGTATAGTTTATGGCGTTATTTTTAAAATCTTTCCACTTGCTACAGTGGCGCCATCTTAATTTTCTCCCTTTCAACGGACACTTTCTAATTCACAGAGATGGCGCCCTTACTTCTACCATCCATACTAATTATCGCCCAACTGGACTACTACAAAATTGTGTCTCTTCCATTTTTGTTCATTAGTGTAGATTGATGGACAAACTCACGTCACCTGGCATTCATTGATTGTCTACCCTATTAAACCATACGAATTATATGGTTCTTATTTTATTATATGATATGAAAAACGTCCCAATTCACATTTTAGAGAATTTAGATTAGATTTGAATGCTGAACATGAGCAATGCGATACTAAAAAAAACGCAGGAACCCTTTTTTTATTGTGTAACTGGATAATCGAGCCCAAAGCTCCCGATTTTCATATTTACTAATAGCGATCCCGGAGTAAACCACTTAAATTTTCGCGTATCGCAGACACAACCAAAAATTATCAAAACTTATACTTTTACGATTTAAGTCCCCACTTCGATAAAGCGGCACGACACGAAAACACTCATCGTGGCCGCCGGTAACTACATTCCCGATCCTGCGGAAAGAATGGAAGCAGTCGCGTCGCCCAAAACACGTCATTTCCAGATCCTCCCGATCCACTAACGGTGCTTTTAGGTACTTCAAGCACCGGTCACCGTTCTCGTCGAACCCGTCGGTTGCGACGAAGGGCTCGACGAGTAAATTAACCCTCAGACACAGCCCACTGAGTTTCTCGCCGGATCTTCTCAGTGGGTCGCGTTTCCGATCCGGTGGTAGATTCTGCGAAGCACGGCTCTTGCTAGGGTTCGTGTTAGCAACGTCGTCAGGTTTGAGCCCCGTGAGCTCACCTACTAGTTAAGGTTACGCTGGAATAGCCTCTTAAGGGTACCAGCTTAGGTAGGAAAAAAAAGACGGTTTAAGTCCAGTGTTATTCGTTGTCACCTCGAGGGGTGAAATGCTATATGGTTTAAGTGACATCTAGGATGATATTGAGTTATACAGGGTGTCACAAATCCTGAAACACCTCATAGTAGATCTATTAGGAACAAAAAAAAATTCTCAAGTAGTTCCTAAATTACGTATTTAAAAAAGTTGATATGTACCATACTACTGTGCATTTCTGGAATATACAAAAGCTATGAATAAATGAAATTCATAGGCTTTTTGGTGTTATAATATTCTACATGGACTATACTAAAGAATATGCAGGAAATCGTATGAGTATGTAGTTAGTGTATTTTTTTTATAAAAGTTAAACTGAACTTAAATTTTAATCATGAAATTTGGTATTTTTTCTTTATATTTAATTTGGGTACTAACTACGAAATTTTTTTTTTTATTCTTTATGTTTAGTCCCCAATAGCTCTACTTTGATGTGTTTCGGGATTATCCATCTTTTCTGGGACACCTTGCACACATATTCGGAAACAGCAAAATTTTCTCGGCCGCATGATGTCGGATTCATTAAGAACAGAAAAGTTTTTTTGGCGTTTAAAATGGATACTATTTTTGGGTTGTTTCCAAAGTGACAGTTTATTATTGTCGGACGTGGTTTTTGCATATATATTTTTGTAATTTACTTGAACCACACAAATTCTTATATCCGACGTATTTCGAACATCGTATTTAAAAGTAAATTAAATAAAAAGCGCAGTGTTGAGCGTCCCCTTGCCCGGTGGACCGATGACTTGCGATATGCTAGAAAAGTATGGATGCGGAAGGCGGACTATAGGAGAGACCTACATCCAGCAGTGGAGAAATACAGGCTGATAAACGGAAATTTGACGTATTGTTTTCGTGGTCACCAAGAACCACTGACCGTGATCTATCGTGAAGCTAGTTTTAACTATAGCAAGTTTACTCCGTGACAACTATTAAAAATATTACGCTAATCCTTAACCTAAAATGATCTTACAACGATAGATTTCCACTCCTGCTGTTGTTTCATAAGTGCTTTGAGTGTTTGCTATAAAATAAATTTAGAATGTGGTACCTATGTGTTGATCCCCGTTTTATAGGGAAGATCTCGTTTCACGCAAACTTTAAGTCGTTGCGAGAACAATTCGTTGAAAGTTGGCTTTACGCAGAATAAAGATCCATGTTTTATATAGACATTATATATGAATTGTATAAGATTGTAGTACATTAATTAATTGCCTATGACTGATTTTTTCGTGTTTGTTTTTACGAATATTGTTATTTAAGTCGCCGAGCGTGGGGTTTTGGCGCGAAGTTGCTTGAATTGTTTTATTTAGTGTTTGTTCAGATTAAAATGTGTAATAACAGTAGTAGCTGTTTATAATCTGTGGTAGTGCACAAATGTGGAAAGATGAAAGCCAAGATGAATGTGGCATTTTTCAAATAAGAGAAGATGTATGTATTTAAAAATTGAATATTTTTATAAGCTTGACAATGGCAACAGTGGCGTCTCAAAAATCCAATTGCTACACTTAAAAAAGAAGTCGCGGAACAAACATAAAAACGGCTGAAATACAAAATAGAATATTTTAAAATCAGATGTTTCCTTTGCCTTTTTATCTTCCTTTAAATTATATTCAAAGAAAATATTTAATGTTTTCATTTTTGAGCACCAAATTTCCATTACGTCCTATAAAGTCCTATAGAACATTATTATTGATAGTTCTATTACATTTTTTTGTTTAAATTCGATATATAGGATATTTGACTGTTTTATGGAAATAATTCCAAATTTTTCATTGATTTATTGTATACTTTAAGTTACGATTTCTTACATATTCAGTATAATATGTAAAAAGATGGTAAGTTTTCACAATTAAAACATGCAATAAATGTGTACCTATTTTTTCATTCTATTTAATACACTAAAATCACTTCTGAGCAGGAATAATGTTGTTAGTCATTAATTAACTATGGTTAACAGCTAAACTATGATTTGTGACATCACCAGACAGTTTAGATAACTATGGTCTTAATTGATTTATATCGATGACTAGTTGACCAGGCAGACTTCGTATTGCCTCAATCGATAAATAAAAGACCTAATCTTTTGTATAAAATAAACTTAAAACAAACAAAAGGAATCTGTCCGACGGGGGACATATCGAAAGAAAAACAAAATTGTTATTTTTATTTAATTCCGAGCATTTTCATATTTATTCACCTTTTAAACATTCTCTGGACTTCCACGAATAATTCAAGACCTAAATTACCCAAATCGGTCCAGCCGTTCTCGAGTTTTAGCGAGACTAGCGAACAGCAATTCATTTATATATATATATATATATAGATATATAGAAGAAGGAGATAGAAGATATTTAGTTTCATAATAAATTACATAAAGGAATACGGGAAATATACAATATATATTTGTTGAGAGTTATAAATAAGGTACACTTTTGCTGAAAGTATACAACATTAAATTTACAACCTCTCAGAATAGTTTTTAAATTTCTATATATTTTTAATTCAATCAAATACCCTATTATTCCTACATATTGTATTATTTATTTAAAAAATCAAATTGTTTATTGAATTGTAATAGACACTGGTTCCTCTGATTGTATTTTAAAATAATCTTAAAATATTTACCCAATAATTGTTAAAAATAAAATGCAGACATTTTTTCTAAAATTTGATCATCTTTCAAATCCATATAAGTATATGGTAAAAATTGTGAATGACGTAATTGCTGCATTAAAACGTAAGTAATAATAGAATTTCTAAAATTATCCATGGACTACAAAGAAACGAGATACAGAAAAAAAAGAAAACAAAGAATTTTGTACAACTTCATCAGAGGCAAACTAGAAAATTAAAAAAATTCATGTTACGCACTAATCTTACCATTCACATGGTGTTTACCCTGTTTCTTTAGTGACTTTAAATATTTTAATTTCGCCCAAACTCCCTGGCACATTCTGAACAAACGTTTATCATTCGTTATTCTAGCGAACTCGGCTACATTGCGTACTATATGCCTTGATAAATGTAGGTGTCCTTTCTGTGAGTATGACAGTGCTGAATATAGTCTACTCCGGGCCGCTAAGCTTTCGTCTCCTAACATTTTCGATAGTTTGTATTGTCTTATAGATATTCTGCCCGCTTCTTCTGCCTGTTGGATTAGAAACCTTAATTAGTTATTTTTATTGCTTTGATGTGTGGACGAGCTCACAGCCCACCAGGTGTTAAGTGGTTACTGGAGCCCATAGATATCTACAACGTAAATGCGCCACGCATCTAGAGATATAAGTTCTAAGGTATCAAGTATAGTTACGGCTGCCCTACCCTTCAAACCGAAACACATTACTGCTTGGAAATAGGCGGGGCGGTGGTACCCACCTGTGCGGACTCACAAGAGGTCCTACCACCAGTAATTACGCAAATTATAATTTTGCGGGTTTGATTTTTATTACACGATGTTATTCCTTCACCGTGGAAGTCAATCGTGAACATTTGTTGAGTACATATTTCATTAGAAAAATTGGTACCCGCCTCGGCTTCGAACACCGGTGCATCGCTTCAACACGAATGCACCAGACGTCTTATCCTTTAGGCCACGACGACTTCAATATATATCTAACTTCTGCCATATTTGTACTAATCTAAGGGACTTGTAAGTCTCTAAATGTATGTATCGTTACTCCCAGCAAAAATCATATATATAAATAAGGAATAATTTGATAAGTGGCAAATCTGTTTCAAAAACAATCGAAATTTCGATTTCACCTCTCATCTCGGGGTTAATTGATACTGTGTTAAATCAACAGCTAACGCTGCTGAAATATTGTTTCATATGCACTAAAATAATTGCAATGGAGTTGAGTAATTGAAGAAAATTTAAACTACTTACACAGTCTTCAAAATAGTCTCCTAAGGCAGAGTAAGCACCACCTAAAGTAGATAACCAAGAAAAGGCATTTTCTATTTCTAGTCTCATCCAAACTAATCTAACGATCCTTTCATTCCTGTAATTAGATAACACGATAATCGCTCACATTTTTATCATCAAATTCAAATACCTTCTTTTTGACATGGTTAAAGTTCAAATATTGTAAACAGTAAAAAGTGTAAATACCAATTCTTATTAGAGAAAGGAGCTGTATCATCATTCAAACTACACATACAGTTCCCATCTTGCATTAATGTTGTAACAGTAATTAAAAAATTGTCTTTTTAGTCCACAAAAAACAAAAGATATATATCTTAAGATATTATCTTTATCCTAAGAAATAATAGAAATTTATTAAGGAAGTATTAAAATAATCATATACTATGTACATATAAATAGGGAAACACAAAACAGCTAGCACCATTTTCTCATTTTTCAACAGATCTTCTTTGTCTTTGAACAAAATAGTTTTAGCGTTAGTGTTATTGTGTTATTTGTTATTAAAAAATATAATTTTCTTTTTGTACACAACCAACAAAAGAACTTATCTAATAAATAAATTAAATGAAAACAAATTGAATGGATGAAACGGACTCTAAACTTTGCAAATGAAAATGAGAATGCTTAATTACGGTTCAATTGCATTCATTGGATATGCACTAGAAGTAATAAATAAATAAATACTAATGTGATAACTATTATTGATCATATTCCCTTGTTGACCACATCAGCTTATGTGTTAAAGAGAGTATCAAGGCTTTATCCTTATGAAAAGTTACGTAAACTAATTATTGAAATGTTGTTGAGTATCTCCAAATGTTATTTAGCAATAAACACAATGATAATGCAAACTAAATATTTCAACTGTAAATTTAAAAATTATTGCATAAATTTGGAATAGTTTAACTGATGTGGTCCTGAATTCGCAAGAGAAGCTTATAAGTATAGCAGTAATAATGCAAATTTAACAATATTTAATGCAATAACACAATTCAAATTCCATTTATGGCTATTTTTGCTACAAATATTATCAATGTAATTAGTTAATGTAGTCAATAAAAATCTTCATAATCTATCACAGATTGTATATTGTTTATTGAATTAGAATTCTAACTGCATATATAAGAAAATTCACATTTGTTAGCTGTAAATTGAATAAAATAAAATGTACTTTCTATTAATATGTAATTTTTGATAAAAATATCAAAATTTATTAACTCACCAAGCGTAATCAATTATTTCTTTATCTGGTGGTTCAAGTATTAACTTGAGGACTACGGTCCCGTGCCTTGGGAACTCGCAGATGCTGTTTAAGTTGTATGATAATTTTTTTCGGAAGACATCTGAGCCCATGCAGGCTTTTACGAATGGCAGTAAAAAAGTTGCATCTATTTTCAATTTTAATACATTTTTCTTGACATTATCAGCATCCATTCCTATTTCACAACAGTCTCCAGTCTTTAAACCTAAAGATTTGTATATTCTCTCCTCTGGTAGAACGAAGAGATCCTCGCTAACATAGCAAATCGTAAAAGGACATTGGTACAACCAAACATTTACGATTACTCGCATCGTAAGATACAATTGTTACAAAATAATTTTATTTGCTACTATTCACAACATTCATTTCAGTGGAAAGTTACTGACATCAAATAATTATCTTAGTACGTTTAAGTACTGTAATGAAAATGTTTTTCAGTTACTTTAGGTTACTTAGTTTGTGGAAATTGGTCGGCAAACCTCAAAATATCTCGAAATAGAAATTTCATTTTTTTGATAAATTGGAAATGTCATTATTTTGTTGTATATGTCATATGTCATTTGGCGAAATACTTCATAACGTCAACTGTCAAAGCCATTTGATAAACGATTCATCATAGGTCCAAAGCTATGGATATTAAATTATTTTAATAACCAGTGCTATGGATCAAAGTTAAAACTTAACACGTTAAATCAAATCAAATCAAATTAAAAAAGTTTTATTCAACATAAATGAAAGTACATACTTGTTGAACGTCAAAAGAACTACCGCCAATTCACAAGAATTAGCCTCCGTCCTGAGAAGAATTGGCAAGAAACTCAGCGGGCATGTATTTTTTTTTAAATATTAACTTTTTTTTTAATATTAGATTTTTTTAAATATTCATTTTTACAATAAGTAATTATAACATAGCAATTATTACAATATTGAAATGCCCGGAGCGAGCAACTCATTCCCACTTTGTGCAATCTTCTAGATAATCATTGACTTTATAGTAAGCTTTATTGCACAGATGTTCTTTAATAGTTTTCTTAAACCTATGTATATTTAGGTTCTGAACATCTTGTGGGATTTTGTTGTACGGGCGCACAGTTGTCACCGTCAATGATAATTTTAAAAAATCTAACATTAAAAAAAAAACTAATATTTAAAAAAAAAATACATGCCCGCTGAGTTTCTTGCCAATTCTTCTCAGGACGGAGGTTAAGTCTTGTGAATTGGCGGTAGTTCTTTTGACGTTCAACAAGTATGTACTTTCATTTATGTTAGACCCGAATGAATTTCGTATCTTATGTAACCTACTCATCGGCACATCAAGCTTGTGTTTGTTCCTAGTATTTCTATAATGTATGTCCGACATTTTAGGAAACTCCTCAATATGTTTACGAACATACATCAAATTTTCAAAGATATACTGGGATGGCATAGTGAGAACTTTAATTTCTTTAAATTTTTCCCTCAGGGATTCCCTTGAGTGCATGTTATAAATAGCACGTATAGCTCTTTTCTGCAGAATAAATATCATTTCTACATCGGCCGCATTGCCCCATAGCAAAATGCCATAGGACATGACACTGTGGAAGTAACTAAAGTAAACTAAACGAGCCGTGTCCGCATTTGTTAACATTCTATTTTTTTTACTGCGTATGCTGCAGAGCTGAGCTTACTCGCCAATTTATGAATATGAGGTCCCCACTGCAGTTTGGAGTCCACTGTTATACCAAGAAATACGGTTGACTCAACAAGCTCCAATGATTCCTCAGAAACAATTACATTACTATCTACTTGTCTCACATTTAAAGATGATTTAATACAATTTAAAGTAAATTTAATACATTTAGTTTTCTTACTATTAACAGTCCGGTGTTACATATATGGTACACGGTGAGCGGTTCCGCCGAGTTCGTGTACCCTATGAGGTAAAGGAGCCGATGTGTTTCTCTACGGACCCTAGAACCACGGACTTGTCAAATTAGTTAGTATTTTCTTTGTGGACTTGTGGCCAAGGATCTAATAAATGGAAAAAGTCGAAAACATGTCATATTTTTTTTTAAATTCTTGGTATAGCAACACGACATAAAAAAACTTAGAAAAAAGATACAAACTTTAATTGATGAACTAAAAGTTTAGAAAAACAAACAACGCAATATGGTTTTTTGCAAATTTTACATTACCTTTTTGACTTTAGATCGTGCATATGGAGCAAGTCGACCTTCATCAAGGAGGTTTTGGCAGCATCCTACGCATCGTCTTCGGATGAATCGAGAATCTTTCTTGCCCAAAAACTCCTAAAAATATGTGTTTCTCAGCGGCGTACTTGAACTAGAAAAAAGCGGTCTTTCTGATGATGGCCCGGGTAATCCTGATGGTCCTAATAATTCTAATGGTCTTGATGACCTTGCATGTGATTGCGGTGTTCTTCCCGTGCTGAAAAAGCGTATTTCCCTGGGTTGGTGTGCAAATTCGTGCCGTAAGAGTTTTTTTGCAATGGTTTAATGTGCTGCTAGAATCCCCAGCTTTTCTCTCCTTCTCTCTTTCGGTAAACCTCTTCTCTTTTTATTGACTGTGCCACAGAAGTCTGTATTGCGAGAAAGCATAAATTCTGTCAAAGAGACGCTCGTGTAGTAGTTGTCAGTTATCATGCAGCGACCTTCATCAAGTAGACCTTCTTTCAGGGGACGGCGGGATGGATGTAATGTGCACTGCGTAAACCCTGTCCCGCCGTCTCAATAGCTCCGACTGGGTTCCCACCCGGTCCGGGGTAGGGCGCCGGCTGTGAGCGGCAGGAGTTTTTAGTGAGGTTCGACTCCCACATACCCCACCTGCCGTGCGGGTGGGGATCCGGCGATTTTCTCACGTGGAAAAAAAAAAGAAGACCTTCTTTCAATGTTACTAGTGTACTTTCGGAGGAATCCAAACCAAAAACTTGCACACTTTGACCACTGTAAATTTGGTATCCCCAAGTGTAACCTTATGCAGACCATAGTTTATAGATCTTCATGTTATGTTTATGTGTTCGAGGGTATGTATTGGCGGACAAGTAGTCTGCCGCAGAAGCGAACCATCAATATGGTAATAAATTAACTATGCATACGTCTATTGGAACACTCATTGTAGGTATACGACAAAGGGAAGATCTTCACCGAGCGGGTGGATTTGCTCGGTAGACCGACGGTCCGAGTGTTGTTGGGAACTTGTATATATGCAAGCTTATCTTGAAAATGTTGTAAGCGAGATTCAGGCATCTGTCAAATATCTTGAGTTGTATCATGGCTACCCGGCACATCACTCCCCTCCGAGACCGGATGTCGTGTCATTTAATGATTGTTGTCCGTGCTGAGATTAGCTTGCAAGTGCCAGTGCTGCTCGAAGTTTGCGGTGAGTCGAAACTGAGCTAGAATGCTGCGTAAGTGTCGTGAGTAGTCCATGTGATGCAGAGCTGCCACGCCGGAAATGTGTGGCCCTGACATCGTCAGCGTTGATCGTGGAACGGATGGAGGGCCTCCTGGACAGGTCCTGGGTGGCAGGAGTGTCTCCTGGAGAGACCCTATCCTATCTTGCGTTGTATGATGGCTACCCGCCACACTCATTAGTCTGTGGTACACGTTAAGTGTACACGGTAATGTAATTCATAAGTCCGTGTACCGCCCGGTGTGCACGGGTATATCCGGGATCAACGACTATATTTTGTTACTTTTAATGCATCAGTCGATAAGTGGACATCGAATAATGACCAAAAAATATATAATCACACTTGGACATAGGGCGTGTTTCGGAACGCTTTTATAGGGACTGTTAACGTGTTAAGGTAGGAAGCGCAAAGGATAAGTGGAATTTTTTTACAGTCAATACAACAAAAAATTTGATGAACATATGTAATATTTATTGTGATTTCGAAATTGTCGATTTCGAACAATTTCCTGTCATATGTTGCAATTGTGCAAAAATTAACTAAAGCTAAATATTTTCGAGCTGTATTCGTTATCATGATTTTCCTGCGAATCTATTGTTCGAATTTTTTATTCGATCGCTAAGAAAACTTCTAACCTAGCTCTCATTGGGTAGCTTTGAGCTTTCTGTTAGCGTGACCACAAAAAATTACTTCAATTGAATTAGGAGACTTACGACTTCAAAGTAGGAGTAGGCTAAATTTATGTATATTTCTCGTGTCTTAATAATATGAACGCAAGGGGTCAATCACGGGCGTGCTTGAGGCGTGGACTTGTCGTTAGGTGATCCTATCGATCATTTTTCGGGCAAAGAGTCTCACCTTACGGCTGACGCAGAAGCTGCAGCGATTTGTCGATGAAGCATACTGACACTGTCTTCACTTATTGATTTTAATTCATTGCGAAGATCTATCTACATTGCTCTTGCTAACATACCACGGTGCTCCGACTGCTATCCTGCAAAAACGGTACTGTTTCGTTTGGAGAGAGGATTCGGGTCATTCCGATAGAGGCACCCGTCACGTGCGGACGTGCTCATCGACCACTCGATTGCCCGGTCTTTGTTCGCCCGGCTTTTGTTAGCCCGGCCATTGTTCGCGCGGCCTGTGTTCGTGGTACATCTGCCGACCAAGTGTTTTTCCTGGAAGTTTTTATTTGTTTTGTTTCCTTTTGTTATTTCTGTGTTCGTGGTACATCTGCCGATAAACTGTCTTCCTGGAAGTGTTTAATTGTTTTGTTTCTTTTTGTTATTTCCGTTTTGTTGTGTTTTTTCTTTGTCCTGTAGTAATCGTGCCGCATCGCCACCTGTGTTCAATAGAACCGCGCAGGTCCGAGAAGTTGGGGCCTCGCCGCAAGGCGAGTGTTTTCTAAGACCCAGGGTAGCCCCACCTGGGCACGTAGCCATCATGGACGCTGTATTTGCGGAATTTCTCCGGCTTCGCTACCCAAAGCTCACTTCCGAGTTTCAGGCCTTCAAGGCCGATCACACCGCGAGCCCTCTCGTGGACTCCGCCGAGCTCGCTGCCCCTGCGTCGCCTGTACCTGCGTGCAAAGGTTCTGCATCGAGCACGGCAGCCTCCGTCGTGCCTGCCGTTCCCGCGTCGCCTATACTGGCGAGTAAAACTGCTGCGTCGTCCGCCGTGGTCACCGTTCCAGCAGCGCGATCATCCGCGGCCTCCGTCGCGCCCTCCAAAACACCTACTCGTAGGTCACCTGCGCCCGCCTCCTCGTCCTCCGACTCTGACTCGGAGATGGAGGTCGACCTCGCCCCCGCCTCATCGACGGATGGATTCACCCTGGTGCAAAAGGGTAAGAAGCGTGCCGCAGAGTCTCGAGCTCCCGCGGCCGCTAAAATTAGCAAAGCTGCGAACGCGTCGCGCCCCCGCCCTCAGACTCCCGTTGCGCCTCCAGCCCGTGCCACTCCATCGTCGCGTCCGGTGGCACAAAATAAAACCCAGATCCCTCCCCCGGTAATCCTTCAAGAGAAGGCAGCTTGGGAACGAGTTTCCCTGGCCCTTAAGGCCAAAAATATAAATTTTACGAATGCCCGTAACCTCGCGAACGGCATTCAAATTAAGGTTCGAACACCCGACGACCATAGGACCCTCTCTTCTTACCTCCGTAAGGAGCGTATAAGTTTCCACACGTATACGCTCCAGGAGGAGCGCGAACTCCGTGCCGTTATACGTGGCATCCCTAAAGAGTTGGATGCCGAGCTCGTCAAGGCCGACCTTCTCGAACAAGGCCTACCGGTTAACTCCATACACCGCATGCACACAGGCCGCGGAAGGGAGCCATATAATATGGTTCTCGTCGCCCTCCAGCCTACACCCGAGGGTAAGCAAATATTTAACATCCGAACGGTCTGTAGCCTTTCCGGAATCGCAGTCGAAACCCCACACAAGAAAGGCACACCTAGCCAGTGCCATAACTGCCAATTATACGGGCATTCTTCCCGTAACTGTCACGCGCGCCCCCGATGCGTCAAATGTTTAGGCGATCACGCCACGGCCCTATGCACTCGCGATCAAAAAACCGCGACGGAACCGCCTAGCTGCGTCCTGTGTCGAACACAGGGTCACCCCGCAAATTACCGCGGATGCCCCCGAGCCCCTAAAATAAATCGACGCGTCGCCCGCCAAAACCGCCTCCGAGCTTCCGGCCCAGACATCAAAGCCTCGGCACCCTCTGTGTCGCAGGCTAAGCCAGCGTTCGTTCCGGCGCCGGTGCCCAGTGTCTCGGCCTGGGCGAAACCGCTGCCGTACACGAACATAGCTACAACTCCCTCCTCCGCGATTCGTCCCGCCCCCGCGACTCGTCCCTCTCCCGCGACTTGCCCTCCGACCGCGTCCGACAATCTCGCTTTAGCGATCGACTTCTTTCAGTCGATCAACTTTGAGCGCGTTAACGCTTTGGGCGACGCCATTCGCGCTGCCTCCACTGCACAACACTTTATCGCCGTTGTGCAAGAATACGCCGACGTATACGCGTCATTAAATACGTACATCCTCCCCTCACTCCGCCGGTAATCAATGGCGTATATAAGTAGAATAAAGCCCCTATCCGTAACGATAGGATTTTTTAACGCTTACGGTCTCGCAAATCAAGGTGATCAGGTTTCTGACTTTTTGCGTGACCATCAAATTGATATATTTTTAGTGCAGGAGACCCTACTTAAGCCCGCGCGCCGTGACCCTAAAATCGCGAACTATAACATGGTCAGGAACGACAGGCTCTCTGCTCGTGGTGGTGGCACCGTCATTTACTATAGAAGAGCCCTGCATTGCGTCCCGCTCGATCCTCCCGCGCTCGCTAATATCGAAGCATCAGTGTGCCGAATCTCACTGACGGGACATGCGCCGATCGTTATCGCGTCCGTTTATCTTCCACCGGATAAGATCGTTCTAAGCAGTGATATCGAGGTGCTGCTCGGCATGGGAAGCTCTGTCATTCTGGCGGGCGACCTAAATTGTAAACACATCAGGTGGAACTCACACACCACAACCCCGAATGGCAGGCGGCTTGACGCGTTAGTTGATGATCTCGCCTTCGATATCATCGCTCCGCTAACCCCGACTCACTACCCGCTAAATATCGCGCATCGCCCGGATATACTCGACATAGCGTTATTAAAAAACGTAACTCTGCGCTTACACTCGATCGAAGTAGTTTCAGAGTTAGATTCAGACCACCGTCCCGTCGTTATGAAGCTCGGTCGCGCTCCCGATTCCGTTCCCGTCACGAGGACTGTGGTGGATTGGCACACGCTGGGCGTCAGCCTGGCTGAATCTGATCCACCATCGCTCCCGTTTAGCCCGGACTCTACCCCGTCTCCTCAGGATACCGCTGAAGCCATAGACATCTTAACGTCACACATCACCTCGACATTAGATAGGTCATCGAAACAAGTTGTAGCGGAGGACTTCCTTCACCGCTTCAAATTGTCCTACGATATTAGGGAGCTCCTAAGAGCTAAGAACGCCTCAATACGCGCCTACGACAGGTATCCTACCGCAGAAAATCGTATTCGAATGCGTGCCCTACAACGCGACGTAAAGTCTCGCATCGCCGAAGTCCGAGATGCCAGATGGTCTGATTTCTTAGAAGGACTCGCGCCCTCCCAAAGGTCTTACTACCGCTTAGCTCTTACTCTCAAATCGGATACGGTAGTAACTATGCCCCCCCTCGTAGGCCCCTCAGGCCGACTCGCGGCGTTCGATGATGACAAAAAAGCAGAGCTGCTGGCCGATACATTGCAAACCCAGTGTACGCCCAGCACTCAATCCGTGGACCCTGTTCATGTAGAATTAGTAGACAGTGAGGTAGAACGCAGAGCCTCCTTGCCACCCTCGGATGCGTTACCACCCGTCACCCCGATGGAAGTTAAAGACTTGATCAAAGACCTACGTCCTCGCAAGGCTCCCGGTTCCGACGGTATATCCAACCGCGTTATTAAACTTCTACCCGTCCAACTCATCGTGATGTTGGCATCTATTTTCAATGCCGCTATGGCGAACTGTATCTTTCCCGCGCTGTGGAAAGAAGCGGACGTTATCGGCATACATAAACCCGGTAAACCAAAAAATCATCCGACGAGCTACCGCCCGATCAGCCTCCTCATGTCTCTAGGCAAACTGTATGAGCGTCTGCTCTACAAACGCCTCAGAGACTTCGTCTCATCCAAGGGCATTCTCATCGATGAACAATTCGGATTCCGTACAAATCACTCATGCGTTCAACAGGTGCACCGCCTCACGGAGCACATTCTTGTGGGGCTTAATCGACCAAAACCGTTATACACGGGAGCTCTCTTCTTCGACGTCGCAAAAGCGTTCGACAAAGTCTGGCACAACGGTTCGATTTTCAAACTATTCAACATGGGTGTGCCGGATAGTCTCGTGCTCATCATACGGGACTTCTTGTCGAACCGCTCTTTTCGATATCGAGTCGAGGGAACCCGCTCCTCCCCACGACCTCTCACAGCTGGAGTCCCGCAAGGCTCTGTCCTCTCACCCCTCCTATTTAGCTTATTCGTCAACGATATTCCCCGGTCGCCGCCGACCCATTTAGCTTTATTCGCCGACGACACGACTGTTTACTATTCCAGTAGAAACAAGTCCCTAATCGCGAAGAAGCTTCAGAGCGCAGCCCTAGCCCTAGGACAGTGGTTCCGAAAATGGCGCATAGACATCAACCCAGCGAAAAGTACTGCGGTGCTATTTCAGAGGGGAAGCTCCACACGGAGTTCCTCCCGTATTAGGAGGAGGAATCTCACACCCCCGATAACTCTCTTTAGTCAATCCATACCCTGGGCCAGGAAGGTCAAGTACCTGGGCGTTACCCTGAATGCATCGATGACATCCCACCCGCATATAAAATCAGTGCGTGACCGTGCCGCGTTTATTCTCGGTAGACTCTACCCCATGATCTGTAAGCGGAGTAAAATGTCCCTTCAGAACAAGGTGACACTTTACAAAACTTGCATAAGGCCCGTCATGACTTACGCGAGTGTGGTGTTCGCTCACGCGGCCCGCACACACATAGACACCCTTCAATCTCTACAATCCCGCTTTTGCAGGTTAGCCGTCGGAGCTCCGTGGTTCGTGAGGAACATTGATAATCGCCTTATCGTAGCCGCCGCTGACTACTCCCCGAATCCTGATCATGCAGGAGCCAGTCACCGTCGACGCCCTAGACACGTCCTTACGGATCCATCAGATCCAATAACCTTTGCACTAGACGCCTTCAGCTCTAGGAGCAGGCTTAGGGACCTCGGTAACCGTACTCGTCGAACTCGACAAAGAGTTCGCCGTGCAACCTAACCCATGAATCAGCTCGCTGAGTTTCTCGCCGGATCTTCTCAGCCGGTCGCGATTCCCATCCGGTAGTAGATTCATTCGCGAAGCAGCTACTCTTGAGTTGTTAGGTCTCCTTCGTAGGCGCTCGGGTAGCTGTTAGCAAATCCCACCCCTCCTCGCTGAGCCTTTGCTCGCCCACCTGTCCTGGTGAAACTGGAAAGGCCTCCGGGCCACCAGTAATCCTTCAATCATAAAAAAAAAAGGATTCGGGTCGTGTGATACCTTTGTGGACACTAACTACACTTGCTTATGTCATGATCGTAACTAGACATCTTGATGCTTAAGAAAATTATGATGAAAAAATCACGTTA
The DNA here is from genome assembly GCF_030267445.1 of Bombyx mandarina. Classification (NCBI taxonomy): domain Eukaryota; kingdom Metazoa; phylum Arthropoda; class Insecta; order Lepidoptera; family Bombycidae; genus Bombyx; species Bombyx mandarina. Next base: position 3,691,308 of record NC_143222.1, on the reverse strand, counting down.
AAAACTTTCCATTTCCTTTAATGATGTAAGACAAAAGAAATAAGAATGAAGATAAACGACCCAATGGGTCGTCGATAGAGTCCTCATATTATGTTTATTAATATATTCCGATACACCAAACGAACCTAGCAGTAGAACCCGTTGCTTTTTTAGGTAGGAAGGCTATTAACCGAGTCGTAAGATTAATTTTTCCCCTACCTCTTGTCTGGTAATCTAGCGGGTATTCCAGCTACGGGTGGGTGAGCTCAAGAGCTCAATCTGAGATAATTTGCTAACACTAGCCCTAACATGAGCAATGCTTCGCTGAATCTACCACCGGATCAGAATCGCAACGCTCTGAGAATATCCGGCGAGATACTCGATGGGCCAGAATTACACAGAAGAATGTTCCTCTATTTAAGTATGCAGCACAAAAAGTCGTTCGTCATTTGTCGCTAGTAAATCAATATTTCATTCCTTCGTATGCAAAAAATTGTTATTTCAACAAAATAAAAGTTTCATTTGATTTATAAAAAGCAACCTTCAACTCATATTACATAAATGAAGCCAAACACAAGTTCATATATTATGTTTTTGTTTATTAAGCCGCGTCATTTTCACACAGCCAATTAACCTTCCTAACATCTTTTAGATTTATATGCGCATTCAAATGAGAATCAATAATAATTAATGAATCAAAATCATAGTTACTAGATTCAGTAACAATGTACAAATCGATATACGCGGTTCTGTTTCTATTCGTTAGCGGAAAAGCGAGGGAACTTACAGGTACTGTACATATTTATGACATGACAAAAATTCAAAAATAATTCCTTTATGTACTTACTTCATTTTCTAATTCTTTCCACAATTTCTGGAGCTTCGAACCGATTTTGAACATTAAAGCTGCCTTTTATAAAAATGGCATTATGTAGAAATCGCACCAAAAGTTATTCCAATTATGTTGACCTTCGTTAAAATTAAATAAAATATGTCTAAATAACGTAATAAAACCTACTGGTATTTGGGAAAATCTCAACACTTCCATAAAACACAATCATATTATTTTAAATACGCAAAGGATATGTGGAAGGATGTGAAATATCAATTACTGGCATTAGGACACAAGGAACAAAATGCAGATATTGGTATCAACTCAATAGTCACACTCTCTTCCACTTTTTTGACGATATACGAATGCTTCCAATAATGTTTTCAAATTATCAAATAATTCATCCTAAACAGTATTCAGCGTTGCAAGACCCGTAAACTATGAATCTAGCCGAGATTTAAATACGTGCTCCCAAAATGAGATTCGCATTTAAGTGTTTTATTATCGGCATGTATTCTTCGAATATTAACACGACTAAATTAGTTTCATAAGTCAAAAATTTCCCGCGCGAATTTCCCTCTCTTCATTTAAATGCGACATTAAAACCCTAGTTGTATGTAATACCTACGTGCTACTCATTTATTTCGAAACAATTATTATATTTTATCGTTCATTGTTATAAGACAACTTATTTTTAGGGATAGGTTGTTTTAGTTTCAATTCAACTTTAAAAAAAAAAAAACTTTGTTTGTCTATTTTAATGTTTGGGTAAGCTATCACATCACTTTTCATCCTTTTCTTATAAGCATCGCTAACGTAGCGATTGCTTAGGTAGGGTATAATTAATTTCGTGTCTTTTTTTTAAATCATTGCAAACCTGGTGGTAGGACCTCTTGTGAGTTCGCGCGGGTGGGTACCACCGCCCTGCCTATTTCTGCCGTGAAGCAGTAATGCGTTTCGGTTTGAAGGGTGGGGCAGCCGTTTTAAGTATACTGAGATCTTAGAACTTATATCTCAAGGTGGTTTACGTTGTAGATGTCTATGGGCTCCAGTAACCACTTAACACCACGTAGGCTGTGAGATCGTCCACCCATATAAGCTATAAAAATAAAAGTGTGGCGGCATTTACTTCGCTGATATATGTGGGGTCTGGTAACCACTTGACAGCAGACGGGCCAGTTTCTGACTAGGTAGATATAGCTTTGATAATCCTCAAACAATATCGAATGAAATGTAAAACTTAATTTCAGATGCGGAAAAATCAAGACTTCCTCGTATGTATGAACTTGACGAATACAAATCATGTTTGGCCGAAGTAGATGGGCTATACTGCTTTGGGACGATCCACCTGACGCCAACAGAGCGACCGCATGACATCTACGAACTTATGGAGGTAAATTAAATGCCCGATTTACGTGAAACTTTAAGTGCCATTATCGGACAAAGAAGAAGAAAAAAATAGAATACTTATTATTTTCAAAGTTTTTTTTTCAACACAGTTTAACGTTAGCAATCGTACTTATTGAAGAGTATAAATCACAGAATATAGTTTACGTGAAATTTTAAGCGCCATTATCGGAAAGAGAAGAAGAAAAAAAATAGAATACATAATATTTTCAAAGTTGTTTTTTTTTAAATTATCAACACAGTTTAACGTTAGCAATCGTACTTATTGGTGATTGATCACTTTGATGCTTAGGCAAAAGTAGTCGGATAAGGAGAGTATAAATCATAAAATATAGTAAGTGCTTTTCATATATTCATAACAACAATATGTCAAAAGGATCCTCCTCCTAACCGCATCGCTTTCCTAATTACTGAGGGTCGTGACTCCCCCCGCTGAATCATTTTCTCATCATCTCCCTGCATCTGCTGCGAATCTTGGCTTCGTGAAACTCGGCATCGCATGTTCAGACAGATCGAATTTGGTCTGACCAGCTCCTAGAACTGTGTCCTCTATTTTGCCTTGCCTCTATCTTGTAAAGAGCATAGAACATTAATAATGTATCCGACATGCGAAAACGAAAGAAAATACTAGATAGAACATTGTTAGTACCGCCACCGGAGTAGAGTTCATCCATACTACCTGGAGCCACTGCGGTCATCCACAGTGCGTTTCCAGAGGTCTTTTTTGCCACGTACCATCCGGCTATGGAATGAGCTCCCCTCCACGGTGTTTCCCGAGCGCTATGACATGTCCTTCTTCAAACGAGGCTTGTGGAGAGTATTAAGCGGTAGGCAGCGGCTTGGCTCTGCCCCTGGCATTGCTGAAGTCCATGGGCGACGGTAACCACTCACCATCAGGTGGGCCGTATGCTCGTCTGCCTACAAAAATAATACGTAAAACGTTAACAATAACTTGCTCTTTTTTCGTAACCGTATTTTCAATTGCCGAAAAAAACTCGTTTCTGTCTATTTTACATCTTTTACGTGAATTTCACGTACACTTTCCCTCCAGCTTTCTTTGAAATTTTGCATAAACAATCACAGCCGTGTTAGCATTTCCATCAGTTATTTTGATGTAACTACCTAGCGATCGAACAAAATACGTTGTTTTCTGAGTCACGCTGCAGATTGGCTCCGAGTTTTTCGGCATTCGATGTTTAATTAACATTAACCTCCTCCCGATCCACTAACGGTGCTTCTAGGTACTTCAAGCACCGGTCACCGTTCTCGTCGAACCCGTCGCTTGCGACGAAGGGCTCGACGAGTAAATCAACTCTCAGACACAGCCCACTGAGTTTCTCGCCGGATCTTCTCAGTGGGTCGCGTTTCCGATCCGGTGGTAGATTCTGCGAAGCACGACTCTTGCTAGGATTCGTGTTAGCATCGTCGTCAGGTTTGAGCCCCGTGAGCTCATCTACTAGCCACGGTTACGCTGGAATAGCCGCTCCAGGCTACCAGATTAGGTAGGAAAAAAAAGAAAAAAAAACATTAATGTTAAATTAACAACTTAATTTTATTAATACAATTAACATAACTGACTTAATGTTCGTACCGTTTAACATAATAAAATCGAAAACAGATATTTGGCGCTTAATAAAATTAATGGCTAACATTAATCAAATTTATTTTTTTTTCTTTTTTTTTTACGGCCTATGTAGGGAGACGTTATGCCCCACCTGATGGTAGATAGTTACCGCCGCTCATGGATGTCAGCAATACCAGTGGTACCTCCAAGTCGCTACCTAGCATTAAGTACTCTCCGCAAGCCTCGCTTGAAAAAGGGCATATCATAGCGCTCGGGAAACACCGGAGTAGAGATTCGATCATAAAAACGTAAAAAAAAAAATTAAGAGAAAGTATTTATTTTGTACGCTGTTAACTGATTCGGATGGATAAGCAATTCACGTATCAAGTAAATACTTATCACAAACTGTTACTGGAGCCCGGTCAAACAATTATTATTCTATCTCTCATCGACCGAATGATCATTGTTCTATACTCTTCGTATATACTGTGTTACTTATAATATTTTGTAATCAAGTTTACCTAACAATATTTGCTATGTGTATGTGCATTACGATAATTCTCATGTTCTATTTATTATTTTAGCTGTTCTACACATACTCATCACTTTTAATTATTATTCACATAATCCTCTCGCAGGTCTTCTGGAATAGATTTCTGAAAGAAATAAACAGTGTCTTCGTACATAATTTTCCTATTACTCTGTACTATGTCTTCTTTTTTGTGTGTACATAAATAAAATAAATAAATAAATATATCACTTTATGATTGATGTAATACTGGTGGCCCGGAGGCCTTTCCCGTTTTACCAGGGCAGGAGTCCGCACGGGTAGGTACCACCACCCCGCCTATTTCTGCCGTAAAGCAGCAATGCGTTTCGGTATGAAGGTTGGGGCAGCCGTTGTAACTATACTGATACCTTAGAACTCTATCTCAAGATGGGTGGCGGCATTTACGTTGTAATTGTCTATGGGTTCCAGTAACCACTTAACATTGATTAACTTAAGATACGCTGTGAGCTCGTCCAGCCATCTAAGCAATAAAAAAAATTTAAAAAAAAACATAACGAAATGTATTTTCTACTTTAGGAACACTCGTCCAATCCGTATTATTTCAATCGCACGTTGATCCGACGAGGCTGGTGCCTGAGCGCCCGCGACGCAGAAAAAAGCAACGAGGCAAATGTTTTCGAAAATCGCGCCAAAAACTGGGCGAAGACCCTTCGTATGAACGCGAAGTTACATCGCTTACAACACTGCAGAACGTACCACGAAACGAAAGACGATGACGACGCGATCGAACCAGAACAAAAACTGTTCGTTAAAATTCTTCTCGCGATAGTAGCTATGAATATTGTCGGGACAGTTTACGACTACGCGACCAGAGATAGTTCTCGAAGTAAGTTTTTTTTTAATTTTTTTTTATTGCTTAGATGGGTGAACGAGCTCACATACAGCCCATCTGGTGTTAAGTGGTTACTGGAGCCTACAGACATCTACAACGTAAATGCGCCACCCACCTTGAGATATAAGTTCTAAAGTCTCAAGTATAGTTACAACGGCCGCCCCACCTTTCAAACCGAAACGCATTACTGCTTCACGGCAGAAAAAGGCACGGCGGTGGTACCTACCCGCGCGGACTCACAAGAGGTCCTACCACCAGTAATTACGCAAATTATAATTTTGCGGGTTTGATTTTTATTACACGATGTTATTCCTTCACCGTGGAAGTCAATCGTGAATCGTTGCTGAGTACGTATTTCATTAGAAAAATTGGGGCCCGCCTGCGGGATTCGAACACAGGTGCATTGCTTCAACACAAATGCACCGGACGTCTTATCTTTTAGACCACGACGACTTCCAATTTAATGTTTTTTAATGTTTTTTGTAAAATTACGAATGCATCTACTATCTCTACATACCTTAATTGTCGTAATAATCAAATTGAATTTTAATTAAATCTCTTGTTTCAAGCACTCCCCAAAAAAATCTACTCAATACGTAAAACACATTAAATTTGCGAAAATTTTGGTTATGCTTTTTTTTTTATTGCCCTTGTAGGCAGAGGAGCATACGGCCCACCTGATGGTGAGTGGTTACCGTCGCCCATGGACTTCAGCAATGCCAGGGGCAGAGCCAAGCCGCTGTCTACCGCTAATGCATTGTGAGCTCACAGATAGAACTACCCAACCTATGTATGTGTTTTGCATTCATGCATTCTTGCTTGACTACCCATTGTCATTCACGTTGTCATGTTCGTACCTTCGTCATTCTCTTACCATGTCCATAGAGATTATCCCCTGAGCTTCTCACCGGAACTTCTCAGTGAGTCGCGATTCCGATCCGGCAGTACATTTGACGAAGCACTGCTTTAGGGCTAGTGTTAACTCTCTCAAGTTCTTTCATGTTGAGCCTCGTAAGCTCACCTATCCGTCCGCGCGTAGTTGGGATAGCGCTTTAGGCTACCGACGATTAGGTAGAGAAAAAAAGATCACCTCGTCTACAAACTTACAGAAAAACATGGCTGGGATAACGTGCAATTTAAGAAGTTCTTTTTTTTAGGAAACAAACTGTTACTGGCCTGGTCAATGTCCGCTAACTGGAACAAACTAACCGCTATACGTACGACGGGCGACCCTCGCCTTCCAACTTTTGAGGCCGTGCAAGGATTTAGGTAATCATTCCAATTATTATTTTTAGATTTTTATAATCGGTTGTCGCTGACCGCAATTGTTAAAGAACTTTATGTCTTTTTTTTAAAAGCGATGATTCTTTACTATGTAATTGTTAAATTTCACGGTCATCTTTAAAATAGTCTGCAAATTCAGAAGAGTATTTCAGTAATAATCGTGTCAATAAATGTTTTCTACCTAATTACCTACCTTAGTATCTAACCTAATTAATTAGTTCGCGCTGGTGTTTACGTCGCTATCTCAACGGGCTCCATGCAAAATAACAATTGACAAAATCTTTTGTACACATATATATTATATACCGCAGGCGGGTACCAATTTTTCTGATGAAGAACCACGCGACCGTGACGACAGGGAAAGGACAAAGCGAGCTATGTCATTTCTCATAGACAGCATTCCCTATTACAAGAGAAGCTTTATTTAAGGATCGAAAAACGAAGAAAAACCACAATACTACACACCGCAAAAGAAGTTTCACTTCTTTCACTTCTTTCACGAGCACCATTTTTTTTGTTACAGAATATTATGCCTCTTGCTCGTGTTTTACGCTCACGTACTTGTCTTTCATTATTTGTTCTTTGTGGCCAACCCAGAGGCTTTAGAGCAGGTAAGTTCTTCATGAATAAGGGTAATAGAAATGTGAGAAGTCACACTGATGAGCGTAACGGTAGGCTGACTACGACACATAAAAATACCGCTACCATGGTATTTTTGTTCCCACAGACATAATAAACCAGAGATTCTCGCCGGATACAATACTTCATATTCTGTTTATTTTAACCGGGAAACGTCGATATATTTTTACTGGTGGTAGGACCTCTTGGGAGTCCGCACGGGTAGGTACCAGCACCCTGACTATTTCTGCCGTGAGCAGTCATGCGTTTCGGTTTGAAGGGTGGGGCAGCCGTTGTAACTATACTTGAGGCCTAAGAACTTATATCTCAATGTGGGTGGCACATTTACGTTGTAGATGACTATGGGCTCCAGTAACCACTTAACACCAGGTGGGCTGTGAGCTTATCTACCCATCTAAGCAATAAAAAAAAAAATATATATATATAGTCATCGTGAAGTAAAAGATGGCTAATGTACTCATGTCAAGTGATACGACTGTGAAAAATAAGTTCTTTTTTTCCTACCTATTCACTAGTAGCCTAAAGGACTATCACAGTGCAGTGAAACGCAGAATACCGAATTGGAATCGCGATTTACTGAGAAGATCCGGCGAGAAACTCAGTGGGCTGTGTCTATGGGTTAGTTCGCTCGTCAAACTCTTCGTCTTAATCGACGAGTTCGACGAGGACGGTGACCGGTGCTTGAAGAGCCTAAAAGTACTGAAAGCAGATCCTGGGATCTAATTTTTTTTATTTATTACATAGATGGATGGACCAGCTCACAACCCACCTGGTGTTAAGTGGTTACCGGAGCCCATAGACATCTACAAGGTAAATTCTGCCACCCACCTTGAGATTTGAGTTCTAAAGTCTCAGTATAATTTCAACGGCTGCTCCACCCTTCAAACCGAAACGCATTACTACTTCACGGCAGAAATAGGCAGGGTGGTGGTGCCTACCCGTGCGGACTCACAAGAGGTCTTACCACCAGTAAATACCGCCCATTGTAGTTTTTATATTTGTTTTATATTCATGTAGAATAAAAGCATATATTTTAGTTTACTTGTGAGCCCGAATACGTATTTATAACCAGTATGTCTATTTCTGCCGTGAAACTCATACGTTCATTTCTATGAGCTCCGGTGACCATTTAACACCAGATGGGCCGTGAACTCGTCAATCCACATTAGCAATTAAAAATAAAACACTCTAGCTTAATAAAGCTTTAGATTCCGATTGTTTTCAGTTGACAGTAAGCACAAAAGGAATTATCCTTTCAAACGGTTCGAATTTGATTCACATGTTCTTAATACTGACCAGCTACATGACCACTTATAACTTGCTCCTGTATTCGGAGAAGAAGCCTTTGGAACTCCGAATGCTACCGATTTGTATCTACAAAAGAATAATACGGTACGTACCATAGATAATACGCATAAAATAAAAGAGAAGTATTGTCAAAGTCATATTGAAAGATTAAGTGTCAATGGAAAGACGTATACGTATTTTTTTTTATTATACATAGTAAGCAAAGGAGTCATGACTATCATACAGCCTTTGAAGGCTGAAAATAATTCTGAGCATTTGATGCCATTTTATAAACACAAACAAAATATTACCACTCTATTTAGGCGATAGCAATCCACTATTCCTCTTCTGTTTTTAAGTATTGCTTCCAGAATCACTCCGGTTTACGCGTTGGTTATGGGCTACGGAGCGACCTGGTACGCACACACAAGAACCGGACCGATGACAGATTATGCAATCAAAGGCTACAGCGCGACATGCGTGAAAAAATTCTGGATCCACATGTTCTATTTAAATAACGTGATAAACAAAGAGGAGACATGCTTAATGCCATCTTGGTAAGGAACTTGAAAATATAACCAAAAATTCAGACAAATAAAAATAATAGTTTAAAAAAACTAACAAAATACGCTTTTATAGCAAAATCCAACTAAAATAATAGAAAATAAAATTTCATTTGTAAAAAAAGCGTGGGTTGCTTTTCAGGATATTATCAAAATAACCCTTCTACTCATATCTATTCATAAAATATTTACACCTACTGATACCATGCACCCCACGCTTTTTTTACAATAAAACCATTTTTTCTTAGACAATTTTTTATTCAAATATATTAAATTTTTTTTTCTATTTTTTAGTTGGCTTTTCTTTAAAAGCGTATTTTGTTAGTTTTTTTAAACTATTATCTATTTTTAATTTTCTAGTTGAATTTCAATTTTTTTTATTATTTTATTTTTTTTTGACAATTTGTCTTTTCAAAAATTTTTTAATATTAAATTGTTATCGGTCTTTAATAAGCATACCAAATTTCGAGTTAATCCAACGTTTTGAAGGGGGCAAAATCATGTTCAAAGATTCCGTTACAAACATACATACGTCTGAAGCTAATAAAAGCGTATTAAAAAAAGATGAAAAGCGTCAATATTCCCGAAGCGGCCGTCATCACTTAAAACCTTTGGACATTAAAATCGTCAATTTAAGTGCACTTCGCCGCAGAAATAGACGAAATGGTGGTAATGAACACGCGTGGTCCTTGACTACAATAGGCCCTACCAACAGTGAACTTCAATCAATCAATCAATGAACCCTTTATCCTGAACTTTTAGGACTGTTGCTTTAATGTTTGTATATTTAATGTGCCTATTGGCATAGGCCTTCAAATATCTTCCATTATTGTCTATGTTTACCCACCCTTTTTAACGCTGGGGAATCTATTTACGGATAACCGGTCGAGGGGGGTAACAGACCGGGTTATGTCGGACTCCGGCGCCTCCAGAGAAGAAGAGGGAGAAGAGAAAGACCGGGGTTCTCCTCTTCTTCCAATTCCTTCCGGGAGACTATGCCTTGAGAAAGGCGCGCGAGGCACTGCACGGCGTCAACCATCCAAGAGCTACCCCGCAAAACCGACTACAGACTAAACCCCATCGAGCCCCACCACTCCGACTCCTTGAGAAGAAGAGCTACTATTACGAATAAAAAACAGCAGTAGCAATAGTTAGAGCTGTATCTGCTATGGATGTTATGACCTTCACCGTTCCTCCACAGGTACTTGGCCGTTGACATGCATCTATACATCTTGACCTGTCTACTGACACTCCTGCTGTGGCGCTACCGTCATGCCAAACGCCTCTACATCCACTTGTTCTTTGGGTTTTTATTCGTGAATTTCTTGGTGTGCTACATATACGAATATGAACCATTGATATTTTTGAGTAAGACTGAGTGAGTATCATATATCTTTTAAGATGTTTTTAAGCGATTTCAAAAAAGGAATAGGTTATCAATTCGACTTTAATTTGTTTATGGGTCAAAACTTTTGGGTATGTTCGCCGATTCTAATGATTCTTTTTTTATTTGAAAGCTGATGCTTCCCGTGTTGTCCGAGACAAACTTTACTTCACCAAGATCTGGCAACAGTTGTTTTAATAATGCAAATTTAATTAACTTCAACTACATGAATGATGTTCTATCATTTTATTTTGTCGAAATTTCGATTTCCATGTTTATTATATTCTCGAATTATTTATTCAAGTCGCCGTGGCCTAAAGGATAAGACGTCCGGTACATTCGTATCTAGCGATGCAGCGGTGTTCGAATCCCGCTGGCGGGTACCAATTTTTCTAATGAAACACGTACTCAACGAATGTTCACGATTGACTTCCACGGTGAAGGAATAAAATCGTATAATAAAAATCAAACCCGAAAAATTATAATTTGCGCAATTACTGAGGGTAGGGCGTCTTGTGAGTCCGCGCGGGTAGGTACCATCACCCTGCTTATTTCTGCCGGGAACAGTAATGCGTTTCGGTTTGAAGAGTGGGGCAGCCATTCTACTGTAAAGACTGAGACCTTAGAACTCATATCGCAAGGTAGATGGCGGTATTTACGTTATAGACGTCTATAGGCTCCGGTGACCACTAAACATCAGGTGGACCGTGAGCTCGTCCAGCTAACTAAGCAATAAATAAAAAATCAACAGTTGTAAAACTGCCGAAACCACACATAGCGGTAGGGCGTCAGCCCACTATTATCTACCGCAAAAGAACATCATATAAATAGAATTTCGATTGAATCGACACATATTTATACCACAAAAACATGAAAATTTGTAAATAACGAAAACTATGTGTTCACAAGTGCCGCTCGCAATTAGGGTTGCCACCTTTTTTTGCGGATAAAGTACATTAGTTATTATAGGTAGGAAAAAAGGTACACAGTGTTAAAATAAAGTACAATTTCTTATTTATTATTATTATGTTTAAATATGTATTTTATTTATTACAATTAAACAAGAAATTGTGACAATTAATGACACTAACATTGTTGAAATTTGAGGTTGAGTTGCGTTTAGTAGTATTTGTTACTAGCGACCCGCCCTCGCTTCGCTTTGGAAAGATTAAATTTTATTATTAATAGCTGAGTCTCGCGATGCTACCCACATTTATTGTCGTACCGCGAGTGACGCCGTGGGGCGAATCTAGTCTAAAAAAAGTAGCCTAAGCTACTCCTTATATCATCAGCTACCTATCAGTGAGAGTCCCGTCAAAATCGGTCCAGCCGTTCCAGAGATTAGCCGGAACAAACAGACAGGCAGACAGACAAAAATTGTAAAAAATGTTATTTTGGTGTAGTAAAAAGCGGTTATTTCAATATTACAAACAGACACTCCAATTTTATTTATATGTATAGATAAAAACAAGTGCTTAGGCGATGTGGTTGGCGTTGGCGAGCGGCGACATCGATTGAGCAATCGATGTATTTCGCTTAACGAAAAATTACATATGACTAAACTTTTCAAAATCCTAAATAAACCTAAACATGCCAAATAAAGTATTTTCGTGTACTTTATGGTACACATAAAGTATAGAGTACAATAACCCGAAATAACGTACAATACTTTAATATAAAGTACGGGTGACAACCCTATTCGCAATCCAAACGTTGGACCACATAAATAACGTTCGGTGTCAGCACACACTGTGCGAGAATAATTACAATTTTCTTAATTAACAATAACTCAGACACAAAGGCAAACCTGTGTAAACACGTTGAGCCCCCTTGACGTATCGCGCACCTTTAGAATTCAAGTGGCTTATTCCAAAATTCATGTTTTTTGGTAAAACCTATATGATTTAAAACTATTTAGTTAAAAAAAAAGTGTGTGTGTGTGTGTGCAAGTCACACACGGTAGAAGTGAAACTTTTATATTATATTCACTGGTGGTAGGACCTCTTGTGAGTACGCGCGGGTAGGTACCACCACCCTGTCTATTTCTGCCGTGAAGCAATAATGCGTTTCGGTTTGATGGGTAGGGCAGCCGTTGTAACTATACTTGAGACCTTAGAACTTATGTCTCAAGATGGGTGGCGCATTTACGTTGTAGATGTCTATGGGCTACAGTAACCACTTAACACCAGGTGGGCTGTGAGCTCGTCCACCCATCTAAGCTATAAAAAAAAAAGATATAGATATAATGAATATCCCACTACACAGGAGCATACATATGGACAATGTTTAGTAGACGATAGTGAGGATGCTACGAAGAGTCGCACAAAGAGGAGACCGAGAACGTCTAATGTGTTCTATCTCATTCTCTCGCCGGCTGAATCTTATACATTTATGTGTTTGTGTCTCTATGGACTTATTTTTTCGTTTCATCGAGTTTGAAATCACAACGACTCTAAAGAAGTTTCACTTCAAAAGATTTTTCTTAGACGGAATCACTGGCATGTCTGTCATTCAGTGAAGAGAGTAGTACAGTTTTGCTTTGTACATATAATAAGACTGTTTATAATATTAATTTGAAAAAGAGATTTAAGAGCTTTAGATGTTGTTTTCTTATTAAGTTACAGAAAACGCAGTTAAGTCGTTTATTGTTAATTCATTCTCGAATATTCTATTTAATTTTTTTTAAACTAAAGAGTTTATTATATGATAAAGGTTTTACTTTGTAATTGAAGAATTGTAAATTTACAGTTTTTATTTTATTACTTTAATTAGAATACTGCATTTAAAAGAGATGGAAAGTGTACTTTGTCCTTTTCTAACTAAAACTAAATATTAATTAAAAAATAATAATATATATTCTAATAGAATATATGAATAAGTGATTCAAAAAATAAAACTCATTTCCTTAAAAATTTTAGTTACGCCACTTCAATTTTAAATGCGTGTTATTTTGAAACAAATTGTTCGAGGACCGTGACTGAAACTAAAATAGGGTGTTTGTTTCGCTTCGTTTAATATGTTCGAGTGGTGAAGAGTAGTTGTAGTAGAGTACACACTATCTCTGCCGCGAGGATTTCAAAGGCTTCCTATTTGAAGTTTCGCACCGTAGTCTAATAATAAAATTGAGTAATAATTCTTCCTGTCTCAAAAAGTCACGTTTATCTCGCACTCTGTGTTTGTTTTTTATTGCTTAGATGGGTGGACGAGCTCACAGCCCACCTGGTGTTAAGTGGTTACTGGAGTCCATAGACATCCATAACGTAAATGCGCCACCCATCTTGAGATATAAGTTCTATGGTCTCGAGTATAGTTACAACGGCTGCCCCACCCTTCAAATCAAAACGCATTACACTTCACGGCAGAAATAGGCAGGGTGGTGGTACCCACCCGCGCGGACTCACAAGAGGTCCTACCACCAGTAATTGCTATTGTTGTCGGACGAACGGTCTGTCTAATGGTAATAAGTTGCTCACGGACTTCACCAATGCCAAGGGTATAGCCAAGTCGCTGCCCACGGCTAACTCTCCGCAAGCCTCGTTTGAAAAAGGGTATGACGTCATAGCGCTCGGAAAACACCGTGGAGGGGAGCTCAATGTAAAGCCGAGTGGAAACACACTGTCGATTAACCAGATAGTGTCTGGTTGAGCCTTTGCTCGCCCACCTGTTCTGGTAAAGCTAGAAATGCTAGGGCCACCAGTAATAAAAAAAAACGGGTAGTATAAATTAATTCTCCTCCTATAGCGGGAGGGGCGATGGGAAAAAGGATATGAAGAGGATATTTCGAACAATTCCTCGGAGCATTTTACTATGACATCGGTTATTAAGTTTTACAACGACATGATTCTTGCACTCGGGGTGGGCATAGACTTAAGAAATTTTTCAATGGTTATTAACTGTAAATGCTCTATACGCATTCAATTATGCCAACCTATTCTAAATGTCACCATTAAAAAACACTATGAATACGGACTTAAAATTTAGAGTTTGTGCACTTGTGACGCTTGCTTCACGAAATCTATTTTTAACAAACACTCCATGAAGACATTACATAAGCGTTGACTTTAGTTTTCGCATTTCGTATTGACTCTTATAATTTTTTAAAAAAACTTTAATTTTTTTTACCGCTTTGATTTTAAATTTTCTAAGTTCGAAAACTACCTATGTACCGAATTTCAAATGGCCGAGTATGAATTCAACCCTTTATTTGAGTATCTCCCTTAAATATATATATATATATATATATATATACATATATATTTAATGAAAATACCTATAGAGCACGATTGACATGAATTTGATTCCCGTAAATGAAGACAGACGATAGTGTTGATCACAATAATGTTAAAAAGTTATAATTTTGAATGAAAAACAAGCTTTCTAGTTAATACCCAGCCATTAACGATGTCAATATCGAAATGCATACTAAGTTCACGATTGACTTCCACGGTGAAGGAATAACATCGTGTAATAAAAATCAAACCCGCAAAATTATAATTTGCGTAATTACTGGTGGTAGGAACTCTTGTGAGTCCGCGCGGGTAGGTACCACCGCCCTGCTTATTTTCTGCCGTGAAGCAGTAATGCGTTTCGGTTTGAAGGGCGGGGCAGCCGTTGTAACTATACTGAGACCTTAGAACTTATGCCTCAAGGTGGGTGGCGCATTTACGTTGTAGATGTCTATGGGCTCCAGTAACCACTTAACACCAGGTGGGCTGTGAGCTCGTCCACCCATCTAAGCAATAAAAAAATAATATTAATAGCGGTTTTTTTTTTCAATTCGAACAGAGCGATAAGTACGTTGTTCGAGAAACTACCGTCATTTTGGCATTATTACATTTCGACGTGGGGCGCTCTGCCTAGCTGCTTCGCGGGACTGTACTTCGGTCATCTACAGTATGACGTGCTGAAAAAGGACAATACTATATTCACGAACAAGGTAAAGAAAATCTATTTTTTTTTTCCCCTACCTACGCCGAATGTTCGGTTTTCCTCCCGCTGTACAGGGAAGAAAGTGTAACTTTCCCCCGGGTACTGACAAGTGCGCATGCGCGTTAGTGTCTACGTCTGCTCTCATTGCTGCTGATTGCTGATCGCTGATTGATGCTCTTTATTTAAAAATTAAAAAACAGTTAAATTGTTTTTTATGAGAATGAAGGGCCCCGCCCCCCCTACCCCCGGCCAGGGTTTCGCCCCTGGACCCCGGCTAGGTACTCCACGAACTTTCGGCCTGGTAGGAGAAAAAATAGTATGTGCACCGCGGGAAAAAAGTAGGACATCTCATCACGCGGGAGGAAATGTTCAGCTTTTCTCCCTTAATGCACAATGTACTATAAAAACCAACAGTTTAGTTTTCAAAATGAAACAATTTGCGAAACATATCCGGGACCCATTAGAGGAATTGTAAACGATAATTGTGAACGTACATTTAACGCTTAATCTGTACCGTCATTTTAAAGAGTATTTGAAATTATGAAAGCTTTCTCAATTACAAATTTGTAATTTATTTGTTGATTGATGTCTATCATCATCATCATCTCAGCCTGTCCACTGTCCATTGCTGAACATAGGCCTCTCCAAGTGACCTCCAGTGCGGCCGGTCCGTTTCCACCTGCATCCAACGTGACGTATCGGTTCTTCTTACCAGGTCGTCGGTCCATTTCGTAGGTGGCCGTCCCACACTGCGCTTGCCAGTACGTGGTCTCCATTCGAGGATCAGTCTGCCCCATCGGCCGTTCGATCTTCGCGCTATGTGGCCTGCCCACTGCAACTTCAGCGTGACATAGCCCGTAGGATTACGGCCCGTAGGATTACGGGCTATGTCAGCAACTTTGGTTCTTCTACGAATCTCCACATTTCTGATTCTATATAACCAAAGAATTATTAAGGAACATCCACATAGTACACTTAACAACTGCAAATTATCTTTTGTTTTTTCTAGGCGCTGGTATACTTGCATAACATCAGTTTACTGCTAACAATTTTGTGGGCAGCCATCACTGGAAAATATACACACAGTATCAGCTCGCGTCTTTCGATCACTGCCTACATGGTCGTCGATAAAATTGTATTCATTTTTCTTAGCTCCATACTTGTTTTGGGACTCATCAATATTGACAGTAAGTAGGTACTGTTTTGTTTTATCGATAGTTTTATGTGCATTTATTACTTGTGCATAATGAATCGTTAACGTAAAGCCTAAACCGCTGGAGCTAGGATCTTGAAGTTTTGGCAATTAATGTTTTTTTTTTTTTAATTAGACGTCGAAGTCAAAAATAGATGAGGAAAGATCGTGTGTACCAAGGTGATATAAAAGGATGATCACGACCCTCAGCAGTGAGGAATACGACCCAAGGAGGCGGAGGAAATTAGAAGTACTAAGGATATTTGAAAATTTCACCTCTAATAAAATGCAAAAAGATAAAATGCAATAGTACATGAAAATTTTTTTTAATCTTTAGGTTTTTGTGATTCTAGTTGAATTATAAGCATTTAGCCTAAGTTTGTTATAACCGTGAGTTAGCGTACATAAATAGGCACTTAAGTAAGTCGTGTCCTTAATAGCGACTCGTGAAACTTCACCGTCCTCGTCATAATAATCTTCCATATATCCAGGAAAATATACATATCTTCTAAATCTGATACGTACGTGTATTATCAAATTCCCAATTTGGGACGCTGAATAAGTAAATAATGTAATTATTATTATTTTCCTAAATCATTGAAGTCAACTTATTTCGCGTCTTATTTTATTTCTGACTAATTTCCTTTCTTACTTATTCTTCTTTTCTGACTTAATCTTATTTCTTACCTATCTTATTTCTGACTTGAAATTCTTTGAAACGTAACAGACACTCACATAGCGACACTAAAAAGAGACAGCTATATATCGACGCTTCAAAGGCAAACGTGACTAAGCGACAATGCGTGAACTTTACAGTTGACTAATTTAAAGTTGAAATACCTGAAAACTAAATTTATTTTAACGAATCTAGCTGTAGTAGAATCTAGCTAGTAGCTGTAGGATTGAAATGATTTTAATAGACCTAGAAATATATTTTTTTTGCGCATCGAATATGGTTATTGCCCATCATTTATGTACAAAGCAGTTATTGTCGCTTAGTCACGTTTGCCTTTCAAGCGTCGATATATACACAACATATCTGTTGAAAATAAACAACGAAATTATGAGATTAAATTCCCCTTCTCCCAGTCACCTGGGGTCGGCGCAACATGCTTGCTCCTTCCATACTCTTCTATCATATACCATTTCTTCGCTCACTCCCCTCCTACCCATATCGTCTTTCACGCAATCCATCCATTTCTTCTTAGGTCTACCTCTTCCTCTAAATCCTTCCACATTCATAGTTAACACTCTCTTAACAACCTCATTTTCATTTCGTAAATATAAGTAGGTATATTATAATAATATATAGATATTTTTTATTTAATTACTCATAGTCAGACAATTACTGCCAGATATCGATTTATGATTATTTTATTTATATTCATGTATTGAGAAACTACTTCCACCATAAATCACGCCATATTATATTTTTTATTTTTATTTATTGCTTAGAAGGGTTAAAGAGCTCTCAGCAAGGGCGGATCCAGCTTTGGTGCCAGGAGGGGGTCACATAGTCATGGTCAAGTCAAGAACTTATAATTTAATTTTGATAACAATAGATACAAGTAAAAAGTAGGTATTTTATTATAAGCACATTAAAGGTATAAATAAATTTTAGTTTTTTAACTTAGAACTATGTTATGATATGTTGAAGTTTAGTCGTTCCGATTCCGATTGAGGTTAGGATTCAATTTGAGGTTAGGCCTAGCTAGACGTTACGTAGTCGACAAGCGCGCGCGAGTGTGGCGCGGTAAAATTCAAATTTTCGATGCGTTCGTTCCCAAACATTTGCCATCATACAAAGTTATTATATTATATTAAATTAATTAAGGAGCAATATAAGGAGCAACAATATACCTAGTCTTGCCATAAATACTGAAACAAAGGAAAAAAAAATTCTATTGCAAATAACATTTAAAAAGCTTATTCGAAGTGGTCTCCATAGGCTGCAATACAGTCCTTTAAACATTGAGGCCAGTTATCAATAGAAGCACGCACTCTTTCCATGGAAAAATTTTTCACTGCTAATTGTGCAGATTGTTTTAGGGACTCCAAATTATCATGGCGTTTAGAGCAAGCCGTACTCTCTAAAACTGACCATAAATCATAATCCAGCGGATTAAGATTGGGACTAGACGACGGTCAGTCTTCAGCTCTGATGAAGTCCGGAACGTTCGTTTCCAACCAAGACTGCGTAGACCGAGCTTTATGACCTGGCGCCGAGTCTTGCTGGAAGGACCATTCTTGATTATTGAACATGGTGTTGTTAAGAGGCTTCACTACCTTCTCAAGAATGGTATCTTGATACACTTGTGCCGATGTTTTGATACCTTTTTCACAAAAGTATGGCTCAGTCACTCCTTCATAGCTAATACCCCACCAAACCATCACTGAAGTCGGATAGTGCCCACGTTGCACTCTGTCGACTAATTGGGAAGCTTCCTTAGAGCTTTGAGCATAAATACGGTCATTTTGTTTGTTAAAATGTTGCTCAATTGTAAAAAAAAATTCTCATCCGTAAACAATTTTTTTCTATGACCTTCCTTTGCGTACCGTTTCAGTAGTTGTTTCGATTTTACCCCCCATTTTCTTTTAAATTATCAGTTAAGAAATGACCACTAGGTCTCTTATAGGACCATTCTAACCGGCGCCATCTAGGCGGGCTTCGGATAGCCTGCCGACCGAGAGGGCTGGTGGTCGTGGCGCCGACGACCGCCAGTCCGGCGTCCCGCGGGGGAGGGTGATGGGAGAGATGTGCTCCGCACTAAACGCTTCACTTTCCCCCCTTTGCCTTTTCATGAGTTTTGTCTCATGCGAGGTTTGGACGTTGGTTGTTGAGAGACAGGAGGTTTTAGTCGGTTCGACTCCGACATGCCCCGCCCTCCATCCCCAGTGAAGGGCGGAAGTCCGGCCATCCGGCGAAAAAAAAAAAAAGGTCTCTTATAGGCTGCAAGTCTTAAGTCATCTTTTAAAATACGCGACATGGTTCTAGGTGCTATCTTCATCTCCCGAGATAAAATCTTTTGCTTTCGGACAGGATTTCTTCGAATTCTTTCCCTTACTGCTTTGACCACCTTTTTCGTACGAACACTACGTGGACGGGTAGATATTTTGCTGTCACAAACAGAGGAGGTCTCGTTGCACCTATTAATAGCCCGGTACACAAACATTTTACTAATACCAAGCGTATGGAGAGTTTTAAAAATTGCCTTTGGCTCCATACCTACTTTGCGTAATGCAATCACAGCGATTCGGTTTTCTTTATCACCCCACTCCATTTTAATATCGCAAAATATTATACAATGTATTGGCGTCAAAATGAGAAAACTCAATGAGCAATCATATAAAAATGACAGATTCCAAATTCAAATGTAATATTTTGTTTATTTTTAATTGTAACAGTATTTATGGCCAGACTAAGTATTGTGTCCTTAAATCATTATGTTCAATATGTGGTCCACCTAGGTCCCGGAACCAGCTCAGGGGGGGGTCATGACCCCCATGACCCCCCCCCCGGATCCGCCCTTGGCTCTCAGCCCGCTTGGTACCCTCTTACCGGAGCCCGTAGACATAAACAAGCCTCCCGACACCACTTCAAGCATCTCTTCCCGTATTAAGCCTCTCTGACCATCCCATAAGCTGGATCACGAAGGTAGGAAGGAAGAAGGAAGGTAGTGAGCCCTACAGTAAGTAACTGTAGGGCTCACCTTTGATAGAGGAATAACGTTCTGTCCTCATAGCGTGACAGTTCGCGACCGAACGGTGCTCAGAGGGAGAGAGAAAGAGGGAGAGTGAGAGAGACAGACAGAGGGAGAGAGAAAGTACGCTTTATTGTACACAAGAAAAAAAAAATTAAAAAATTGGGGTGTGGCTGTGTTATGGACACGGCCGTTTGTTGTACGTGAATACGTCTCGTAACGGGTAATACAGCCCGATGTCGATACAGAAGCGATTTCATCATCCATCTGCGTAATTTCAACCGTCCCATCTGCAGATGTACTGGCACCGTCGTTGATCCGCTCGGCCGCATTCATTACTTTACGTTGCCGGCACTGCTTGACTCGATCATATGGTGTTTTATTGGTACCATTCGATTACTGTTGAGATGCCCTTTCCAACCGTATACAATCTCTGTATTTGGATTTGGCTTTTCGACGCGTATAGGCCGACATTATATATTTTTTTATATTATTTTTTTTATTTTAACACCTTATTATATTCACAGTTACAATTTTACACTAATGTTATATATATAATCGACAGAGTTTGACGAGAGCTGACGATTGACACTTGAATGAACGTCGTAGCTTCACCGAATCGAAAGTTATACTAAATGGAAATCTCGATACGCAGCAAAATTACCTTCAAAATGGCGGGACTACCCCCTCCCCCGCGCGCGATGTGTTACAGTCCTTACTTAGCGTAATAAATTCTTTGATTCTTTAGCTATCCAGTGGTGTAACTGAAATTTGGATGGAGATGATAGAGATATGTAGCTACAACACTAAACTGTATCCCCCGATTTTGTTATCATTCGTTTTTTTGGATTGGGTCCAAAATCAAATGGGAACGATTTTCACAGTCGTATCACTTGACATGAGTACATTAGCCATCTTTTACTTCACGATGACTATATATAAACACCAGGGATTAGAGTCCTAATAAATGCTAATTGCCAGAGTTGGGCAAACAGACGAAGTTGTCGATGTCTTCGACTCGGCAGAATCGTTAATTTGAGTTTATTATTTGTAAATATCCTTTTGCGTCTGAATAAAAATTTTAACTATTATTATTATGTGTATTAAACACTGCCTCGCCTGGGAAGACGGCAGGACACACTCTGGCGAGGTGGGCAGCAATCGGCCGGAGGGTTAGGAACTATTGGGACAGAAACCGGCGAACTATTATTATTATTATAAATGCTAATAAAACAGGTCCGCATAGACGGTTCTTAGCATGGAGCGGATGGCAGGCCCTTGGAAGAATGTCACTCTGCGTGATGCTGTGCCATTGGTGCGTCGGATGTATTATCGCTGCGAAGCCATACGTATACGAGATATCTGATATCGAGACGGTAAGTGAACGAAACACGTACCTACCGATTTTTGGAATCTAAACTTTTTTTTATTTATTTTTTTATTGCCCGTGTAGGCAGACGAGCATACAGCCCACCTGATGGTGAGTGGTTACCGTCGCCGGTGGACTTCAGCAATGCCAGGGGCAAAGCCGCTGCCTACCGAAAACTGGACGTTATTAACAAACCGGTGCGAAAACAATAAACCACTAGGAAAATTAACTCGAGAATAGACAACACCATAAGTCGCGGCGAAAATACCTTTTTCTTTTCTTTTTTTTTTATAGCCCTTATAGGCAGACGAGCATACGGCCCACCTGATGGTGAGCGGTTACCGTTGCCCATGGACTTTAGCAATGCCAGGGGCAGAGCCAAGCCGCTGCCTACCGCTTAATACTCTCCACAAGCCTCGTTTGAAGAAGGACATGTCATAGCGCTCGGGAAACACCGTGGAGGGGAGCTCATTCCATAGCCGGATGGTACGTGGCAAAAAAGACCTCTGGAAACGCACTGTGGATGAGCGCAGTGGCTCCAGGTAGTATGGATGAACTCTACTCCGATGGCGGGCGATGTGATGGTAAAAACGAGATGCCGGTATCATCTCGAACAATTCCTCAGAGCACTCCCCATGGAACATACGGTACAAAATACAGAGGGAACCGAAGTCCCTCCGCAGACCCAGAGGTTCCAAACGATCCGTGATACCTACAATGATTATACTCGTATTATAATAGTAACGCTACCATCAACAGTATTACTGGTGGTCGAACCTCTTGTGAGTCCGCACGGGTAGGTACCACTGTCCCGCCTATTTTACCGTGAAGCCGTAAAGCGTTTCGACTAGAAGGGCGGAGCAGCCATTGTAACTATACTGAGACCTTCGACCTTATATCTCAAGGAGGGCGGCGAAATTTGCGTTGTCTATGGGCTCCGGTAGCCACTTAACACCAGGTGGGCCGTGATCTCATCCATCCATTTAAGCAATAAAAAATAAAGATAATGTGAAAAATACACTAATCATCTTCTCTATCATTTAGACTAAACTTTGTCAACAAACTAGGGTCTAATTAAGGAACCATTTGGAAATTTTAACTCGCTTATTGGGTGTACAGTAACTTCATTTGCTGCGGCATTAATAGGCAGAATGGTAGTGCCTACCTCTACAGTCCTACACGCTACTCCATTAGCAGTATTGAAAATTTTTTATTGCTTAGATGGGTGGACGAGCTCACAGCCCACCTGGTGTTAAGTGGTTACCGAAGCCCATAAACATCTACAACGTAAATGCGCCATCCACCTTGAGATATAAGTTCTAAGGTCTCAGTATAGTTACAACGGCTGCCACACCTTTCAAACCGAAATGCGTTACTGCTTCACGGCAGAAATAGGCGGAGTGGTGGTACCTACCCGCGCGGACTCAGAAGAGGTCCTACCACCAGAAATGTGAAAAATAAAACAATCATCTTCTATTTCAGACGGTCGATTGGATAGCAACCGTCGTATTATCGTACGCCATAGCATTACCCGTTACAGTACTGGTGGAGTACCCATTCCAGAAGTTTTTTGAGACTATAATTTGAACAACGGTCAAATATTTATTAAAATATTCAATCTATACATTTGTTGTTCGCGACGAGGTTTCTGTCGAGTGCTACATCGTCAGACGGATTTTTGTTTTTTTTTATTGTTTTTACAATTATTATTTTTCGGGTATTTTTTTATTACAGTTAAAAAATATATATTGTCGTTTTATTTTAAAGTAATATTTTATAAATGAAAATCATAAAAAAAATATGCTTGTTAATGAGCATTGCTACACGTGCTTGAATTTTCGTCGCTGGTATATCTGTCTTTTATGATCCAATTTTCCATTTCATTTTCCATTACTATGTCATTTTCCCATAGTTCATTCTCCAGTTTCTGAATGATTTTCTTTAGATCTCCTTTGTCAATGGTAAGAGATCTCGTGGACGAATCCCCATGCGCTGGACTGATCAGGTGAAAGACCTTACTGAAACCCCAATTAACGACTGCGTGCGCCAAGCTTCAGTTTGCAAACTATGAAGACATATGTCAAGGCTTTAATAAACAAGGAATCCACATGACCACGAATGCTCTGCCAAGAGCAACCGACTATGATGAGGTCTCCTTTAGGGCACAACGACTTATCTTGACGACGACAAGACCCCAGCGCATTCATTTTGAGCCATAAAACTGTCCGAGTCCCGAAGGCAGGTACCAATTATTCTAAAGAAACACATACATACTTGATGATGATACAAAATGCTCACGAACGTTTCCCACAATGTATTAATAGCATTGTGTAATAAAAATTAAGCCCGCAAAAATTATAAATACTGGTGTCTTAAGCATACCGTTGTAAATGGAAGGATTTGATTCGAGCCCTACACCCCAGCAGAGGGTAATAGGAAAGAATGATGATAATGATGATGATGATGGTGTTAGGGCATGTTGTAGGCTCGCACGGATAGCTACCACCACCCTGCCTATTTCTGCCGCAAAGCACCATAAAAGATATATTTACGAAGTTTCGGCGTCATGTATCTGATAGAAATCATCAATCATTAAATACATATATCCATATTTTGTTACATGAAGCGAAATGTAATGAAGTTGATTAATATGTGACTTTGGTCAATTGAGATGAAATTGAAATGAAAAAGAATTCAGTGGACTTTCTGGAAAAGCCCGAAAGGTCACGTCCAGTGGGTTTGTTTAATTTCCCCACATTTGTGCACTCTCACAGCGCTAAACAGTCAATAGCCACCGTTATTAAACATTTAAACCAGCAGCAACACTAAGTTAACAAGATGAAACAATTCAAAAAAAATGGCTCCTCGCGTTCCCGCCAAAAATCCCCTACTGTATTCGTTAATTATGTTTCGTTGGGCCTTTTTTTCTCAGTAATTTTATTTTGTTTGATTCAATAAAAAAAAGATTACCGAGCGCATTTCACTTAAGAAACTCAAGGCTGTATTATTAATTTATGAATACGTCACGATGTTATTTCAGTTGATAAAGTAAAATAAAGTAGTATAAACGGATCCTCAGGGTGGCGGCGACAATTGAGACAATTTACATCTACACGAAATAATATATTCTCTTTTGTACGCGTTACGGTGGGTAGAATACGAATGCAACAGAGATTTTTTTTTTCCTACCTAAGCTGAGAGCCTTGAGAGGCTATTTCAGCGTAACCCTAACGTTTGTAGGTGAGCTCACGGGGCTCAAACCTGATGACGTTGCTAACACGAACCCTAGCAAGAGCCGTGCTTCGCAGAATCTACCACCGGATCGGAAACGCGACCCACTGAGAAGATCCGGCGAGAAACTCAGTGGGCTGTGTCTGGGAGTTAATTTACTCGTCGAGCCCTTCGTCGCAAGCGACGGGCTTGACGAGAACGGTGACCGGTGCTTGAAGTACCTAGAAGCACCGTTAGTGGATCGGGAGGAGCAACAGAGATATGCTAGCCGCCGGTATTTATACAATCATCTTGACCTATTTTAATACAAACTTAGTAGGTAATATTAAACATTGTTCATCTTAATTATTCTGCTGATTATTTACGTACAATTATTATTTAATAATATCGAATTATGTAACATAAATAACATTAAGGCTTATTGCGCCGGAAGCTATCAAGCGGAAGGCGCCAATAAAATATTATAAGTATAAAGAAATATGAATGAACTATTTACTTGATTATGAAATTACTAATTATATTATAAGACAATAATAAGTTCTATATATTTCCTTAGGTCGTACATAATTTATTATGTGAGGCCGGAAGTGTTGCTCGGTAACAGTAGATAAAGTAATTAAAGTAAAAAAAAAATAGTGATAACTGGAGCCCATAGACATCTACAACGTAAATGCCCCACCCACCTTGAGATGTAAGTTCTAAGGTCTCAGTATAGTTATAACGGCTGCCCCACAAATCAAACCGAAACGCATTACTGTTTCACGGCCGAAATAGGCGGGGTGGTGGTATCTACCCGTGCGGACTCACAAGAGGATAACAATTAATAATTATTTTTTTGTAGAAATCGATAGTGAAACCTGCGCTTAATCATAATACTATTGTTAAGCGAAGGAAGCTTATTCGTCCGTTTTTTTCCTGCCTGTGTTCTGGTAACCTCGAGGGGTTATACTAGATTCTCCGTGCGAGTAGATGAGCTCACGGGGCTCAAACCTGACGACGTTGCTAACACATTCGTTCGATACTTCATGTAACACAGTAAAATATAATTTAAAATTTTATTATATCCCGCGAATTGACGATCACTGCTACGCAAGCTACATACATAATACTGAATCAAATCATTTAAATTGATAATGTTTGTTCTCGGAATTATATATTCAACATGTAACTGAAGCGTAACTTCTGTTACGTTTCAAAGAACATAAAATTATTAAGCATGTTTTTTTTTTTTATGAAAACTTAATGGTCACACCAAGCTAAACTCACAAACATTCCGAAGGTTGCGTCGGATTGAATAAATGCCGCTTGTTCATATTTTTTCTTTACGTTTCGTAAAAAATAATAATCGAACTACGAAATATAAATATTCATTGCTTATAATTTAATGTATATAAGTTAATTTTGCGTAGTTGAAATGTAAATATATTTTTTCGCATTGTTTATGTAACATTGAATATACACGGTTCGGGTATTAAAAATACCTAGTATAAATCATAATTACTGTAATAAATAAATTAAGACAGAGCGAGGTAAGTAACGCACACATCCAAGGATAAACATGCAAGGCTACAATTGAAAATAATGGACTTATTAATTTCTAGGCAAAACAGAAATAAGTACTATTATCTCCCCTATCAACGGACATTGTTATTTTATTGGATCAGTATTGTTATTTTGTTAACGAGTACAGAATTAACCAAAAATATATTATTACATTATAAATAAAAAATATACATGTTTTTTAAAGGGTAAAAATAAATTTTGTTTATTTAAATTTCTATTTTGATGTCTTTGTGATTATCAAATCTCGCCGATGTTACCATATATATGTGCCTATAGACTTTAAAAGTCTAGTCCTTGTATTGTCGAACTCAAAATGAAATTTCAGATTGTATTGTTACGCGCTGGGGCTCGGGATTAATAAAATTCAACCGAATTACAAGTTAACACTGTTAATTTGTAACTGTGTGTAACACTTTAGGCAGCGGCTTGGCTCTGCCCCTGGCATTTCTGAAGTCCATGGGCGACGGTAACCACTCACCATCAGGTGGGCCGTATGATCGTCTGTCTACAAGAGCAAAAAATAATAATTTAACCCTTAGAACACTTAAACACTTCACAAACACCTTAAAACTCTCAATTCTTTGGCTTCGCTTCAGGTGATCCGTTCCCTGTTTCGCTTCGAGTAGTTCCGATTACTGGCTGACTACGTGCCATCTCTACAACGATTTTATAGCCGATACCTCATCCCTAGAATTATTGGGAATATTCCACACATCTCTAGTAGTAGTTTCCGCTATCTGACAATATATGGCGCTATACTTCTCGAGCGTTCTAGGTGCTACTAGATCCTTCGATATTCGTTCGACTATTCGGCGAAAGATAGCGTTACTCTTACCGGCGTAACAGTATTAATAACAGTCGTTTGCGTCACCGCCGCCCGTTATTACTTCACATCATAAATAGGGGAGCCGGTAGTAGCCCAGCGCGTTCATCGGTGCAACACACCCAACCACCAGTGCCGAAAATGAGAACTAAAGGCAGGACTAATGGAATAAATCGTCGTGGCCTAGAGGAGAAGATAACTTGTGTATTCGTGTCGAACCAATGCGCCGGTGTTCAGATCTAGCAAGCAATCTTTGGAAGAAAACACGTGCGGATTGACGTAATAAGAACTTATCCGACCGCAACGGGGCAACGCAAAGCCGCCATCGCCCGAAATATGTCTTGTCGGATCCCCCGGATCCACTCTCAGTGCTTTTAGGACCCTCAAGCACCGGTCACCCTGCTCGTCGAACCCGTCGCTTGCGACGAAAGGGCTCGACGACGAACTAACTCACAGACACAGCCCACTGAGTTTCGCGGCGGATCTTCAAAGTGGGTCGCGATTCCGATCCGGTGGTAGATTCTGCGAAACACTGCTCTTGCTAGGGCTAGTGTTAGAAAATTATCTCAGGTTGACTCCGTAGCTGGAATAGCCTCATAAGGTATCAGCGAATAGGTAGGAAAAAAAAAAAAAAGCTCATTAGAAACTACGCACATTTAGAATGGCATAAGAATGGCTTCGATAATTAAGGAGTCAGACGTCGTGTGCCGCAAATTTTATAGCTTAATCAAATTTTGAAGCTTGTACTATATAATATAACACGTTTTAAACGTACCTACGGTTCAGTGGTGCGCGAAACAGTCACGTTTTCATGTTTAGAGTTGGGCACAGCCATCTTCGACCTCGGCCTATGGGCAATACCGTTTTTACCATAAGGGCACACGGGGCTCGTGCCCAGGGCCCCCTTTCTCAGGGGACCCCTAAGGACCGACAATTTCTCTCACACATTTATTCTCAAAACATTTTTGTCGAGCGCATTACACTTTTTTCACAAATCAGTAATCTTATCAGAAGGTATTTACAAGGCATATACTGCGCCATTATATCGATGACTGCGCCTATTCCTATTGTACTAATTAATAATATTTCCGAACGCATTTAAAAACCAGCAGCATTCTAATATCATTAATGACATATTATATCATACTTTATTTGAATACCTATAATAAATTTTCATACTCAGTAAAAAAATGTTATTATAATTCGCTTTTTTTACTTTCCAAAAGGGCCTCAAACTCTTGTGTGCCCAAGGGCCCCAGACTAATTTAAGACGTCCCTGCCTATAGGCTAGCGGATAGTGCCCAAATTTCCAAAAGCGGCAAAATTTAAGATACGGGTAAAAGCTAATTGAAAAATCCTCTTCCTCCTTGTAACGTGTTCCTCAGTGCTGAGGGTCGTAACCTTTACGGAGCATTTTTGTTCAAACCATGTTCCTCTATTCATTCCTGTCATCTACGCAGTGGACAACGTTATTTACGCTGAAGTCGAATGACGCATTATATCAAATATTAATATTAATAAGTTTGATAATGTCGACACACAAGAAATATTATTATGCACAAGCCCGTAACGTTGAGTTCAATATAGTTTTAATTTTTACAGCATATTAAACCATATTATATAAATAATTTTTCGTTATATTATTTATTAAATATTCATTGGATATTGTTCATAATTTTCAACGCGGAAAGACTAACGAAATGATGCTTTGAACAGACTTATTTTAGGATGTAATGTGATGAGGGGGGCTTATTTTTTCACGACGGCACTGAAGTAGTCTTAAACACGGTAGTTGAAGGTTAAATCCAGTGCTAGTTTTTATTTTATTGATTGTATTCGACTACCTCAATTTTCTGTGATCATATTATCGAGGTATCAACGTACCACCTCTTCTTGACGGGACACCCGCCGATCGTGATGAAAAAAATCAAATTTGACTTTCTAACGTGCAAAACGTCGCTTTAGGCGACCTATAATGGTGATACGGTGATACGAATACCGTTTTACCGTTTACTGGTGGTAGTACCTCTTGTGAGTCCGCACGGGTAGGTACCATCACCCTGCCTATTTCTGCCGTGAAGCAGTAATGCGTTTCGGCTTGAAGGGTGGGGCAGCCGTTGTAACTAGACCTTAGAACTTATATCTCAAGGTGGGTGGCGCATTTACGTCATAAATGTCTATGGGCTCCAGTAACCACTTTACACCAGGTAGGCTGAGAGCTCGTCCAGCCATCTAAGCTATAAAAAATATATATTTATTAGTAGTGTATATTTTTATTCTTCTTCTTCTTTTTTTAAGTGTGGCAATGGACTTATTGCGACGGTAATGTTGCCAGTGTCGAGTTTAAAAAAATCTACAATTATTAAATATATGTAGTGTGTATATTTATTTACATAAAAAACGGAATGCATTTTATATGAAGAAATGAAACCGGCCGAAGAGTAAACATGAAATATGTTATAAAATGTTCTTTTTTTTATTATTATTTTGTAATTCGTTTTACCTGTTACATTTCTCTGAAATCTATATTAATATATAAACCTACAGTAATTTTTACGGATGTTCCGCTATAACTACTGAACCATGCATCCGATTGACATGAAACTTGGTATCCATGTAGAAAATACATGTACTTAATAAATAGGCTAATATTTATATAAGTATTGGACTCCCTAATAATAATAACAATAAATAATAATGTTAATTTTAAGTGCCAAGCGGGCGAGTACGGCTAGTATAGAATAAATATATAATTTATACAGCCAAACCATAGAATCAATCAATCAATCAATTTAAGGACTTTTTTCCTACCTATTCTCTGGTAGCCAGACAGGGGCTAAGTATTCCAGCTTCGCGCGGACGGGTACGTGAGCTCACGGGCTCAACCTTAGACAATTTTCTAACACTATCCTTAACAAGAGCAGTGCTTCGCAGAATCGGACCATCGGATCGGAATCGCGACCCACTAAGAAGATCCGGGGAGAAACGCAGTTGGCTGTGTATATGAGTTAGTTCGCTCGTCATTCGAGTTCGACGTGAACGGTGACCGGTGCTTGAAGAGCCTAAAGCACCGAGAGTGGATCTGTAGGATCCGACAACACATTATTTGTCTCGTGTTACGTATGTTTGACACATAGTGTGACACATAGACAGCATATGTCCAGTTTTACTGGTGGTAGGACCTCTTGTGAGTCCGCGCGGGTAGGTACCACCAACCTGCCTATTTCTGCCGTGAAGCAATAATGCGTTTCGGTTTGAAGGGTAGGGCAGCCGTTGTAACTATACTGAGATCTTAGAACTTGTATCTCAAGGTGGGTGGCGCATTTACCTTGTAGATGTCTATGGGCTCCAGTAACCACTTAACCAGTAACAGGTGGGCTGTGAGCTCGTCTATCCATAGAAGCAATAAATAAAAAAAACTCATTCACGAGGGTCGCATGGCCTTGTGTGCTAAGAGCCTTGGCTCGCAACTGGAACCTTCAGGGCGCATTTTTTTATTTATATATTGCTTAGGTGTTTAGACGAGCTCACAGCCTACCTGGTGTTAAGTGGTTACCGGAGCTCATAGACACCTACAACGCAAATGCCGCCACCTACCTCAAGATATAAGTTCTAAGGTGTCAGTTTTTATAGTACAACGGCTGCCCGACTCTTCAAACCGAAACGCATTACTGCTTCACGGCAGAAACAGGCGGGGTGGTGGTACCTACCCGTGCGGACTCGCAAGACATCCTACCGTACAGTAATTACGCAAATTATAATTTTGCGGGTTTGATTTTTATTACACGATGTTATTCCTTCACCGTGGAAGTCAATCGTGAATAATTGTTAAGTACGTATTTTACTAGAAGTATTGGTACCCGCCTGCAGGATTCGAACACTGGTGCATCGCTTGATACGATTGTACTGGGCGTCTTATCCCTTAGGCCCAACGACTTGGGTGTGTTTTACAGTTTTACTCACACGTCCAATTTTTATACGAACCGAGACCTTTAACAAAATAATAAATAAAAAGCTCGCAAAATTTCTTTTCAATGCGAACGAATAAAAACTGTATTGACATTACATTGAAGTTCAAGTTCAGCCTCAAAAACGTTATTTATTATCTGTAACTTTGACACTTGGGGTCATTGCATTAAAATTACTCACTGCTGTACGTATGTACATTGTAGGTCTCTAATATATTAAGTGTATAATCTATGATTGTAGGTACATACTTTGTAAACTGCAGTTTATATTTTAACGTCTTTTTGAATTGCTTGTAGATGTCTATGGGCTCCAGTAACAACTTAACACCAGGTGGGCTGTGAGCTCGTCCACACATATAAGCAATAAAAAAAATTATATATATATCAATGGAGGAGCTCACGGCCCACCCAGACTACTGGAGCCCATGGACGCGCAACGTAAATGCCGCCACCCGCCTTGAGACATGAGTTCTAAGTCTAAGAATTTTTTAAGCACAACAGCTAACTCTTCGTTCAAGCTGGAACGCATTACTACTTCACTGCAGAAAAGGCAGGATGGTGGAACCTACACGTGCGCCTTACCACCAGTAATTACGCAAATTATAATTTTTGCGATGTTTAGTTTTCCTTAGCTATTAGCCGGTAGTTTAAGAGGCTATTCCAGCTACGCCCAGACAGGTAAGTCACGGCTCAACTTAACAGCCCTAGCAAGTGCAGTGCTTCGGAGAATCTACCACTGGATCGGAATCGCGACCCACTGAGAAGATCCGGCGAGAAACTCGGTGGGCAATTTGTACAAGTTTCATTTAATTTCCACTTTTTTCTTTCTTTTTTTCCGACATATTCTAGTAACCTCGAGGTGCTATTCTAAATTCACTGAACTAGTAGGTGAGCTTGCGGGGCTTAATCCTGACGTTGTTGCTAACACGAAACCTAGCAAGAGCCATGCTCCGCAGAATCTCCCACCGGATCGGAAACGTGACCCACTGAAAAGATCCGACTAGAAACTGAGGGCTGTGTCTGTGGGATAATTTACTCGCCGAGCCCTTTGTGGCAAGCGACGGGCTCGACGAGAAAGATGACCGGTGCTTGGGGTACCTAAAAACACCGTTAGTGGATCGGGAGAACCCGAGATGACGTGTTTTGGGCGACGTCGATTGTTTACCATTCGGTCCGCAGGATCGGGAATGCAGTTACCGGTGGCCACGATGAGAGGGTTCCCGTGTCGTGCCGCTTTATCGAAATGGGACACTGATGTCGGCTGCGTATACTTACTGATGGACTGTAGGTCCAGGTTGTCGTGGAGGTCGATGTTCCTGACGTACCACGGGGCTCCGACGGCTATCCTGCAAAAACGGGATTGAATGATTTAAAGGGGCTTCAAGTTAGTGCGGGCCGCGTGAGCGAACATTACACTTGCATAGGTTTTTTTTTTTTTTTTTTTTTTTTATGATTGAAAGTTTACTGGTGGCCCGAAGGCCTTTCCAGTTTCACCAGGACAGGTGGGCGAGCAAAGGCTCAGCCAAGAGGGGTGGGATTTGCTAACAACTGCCCGAGCGCCTCCGAAGGAGACCTAACAACTCAAGAGCAATTGTTTCGCGAATGAATCTACTACTGGATCGGAATCGCGACCCGCTGAGAAGATCCGGCGAGAAACTCAGCGGGCTGATGCATGGGTTAGGTTGCACGTCGACCTCTTTGTCGAGTTCGACGAGTACGGTTACCGGGGTCCCTAAGCCTGCCCCTAGTATTAGAGCTGAAGGCATCTAATGCAAAGGTTATTGGATCTGATGGATCCGTAAGGACGTGTCTAGGGCGTCGACGGTGACTGGCTCCTGCATGATCAGGATTCGGAGAGTAGTCAGCGGCGGCAACGATAAGGCGATTATCATGACGCATAGCCTTATCGAAGTATCGTTCCGACGCTGACTTCATGTATTTCCGAATTGATTCGAGGCCCAGGTCGTCGTGTAGGTCAACGTTCCTCACGAACCACGGAGCGCCGACAGCTAACCTGCAAAAGCGGGATTGTAGGGATTGGAGGGTGTCTATGTGTGTGCGGGCCGCGTGAGCGAACACCACACTCGCGTAAGTCATGACGGGCCTTATGCAAGTTTTGTAAAGTGTCACCTTGTTCCGAAGGGACATTTTACTCCGCTTACAGATCATGGGGTAGAGTCTACCGAGAATAAACGCGGCACGGTCACGGACTGATTTTATATGCGGGCGGAATGTCATCGATGCATCCAGGGTAACGCCCAGGTACTTGACCTTCCTGGCCCAGGGTATGGGTTGTCTAAAGAGAGTAATCGGGGGTGTGAGATTCCTCCTCCTAATCCGGGAGGAAATCCGTGTGGAGCTTCCCCTCTGAAATAGCACCGCAGTACTTTTCGCTGGGTTGATGTCTATGCGCCATTTTCGGAACCACTGTCCTAGGGCTAGGGCTGCGCTCTGAAGCTTCTTCGCGATTAGGGACTTATTTCTACTAGAATAGTAAACAGTCGTGTCGTCGGCGAATAAAGCTAAATGGGTCGGCGGCGACCGGGGAATATCGTTGACGAATAAGCTAAATAGGAGGGGTGAGAGGACAGAGCCTTGCGGGACTCCAGCTGTGAGAGGTCGTGGGGAGGAGCGGGTTCCCTCGACTCGATATCGAAAAGAGCGGTTCGACAAGAAGTCCCGTATGATGAGCACGAGACTATCCGGCACGCCCATGTTGAATAGTTTGAAAATCAAACCATTGTGCCAGACTTTGTCGAACGCTTTTGCGACGTCGAAGAAGAGAGCTCCCGTGTATAACGGTTTTGGTCGATTAAGCCCCACAAGAATGTGCTCCGTGAGGCGGTGCACCTGTTGAACGCATGAGTGATTTGTACGGAATCCGAATTGTTCATCGATGAGAATGCCCTTGGATGAGACGAAATCTCTGAGGCGCTTGTAGAGCAGACGCTCATACAGTTTGCCTAGAGACATGAGGAGGCTAATCGGGCGGTAGCTCGTCGGATGATTTTTTGGTTTACCGGGTTTATGTATGCCGATAACGTCCGCTTCTTTCCACACCGCGGGAAAGATACAGTTCGCCATAGCGGCATTGAAAATAGATGCCAACATCACGATGAGTTGGACGGGTAGAAGTTTAATAACGCGGTTAG
This sequence comes from Bombyx mandarina, assembly GCF_030267445.1. Classification (NCBI taxonomy): domain Eukaryota; kingdom Metazoa; phylum Arthropoda; class Insecta; order Lepidoptera; family Bombycidae; genus Bombyx; species Bombyx mandarina. Next base: position 3,657,038 of record NC_143222.1, on the reverse strand, counting down.
ATATACCGTCGGAACCGGGAGCCTTGCGAGGACGTAGGTCTTTGATCAAGTCTTTAACTTCCATCGGGGTGACGGGTGGTAACGCATCCGAGGGTGGCAAGGAGGCTCTGCGTTCTACCTCACTGTCTACTAATTCTACATGAACAGGGTCCACGGATTGAGTGCTGGGCGTGCACTGGGTTTGCAATGTATCGGCCAGCAGCTCTGCTTTTTCGTCATCATCAAAGGCCGCGAGTCGGCCTGAGGGGCCTACGAGGGGGGGCATAGTTACTACCGTATCCGATTTGAGAGTACGAGCTAAGCGGTAGTAAGACCTTTGGGAGGGCGCGAGTCCTTCTAAGAAATCAGACCATCTGGCATCTCGGACTTCGGCGATGCGAGACTTTACGTCGCGTTGTAGGGCACGCATTCGAATACGATTTTCCGCGGTAGGATACCTGTCGTAGGCGCGTATCGAGGCGTTCTTAGCTCTAAGGAGTTCCCTAATATCGTCGGACAATTTGAAGTGGTGAAGGAAGTCCTCCGCTACAACTTGTTTCGATGACCTATCTAATGTCGAGGTGATGTGTGATGTTAAGATGTCTATGGCTTCAGCGGTATCCTGAGGAGACGGGGTAGAGTCCGGGTTAAACGGGAGCGATGGTGGATCAGATTCAGCCAGGCTGATGCCCAGCGTGTGCCAATCCACCACAGTCCTCGTGACGGGAACGGAATCGGGAGCGCGACCGAGCTTCATGACGACGGGACGGTGGTCTGAATCTAACTCTGAAACTACTTCGATCGAGTGTAAGCGCAGAGTTACGTTTTTTAATAACGCTATGTCGAGTATATCCGGGCGATGCGCGATATTTAGCGGGTAGTGAGTCGGGGTTAACGGAGCGACGATATCGAAGGCGAGATCATCGACTAACGCGTCAAGCCGCCTGCCATTCGGGGTTGTGGTGTGTGAGTTCCACCTGATGTGTTTACAATTTAGGTCGCCCGCCAGAATGACAGAGCTCCCCATACCGAGCAGCGCCTCAATATCACTGCTTAGAACGATCTTATCCGGTGGAAGATAAACGGACGCGATAACGATCGGCGCGTGTCCCGTCAGTGAGATTCGGCACACTGATGCTTCGATATTAGCGAGCGCGGGAGGATCGAGCGGGACGCAATGCAGGGCTCTTCTATAGTAAATAACGGTACCACCACCACGGGCAGAGAGCCTGTCGTTCCTGACCATGTTATAGTTCGCGATTTTAGGGTCACGGCGCGCGGGCTTAAGTAGGGTCTCCTGCACTAAGAAAATGTCAATTTGATGGTCACGCAAAAAATCACAAACCTGATCACGTTGATTTGCGAGACCGTAAGCGTTAAAAAATCCTATTGTTACGGATAAGGGTTTTATTCTACTAATGTACGCCATTGATTACCGGCGGAGTGAGGGGAGGACGTACGTATTTAACGACGCGTATACGTCAGCGTATTCTTGCACAACGGCGATAAAATGTTGTGCAGTGGAGGCGGCGCGAATGGCGTCACCCAAAGCGTTAACACGCTCAAAGTTGATCGACTGAAAAAAGTCGATCGCTAGAGCGAGATTTTCGGACGCGGTCGGAGGGCAGGTCGCGGGGGAGGGACGTATCGCGGGGGTGGGACGAGTCGCGGGGGAGAGAGTTGTAGCCGTGTTCGTGTACGGCAACGGTTTAGCCCAAGCCGAGACGCTGGGCACCGACGCCGGCACGAAAGCAGGCTTAGCCTTCGGCACAGAGGGTACCGTGGCTTTGATGTCTGGGCCGGAAGCTCGGAGGCGGTTTTGACGGGCGACGCGGCGATTTATTTTTGGAGCTCGGGGGCATCCACGGTAGTTCGCGGGGTGACCTTGTGTTCGGCACAGGACACAGCTAGGCGGTTCCGTCGCGGTTTTTTGGTCGCGAGCGCAGAGGGCCGTGGCGTGATCGCCCAAACACTTAACACATCGGGGGCGCGCGTGACAGTTACGGGAAGAGTGCCCGTACAGTTGGCAGTTATGGCACTGACTAGGAGTGCCTTTTTTATGGGGGACTTCGACGGCAATACCGGAGAGCCTACAGACGGTTCGAATGTTAAAAATTTGCTTACCCTCGGGGGTAGGCTGGAGGGCGACTAAAACCATATTGTATGGCTCCCTACCGCGGCCGGTGTGCATGCGGTGCACGGAATTTACTGGTAGGCCTTGTTCTATCAGATCTGCCTTGACGAGATCGGCATCTAGCTCCTTCGGGATTCCACGTATGACAACGCGGAGTTCGCGCTCCTCCTGGAGCGTATAAGTGTGGAAACTTATACGCTCCTTTCGGAGGTAACTTGAGAGGGCCCTATGGTCGTCGGGTGTCGTTACTTTTATTTGAATCCCGTTGGCGAGATTACGGGCGCTGGCAAAATTAATATTTTTGGCCTTAAGGGCCAGGGAAACTCGGTCCCAAGCTGCCTTCTCTTGAAGGATAACCGGGGGAGGGGTCTGAGTTTTAGATTGCGCCACCGGTCGCGGCGACGGAGTGGCACGGGCTGGAGGCGCAACGGGAGTCTGAGGGCGGGGGCGCGACGCGTTCGCGGCTTTGCTAATTTTAGCGGCCGCGAGAGCTCGAGACTCCGCGGCACGCTTCTTACCCTTTTGTACCAGGGTGAATCCATCCGTCGATGAGGCGGGGGCGAGGTCGACCTCCATCTCCGAGTCAGAGTCGGAGGACGAGGAGGCGGGCGCAGGTGACCTACAAGCAGGAGTTTTGGAGGGCGCGACGGAGGCCGCGGATGATCGCGCTGCTGGAACGGTGGCCACGGCGGACGACGCAGTAGTTTTACTCGCCAGTATAGGCGACGCGGGAACGGCAGGCACGACGGAGGCTGCGGTGCTCGATGTAGACGCTTTGCACGCAGGTACAGGCGACGCAGGAGCAGCGAGCACGGCGGAGTCTTCGAGAGAGCTCGCAGTGTGATTGGCCTTGAAAGCCAGAAACTCTGAGGCGAGCTGTGGGTGACGAAGTCGGAGGAATTCCACGAATACAGCGTCCATGATCGCTGAATACCCAGGTGGGGCGGCCCCGGGTCTTGAAAACACTCGCCTTGCGGCGAGGCCCCAACTTCTCGGACCTGAGCGGTTCTATTGAACACAGGTGGCAATGCGGCGCGATTACTACAGGACAAAGAAAAAGCACAACAAAACAGAAATTACAAAAAGAAGCAAAACAAATAAATACTTGCAGGAAAACACTTTGTCGGCAAATGTTCCACGAACACAAAAATAACTAAAACAAAACAAATAAAAGCTTCCAGGAAACACACTTGGTCGGCAGATGTATCACAAACACAGGCCGCGCGAACAATGGCCGGGCTAACAAAAGCCGGGCGAACAAAGACCGGGCGATCGAGTGGACGATGAGCACGTCCGCACGTGACGGGTGCCTCTATCGGAATGACTTGCATAGGTCATGACGGGGCGTAGGTATGCAAGTTTTGTAGAGTGTCATCTTATTTCTAAGGGACAATTTACTTCGCTTGCAAATCATCGAATAGCTATATTCCACAATACTACTCCTTCATCGTAGAAGTAATTCATGAACATGTGTTAATTACGCTAGAAAAAATGGTACCTGCCTGCGGGATTCGAACACCGGCACAGTTGCATCGCTCGATACAAATGTGCCGAACGTCTTATCCTTTTAGGCTACGGCGACTTCAGACATGTCTTTGTCCTTCAATCCACATCGTTTCATTAAGTCGGTACCAGGGCTTATGGATGGATTAAATAAAGTATCCGAAAGAATTCGTAGATAAAAATTTGGACAAAGTCAAATGGCTTCGTACAAAGATATATTCATACTGGAGTACCTAAGCAAAATGAGTTTGGTTGAATGCGGTTTGCAAATTGCATAATACTCACACTTACATAGCACCTGCTAAACAAGGATAAATATATCTCTTGGATGACGAACTCAATCACAAAAACTCATACGAGCTAGGTACGTCGGAATCTCGAATTTGAAAGAATATCTATCTATCTGCCTTCAAACAGTAAGATAAGAATACGCATAGAAATAATATCATTTGGATGAAAAACTCACATGCTAATTATCTTTGGCTCAAGAGAAAATCGCTCTAATCCTACATATGTGTTCGAATCCCGCAGGCGGGTACCAATTTTTCTAATGAAATACGTACTTAACAAATGTTCACGATTGACTTCCACGGTGAAGGAATAACACCGTGTAATAAAAATCAAACCCGCAAAATTATAATTTGCGTAATGATGGTAGGACCGCTTGTGAGTCCGCACGGGTAGGTACCACCACCAAATCAGCGAGGCGCAGTTAGTGACATATAAATATTACAATCGTTTAGCGTCGGCAATTAGTAAGTACCTACAGTCGGCATCGCTGCGCCATTTTGAGAAGGCGGCACGACATGAGAACCCTCTCATCGTAGCCGCTGGAAATTACATACCCGACCCAGTAGACCGAATGGTAAACCGTCGACGTCGCCCAAAGCACGTCATTACGGATCCTCCTGATCCATTAACGGTGCTTTTAGGCACCACAAGCATCGGTCACCGTCCTCGTCGAACCCGTCGCTTGCGACGAAGGGCTCGACGAGCGAACTAACCCATAGACACAGCCCACTGAGTTTCTCGCCGGATCTTCTCAGTGGGTCGCGTTTCCGATCCGGTGGTAGATTCTGCGAAGCACTGCTCTTGCTAGGGTTAGTGTTAGCGACACTCCGGTTGAGCCCCGCGAGCTCACCTACAAACGTTAGGGCGAAGCTGAAATAGCCTCTCAAGGCTATCAGCATAGGGAGGATTAAAAAAAAAAAAACGTCGGCAACTTAAAGGCTTAATATAGCCGGCGTATTCTAAATACGAAATATTAAAATTTTAAAAATATCAACACACACACAGACAAACTTCCGTCATTTTACGTATTATTTGATTTCGTTCCAATAATAAAGCGGGTGTGTGATGCATCAGATCAGTACAGTCGCGAGATAGGGCGAGCGGAGATCGGTCCATGCGACAATACGAAACCTCATTTTAATTTGTCGCAATTTTAAATTATCGTAATGAATAATTATAATGCATTTTGTGTTTGTTGGTGCGTTTTATTCGGTATTGTTATGTCAGCGAGTGAATTTACAGGTAAAAATAAAATTTATTGTTTTTATTTTTAAAAATATAGGTATTTTTTTATATATGATTATTTATTTATTTATTTATTAGAGAAAATATCATTGTTTTCGTTTCGATTCAATGTTGCTTAATTGGTTCAAATTAATTTTATTTATAGAACATTTAAATCGAGTTTGTTATCTTTGTTATATTCGAGTTTTTTTTTCCCCGTATTATTTCGTTGGTCGCTATTATTGTAAATTCATAGTTTTTTTTGTATCTTTTAGTCAAAGTTTGTCAAATCACCTTATATTTCTTCACAACATAAGCAAAGTATCTCACTATCTCACGGCCAGCCTCATATTAACACTAAACCTACCAGTACGCTTCATTGAGAGTTTCCAAATTTTAGTAAAATTTGCACGTTTTACCGTTAAAATTTCTTTATCAAACTCCAACACTATTCTTAGAATATGTAAATAATCTCTCATTTTTCTAAGACGGAAAAAAAATGAATAATTATCATCTGAATTTAATAATAAAATAACTTTTTTTAATTATCGGTCAATTTGACCGAGCGCGGTTGGAATACGTATACAAGAATAGTAGGTGGCTTTAGTGTTAAATAGATACCGGTGGCCGTAGACGTTTGAGACAAATGGAGTCTCCATTATATTGGGTAGCTCCCATCAAAGTCCCATCAGTGGTCCCACCCTTCAAAGCCTGTTAGGTCTATAAGAAACACGCGTTAAGAGTTCGCTCAGCAAAATTGTACTTGCCTGTAGGATTTAAGCATCGGCTTTCTCATTGCTTGATATGAATATGCAACTGGCAAATTATCCTGTAGACCACGACGGCTTAAAAAAATACCAGTTACCCAACCCTGCGGAATCTTACTAACAGTACTTATGTAGCAACAAGCGCCCCACCTACAACGTTGTGCAAATAGTCTCCAAACAAAACAGCTGTGACATACGAACAGGACGAGAGAATAATGTTTCCTCAGTAAAAATAAAAAGTAAACATTACTCTAGACACAGGTGTTCTTTTTCAACGATTAACGACAAACGCGTATCGTTAGCCTAATTAACTGGTTTTTTTTTAGATACTTATGTCAGTAAATCAGGTATTTCTCGAGTCGCGAAATTAAATATTTGTATCTGACGTCTTGCTGGCAGAAAATCCTGGGATCTTGACTGGTAGTAGGACGTCTTATGAGCCAGCTTAGTTAGGTACCACCGCCCTGCCTGTTTCTGCCGTGAAGCAGTAATGCGTTTCGGTTTGAAGGGTCAGAGACTGGAATACATATCGACATGAGAAAACGAAAATGTCGTAACTTGCATTTTCAGTTAAATCACTTTTCACCATATTATATCATACATAATATTATGGCTCTGGTGAAAAGTTGGTTTTTCAGGTTACGACAATTCCGCTTTCTTCCGTCGATATATGCATTAATTTAAAGTTATCAAAGTCAAGATATACTCATTGTATTTTTACCTATATATTACCCTTCAGACTTAATGACTGCTTCGCCGCAGAAAATTAAATCAACCTTTAGGGGCGCCGCACACGGACCACTGGCCACAAAACGCCCCAACCGAAATATTTCCTGTAATTTTATATATTATATTTATATGTATATAGACCACCGGCGCCAATCGTGTGCCGCGTGTCTATATAAAATGTATGAAAATGTACGGGAAATAGGTCGGTGGCTGTGTTTTGTGCTTGTGGCTGGTGACACGTGTGCAACAACACTAACCGCTTGCAATTATATAGATGAAGAGTACTATCACCTTCCGGATCTGTACCATTTGGACGACTACACGAAATGTCTGTCGCAGAAACAGGGCCTGTATTGCCTGGGAACTTTCGAACTGTCACCAGCTGAAGAACAGAGTCCAGTTTTCGATCTTATCAAGGTAAATAGTATATATTTTTTATTCTCTCAAGGTTCATTTACACGCTGTATTTCTATACGTTTTTACAGTTTTCACAATGAACCCAATAAGAATATTGCACGCTTAAAGAATAAAAATAAAATTATAATTATAGACAGTGCGTTAGAATCGTTCCCGTAAACGAAGATAACTTATTTTTATAGTTTTTTTTTTGAGTAAATTACAGTTTACTTATTATTTTTATTTACCGGTGGTAGGACGTCTAGAGTGAGCACGGGTAGGTATCACCGCTCTGCCTATTTCTGCCGTGAATCAGTAATGCGTTTCGGTTTGAAGGGTGGGGCAGCCGCTGTAACTATACTGAGACCTTAGAACTTATATCTCAAGGTGGGTGGCGCATTTACGTTGTAGATGTCTATGGGCTCAAGTAGCCGCTTAACACCAGGTGGGCTGTGATCTCGTCCACGTATGTAAGCAATAAAAAAAAAAAAAAAAATTTGGTCACTGCCCTGCATGTTACACACATAGAAATCGCCTGACGCGCGGGTACACGATTTCAAAGGAATGCACGATTTTGGGTACTTCCATAAATTCAAATTCGATGTTTAATTACAAATGAATACTGCTGTCAGTAATCTGTTTTTGAGCAATAATTTATTAACTATCGACTTCGAAAACGCTCTGCAAACATTCTGTATGACTAACATTGAATTAATGTTGAGAATTTTTCATGTACTAGTGGTCCCGCAGTAGTCGAAATTCGACTATAATTAATTGTAATTGTATGCTTGTACACTATTATGATTCTATTTTCAAAGACTATTATACTTCTATAATCACAAATTTCACCAAAACTACACTATAGAAAAGTATTAATAAAGACAAACAATATTTAATCTATTCTCCATTTGACCACAGACGTCAAGAACAAAAGTTTAACAATAAATAAATAGTATGCATGCGTGTGTGCGTCAAATACATGGTACTGTGTGTAATGTTATTTTTATTGATTTAATGTATTTTTTTGGGTATAATTTAAAAAAATATTAATATTCTGCACTCCTTCTCTATATTCTCTATAAGTTTGGGAAATTTCATACTCCTCCGTCCGCGCAATTTGCGTAAAAAGGGATACAAAGTTTTTGAAGTGAAACTTCTTTAGGCGCATGAGGGTAAAATTTTTACAGAACGTCACGCAGGTATGCAACGGAAGTGACATCAAACTACTATTAAAATTAAGTACTTGTAAAATGTCAGTAGTAGTAGTTGTTGTATTTTTCCAACTGGAAAGGCAAATGAATCATACCATACAGCCTAATATTTTATAATTTTTTTGTGAAAAATGTTAATAGAAATTGAAATGAAATGAAAAGAATTTGGAACATTAATCAAATAGCATGAAATTAAATTAGTCAATTCAATTGGCAAAATATTAGTCATTTACAATTTAGAAATCTAAACATAATGTGACTATCAACACTGAGGTTTGAGATTGACATTTGACAGACTTTTGGCGGGAACATATCTTCCTTTTTCCCTTCCTCTAAGTCTCGGAAATCTAAAGTTTTAGATTTGTATAAATATAAGCAAGACTTATAAATTAGTTCGCCTAAAAAGTTTCACTTCCGACATGTGTACTTTGTACGCACGCACTTTTTTTTCTACACGTATTAATATATAGATTGAGGATAAATTACCATTGTTATAATTGAGGAAAGCGTTAAATTAATATCTAATATTCGAACAAACGATCCAATCGAATCATGCGATAGTTTCCACTACAACATTAGCATTACCATTTAAAATGATTTAAAATGTAATTAAGAAGTATGAGTTGACTAAATGTGGTATTTATTTTATTTCCATGGAGACCAACTCATTAGGAAATCAATGTAGCACTCGATCGAAGAGTAAATCACGGTAATTATATTTGCAACGTTTAATTAACTCACATCGTTTCTCATTAAGAATTTGTAAGCCACAGCCAAATCTCACATAGATATTAAGGTCTCAAAAGTCCTAAAAATCCTACATAATATGTATTTCCAATATTATTAAGATTTATAGTTGAAATCTAATTGGGTGTGTTTGTAAAAGTAGATGATCAAAATGATTTTTACACAATTTTTTTTGGAATTTTCAATACATTTAATTAATAGTGAACAAGGAAAACAAATTGATTGTTGATTTCGAAACAGAATTCAATACGAAAATAAGAACATACAATAATAGCAGGTGCGTAAATAATATGCCACTATATAATATAAGGGTCGAAACATATGTACTCATTCCGAAAAAGTGTAATGTCAATTAAAAATAACTAGTAGTAGGAAGGTAACTAGGAATTGTAAGTTTGTACACTATTATCATTGTATTTTATACTTCTATTATCACAAATTTCGCCAAGGCTACACTATAAAAAAATATTTATAAAGACAAACAATATTTAATCTGTTCTCAATTTGACCACAGTCGTCAAGAACAAAAGTTTGACATTAAATAGTATGCATGCGTGTGTGCGTCAAATACATGGTATGTAGTCTGTGTAATGTTTTCTTTATTGATGTAATGTATCTTTTATGCATTATTTTAAAAAAATATTAGCATTGTTCACTTCTTCTCTATATTCTCTATAAGTGTGGAAAACTTCATACTCCTCCGTCCGCGCAATTTTCGTAAAAAGGGATACAAGGTTTTTCTTTGCGTATTTATATATAGATACTGTAATACTCGTAAACCGGAGTGTCAAGAATTGAATGAACAACAGTTTTTTTTTTAAATTAATAGCATTCTTCATTTAAATTCAATTTGAAAACTGTAAATCAACCACCCAAACTTTAAGCGTCAACATTATCGATTTAATTGTGAATGAATTCAAAGCACGACTTCTAAATAAATAAATAAAAACGAACACCTATGTACAAGAGTTTTTTCCCTAAAGAGTTGGATGCCGAGCTAGTCAAGGCCGACCTTCTCGAACAAGGCCTACCGGTTAACTCCGTACACCGCATGCACACAGGTCGCGGAAGGGAGCCATATAACATGGTTCTCGTCGCCCTCCAGCCTACCCCCGAGGGTAAGCAAATATTCAACATCCGAACGGTCTGTAGCCTTTCCGGAATCGCCGTCGAAACCCCACACAAGAAAGGCACACCTAGCCAGTGCCATAACTGCCAATTATACGGGCATTCTTCCCGTAACTGTCACGCGCGCCCCCGATGCGTCAAGTGTTTAGGAGATCACGCCACGGCCCTCTGCACTCGCGATCAAAAAACCGCGACGGAACCGCCTAGCTGCGTCCTGTGTCGTACACAGGGTCACCCCGCAAATTACCGCGGATGCCCCCGAGCCCCGAAAATAAATCGCCGCGTCGCCCGCCAAAACCGCCTCCGAGCTTCCGGCCCAGACATCAAAGCCTCGGCACCCTCTGTGTCGCAGGCTAAGCCAGCGTTCGTTCCGGCGCCGGTGCCCAGTGTCTCGGCTTGGGCGAAACCGCTGCCGTACACGAACACGGTTACAACTCCCTCCTCCGTGGTTCGTCCCGCCCCCGCAACTCGTCCCTCTCCCGCGACTTGCCCTCCGACCGCGTCCGACAACCTCGCTTTAGCGATCGACTTCTTTCAGTCGATCAACTTTGAGCGCGTTAACGCTTTGGGCGACGCCATTCGCGCTGCCTCCACTGCACAACACTTTATCGCCGTTGTGCAGGAATACGCCGACGTATACGCGTCATTAAATACGTACGTCCTCCCCTCACTCCGCCGGTAATCAATGGCGTATATAAGTAGAATAAAGCCCCTATCCGTAACGATAGGATTTTTTAACGCTTACGGTCTCGCAAATCAACGTGATCAGGTTTCTGACTTTTTGCGTGACCATCAAATTGATATCTTTTTAGTGCAGGAGACCCTACTTAAGCCCGCACGCCGTGACCCTAAAATCGCGAACTATAACATGGTCAGGAACGACAGGCTCTCTGCTCGTGGTGGTGGTACCGTCATTTACTATAGAAGAGCCCTGCATTGCGTCCCGCTCGATCCTCCCACGCTCGCTAATATCGAAGCATCAGTGTGCCGAATCTCACTGACGGGACACGCGCCGATCGTTATCGCGTCCGTTTATCTTCCACCGGATAAGATCGTTCTAAGCAGTGATATCGAGGCGCTGCTCGGCATGGGGAGCTCTGTCATTCTGGCGGGCGACCTAAATTGTAAACACATCAGGTGGAACTCACACACCACAACCCCGAATGGCAGGCGGCTTGACGCGTTAGTCGATGATCTCGCCTTCGATATCGTCGCTCCGCTAACACCGACTCACTACCCGCTAAATATCGCGCATCGCCCGGATATACTCGACATAGCGTTATTAAAAAACGTAACTCTGCGCTTACACTCGATCGAAGTAGTTTCAGAGTTAGATTCAGACCACCGTCCCGTCGTTATGAAGCTCGGTCGCGCTCCCGACTCCGTTCCCGTCACGAGGACTGTGGCGGATTGGCACACGCTGGGCATCAGCCTGGCTGAATCTGATCCACCATCGCTCCCCTTTTAACCCGGACTCTACCCCGTCTCCTCAGGATACCGCTGAAGCCATAGACATCTTAACGTCACACATCACCTCAACATTAGATAGATCATCGAAACAAGTTGTAGCGGAGGATTTCCTTCACCGCTTCAAATTGTCCGATGATATTAGGGAACTCCTTAGAGCTAAGAACGCCTCGATACGCGCCTACGACAGGTATCCTACCGCGGAAAATCGTATTCGAATGCGTGCCCTACAACGCGATGTAAAGTCTCGCATCGCCGAAGTCCGAGATGCCAGATGGTCTGATTTCTTAGAAGGACTCGCGCCCTCCCAAAGGTCTTACTACCGCTTAGCTCGTACTCTCAAATCGGATACGGTAGTAACTATGCCCCCCCTCGTAGGCCCCTCAGGCCGACTCGCGGCGTTTGATGATGATGAAAAAGCAGAGTTGCTGGCCGATACATTGCAAACCCAGTGCACGCCCAGCACTCAATCCGTGGACCCTGTTCATGTAGAATTAGTAGACAGTGAGGTAGAACGCAGAGTCTCCTTGCCACCCTCGGATGCGTTACCACCCGTCACCCCGATGGAAGTTAAAGACTTGATCAAAGACCTACGTCCTCGCAAGGCTCCCGGTTCCGACGGTATATCCAACCGCGTTATTAAACTTCTACCCGTCCAACTCATCGTGATGTTGGCATCTATTTTCAATGCCGCTATGGCGAACTGTATCTTTCCCGCGGTGTGGAAAGAAGCGGACGTTATCGGCATACATAAACCCGGTAAACCAAAAAATCATCCGACGAGCTACCGCCCGATTAGCCTCCTCATGTCTCTAGGCAAACTGTATGAGCGTCTGCTCTACAAACGCCTCAGAGACTTCGTCTCATCCAAGGGCATTCTCATCGATGAACAATTCGGATTCCGTACAAATCACTCATGCGTTCAACAGGTGCACCGCCTCACGGAGCACGTTCTTGTGGGGCTTAATCGACCAAAACCGTTATACACGGGAGCTCTCTTCTTCGACGTCGCAAAAGCGTTCGACAAAATCTGGCACAACGGTTTGATTTTCAAACTATTCAACATGGGTGTGCCGGATAGTCTCGTGCTCATCATACGGGACTTCTTGTCGAACCGCTCTTTTCGATATCGAGTCGAGGGAACCCGCTCCTCCCCACGACCTCTCACAGCTGGAGTCCCGCAAGGCTCTGTCCTTTCACCCCTCCTATTTAGCTTATTCGTTAACGATATTCCCCGGTCGCCGCCGACCCATTTAGCTTTATTCGCCGACGACACGACTGTTTACTATTCCAGTAGAAACAAGTCCCTAATCGCGAAGAAGCTTCAGAGCGCAGCCCTAGCCCTAGGACAGTGGTTCCGAAAATGGCGCATAGACATCAACCCAGCGAAAAGTACTGCGGTGCTATTTCAGAGGGGAAGCTCCCCACGGATTTCCTCCCGTATTAGGAGGAGGAATCTCACACCCCCGATTACTCTCTTTAGTCAATCCATACCCTGGGCCAGGAAGGTCAAGTACCTGGGCGTTACCCTGGATGCATCGATGACATTCCGCCCGCATATAAAATCAGTCCGTGACCGTGCCGCGTTTATTCTCGGTAGACTCTACCCCATGATCTGTAAGCGGAGTAAAATGTCCCTTCGGAACAAGGTGACACTTTACAAAACTTGCATAAGGCCCGTCATGACTTACGCGAGTGTGGTGTTCGCTCACGCGGCCCGCACACACATAGACACCCTCCAATCCCTACAATCCCGCTTTTGCAGGTTAGCTGTCGGGGCTCCGTGGTTCGTGAGGAACGTTGACCTACACGACGACCTGGGCCTCGAATCAATTCGGAAATACATGAAGTCAGCGTCGGAACGATACTTCGATAAGGCTATGCGTCATGATAATCGCCTTATCGTTGCCGCCGCTGACTACTCCCCGAATCCTGATCATGCAGGAGCCAGTCACCGTCGACGCCCTAGACACGTCCTTACGGATCCATCAGATCCAATAACCTTTGCACTAGACGCCTTCAGCTCTAGGAGCAGGCTTAGGGACCTCGGTAACCGTACTCGTCGAACTCGACAAAGAGTTCGCCGTGCAACCTAACCCATGAATCAGCTCGCTGAGTTTCTCGCCGGATCTTCTCAGCGGGTCGCGATTCCGATCCGGTAGTAGATTCATTCGCGAAGCAGCTACTCTTGAGTTGTTAGGTCTCCTTCGGAGGCGCTCGGGCAGCTGTTAGCAAATCCCACCCCTCCTGGCTGAGCCTTTGCTCGCCCACCTGTCCTGGTGAAACTGGAAAGGCCCCCCGGGCCACCAGTAATCCTTCAATCATAAAAAAAAAAAAAAAAAAAAACAAGAGTTTTAAAATCTTTTTTTTTTAACGCACTAAAAGAGGTGGTTCCTAAACGTTTTAAGAGAACTTGTAAACAAAGCACAAAGAGACATTGAAAGACAGAACGGGTCGTTTCCGACCTCAATCTAGAAGTAAGATAAATCAAAGTATAACGCTAAATCATTCGCTTCCAGCATAAAATGCAAAGCCTCACATAATAAAATTAAACCG